>NW_026652285.1:78877442-79212886 GCF_009828535.3 Hylobates moloch
TTGGAACCAACCCAAATGTCCAACAACGATAGACTGGATTAAGAAAATGTGGCACATATACACCATGGAATACTATGCAGCCATAAAAAATGATGAGTTCGTGTCCTTTGTAGGGACATGGATGAAACTGGAAAACATCATTCTCAGTAAACTATCGCAAGGACAAAAAACCAAACACCGCATGTTCTCACTCATAGGTGGGAATTGAACAATGAGAACTCATGGACACAGGAAGGGGAACATCACACTCCGGGGACTGTTGTGGGGCGGGGGGAGGGGGGAGGGACAGCATTAGGAGATACACCTAATGCTAAATGACGAGTTAATGGGTGCAGGAAATCAACATGGCACATGGATACATATGTAACAAACCTGCACATTGTGCACATGTACCCTAAAACCCTAAAGTATAATAAAAAAAAAAAAAAGAAAGGAATTTAGTGATCCTCCAGTCATTTGAATACATAATTCCATTAGAATGTATATATAACATAGTTCAGAGTTGTCTTCTAATGAGTTAAATCTAGGTCCAAAAGATTTAATAGTAAGTTATCCAAAGTAATACAGTTAGTTAGCTCAAGATGGGGAACTAGAATCCACAGTTTCTTATGTCACCATCCCCAAACACACACAGTTTCACATTATATCCCTTTTTGTTCTTTCAGATACGTATTAACCAGCTGGTTTGCCAGGCCTTTTTAGGGAGCTCTATATTTTCATCAAGTTTCACATATCTAAGAAATAACATCAGAATTTATGTCAGGAGGATGTTGTATTTTTTCAATGAAATAGATTTTTTAATGGAAAAAAGAGAAAGTGGCCTAGAATATATATCTTAGCAGCTGAATAAACAGGTCTACAGAACAAGCATTTTTGGCTTTATATGTTATATATTATTTATAATACAATTATTCAATTTATTAAAGATTGGGCCATTAGTTTCATAATATAATACATTCACTCATCTTATTTCCCATCCAGAGCTCTTTCTGAGTTGGAAGTTGGCCAAATGGAGTATAGGCATCTCTCCCAGAGGTTCTGTTAGGTTTCCTTCTCTCTTGTTTTCCCCATTGCTACCCACCACCCACCACCACCAGAGATGAGCCTTTTCCCAAGCATCCTTGAATCCACCTACAAGGCATTCAGCTATTAACTGGGACTTCAAAAAAGTGGAACAAGTTTAGCCCTGAGGTTGAGAATACACACACACACACACACACACACACACACACACACACACACACGTATATATATTGACATAGGGATTGGTCCATTTATATATTATAATTATATATAATATATGTTATTGGAAACAATATCTATTATATATGGCTGCAAATAGACATATATTACTCCATTTATATATATATATATATGTAAGTCCATTTGCAGCAACATATAATGTGTATTATATATGTCATTGAAAATAATTATATATATGTGTATGTGTATACATATATATATAAAAATATGTCATTGGAAACATCAACATAGAGCTGGATATTGAAATCCCCAGAAATTTATCAGTTAAGAGGCTTAGATATGTAAATATTTCATGATCCCAATCAGTCTTCTATGACTTGCTGTCTTGCTCTGTTTGAGCTGCTGTAAAAAGAAAATCTTGGACTGGATAATTAATGAACAGCATACATGTATTGCTTACAGTTCTGGAAACTGGGATGTCCAAGATCAAAGTGCCCACAGATTCAGTGCCTGGTGAGGGCTTGCTCTCTGCTTCAAAGATGGTGCCTTCTAGCTGTGTCCTCGCATGGTAGAAAGGGAGAACAAGCTTCCTCAGTCCTCTTTCATAAGGGTACTAATCCCAATCATGAAGGCTCTGCCTTTGTGACCTAATTACCTCCCAGAAGGCCCTGCCTCTTAACACGATCACATTGGAGATTAGGTATCAACAACTGAATTTTGGAGAGACACAAACATTCAGACCAAAGCGCTTGCTAAGGGATTATTTTCATCTGGGATGATTCTGACATGGCAATTTGAACACATTAATCTGAAAAGCCATTTCCCACGAACTATCACACCATTGCAGAAATAGAATAGCATCTTGAGAGATTGAGAACACAGACAAAAAGCTTTGATATGCGAGGAAAAGTGAGAAGGGTTGAGCATCATCTGAAGCTAGAACAACTCTGAGATGTGCAAGTAGACAAAGAACAAGAGAAAGGATTTACCAAAGACAGACTTTAGCCACTTCACCACTAGGTACAGAGCCGTCTCTCTCTGGATGCTACTGGCATGTGTCATTAGAGTGGTTCAGAGTGAATGTGTTCATCAATAATAACCTGGGGGGAATGGGGTCAATCTCCCATTCCAGGATACTGTTTCAGTTTTTGTTTTTTGGTTGATAACCTTTGTGTTTTTTTGTTGTTTTTTTTTTTTTTTTTGGAAACTGGGAAAATGTAGATGTTCGCTCTGCTAAAAGTGGAAATTTAACATAAACTTAACTTCTGACTTCAAAGATTGCTGTATGCCAAGTCTCATTGTATCTCCATTGTTAACAGTAATCCAGGAGGAGAAAGTCATTAAACATTTTATGGTTTCCAATTGTCGTCAAGATACTAACACCTGACATTGATTGAGGACTTACTATGTAACAGGCTCTTTTATTGCCACTACATATACTACACACACACACACACACATAAAGGGGCATATATATATATATATACACACACACATATATACACAAATACTGTATACTATATACTTACATATACTATGTATACTAATGTATACATAGTGTATGTATACTAATGTATGATACCATTATATACTACTATTACATATAAATATGTAAATACATATAATCAACCCCAGAAGGTAGGAACACTTTACAAATAAAGAAACCAAGATACATATAGTTTACATTAATCTACATAACTAGTGAGTGATGACGCTGGACTTAAAACTAGGCAGTCTAATCCTGAAGCCCATATGGGTTTGTGGCACATTTGTGGCATCCATAGTATGCTGAGCATTGTGCCACATGTGAAGGTTCAGAGATGAATAAGGCATGCCACTATTCCTAAGGAGTTCACAGTTGATGGAGGAGATAGGCACATCATTACAGTAAGGTGCAACAGTGCTGGCTGAGCTGGGTCTTGATGATTAGGATTATACATCTTGGAACACACCAGAACAAAGTATTCCACCCCCAGGTGCAGTGTATACAAAGGTAAGAAACACCTATAACAGTCATGGAGTTTTAATCAGGATGAGCCCCTGCAGAGAATATGCAGAATCTGGGGGAAGAGAGAGCAACATGAAGCCAGAAGAATTGACAGAGACAATGCAGTGAAGAGCCTTGAATGCTAGTTTATACTTTTATCCTACGAGAAATGCAGAGTTGGTGAAGGTTTGTAAGCTGGAGATGGAGATGATGGGATTTGTTGCAGAAGTATCACTGTGATAATCTTGCAGAGGCTGGACTGCAGAAGGAGAGAATGTAGGATTGGGGACCAATTAGGACACTCTTGCAAGAGCTCATGCTAGACAGACTCTGCTAGAAAATGCAAACCTTCCCATTTTCTTAAATGATCACCTTACAACTTTCAATGATCTCCACTGCCCTTGGGATAAAATGCAAATCCTGTGATCTTGAATGATTGGACAAATATATTAAAGTCATTAAGTCTCATCATTCCCACTTCCTACCCTGCATTTCAACCACACAGAAGGACTCAATTGCAATTTGTTGGATTTGCCAATCTTACTTCCTTCCCTACTTTGTGTGTTTCCTGAACTGATTTCTGAGCATCCTGAGAGAGGGAGACCTTTATGCCCATTGTACAGATGAGGAAAATGTAGTGCAGAGAGTACAGTAACTTAGCCCAAGTCATATCACTTAGTAGAGGTGGTGGAGATAAAATGGGAATTCAGGAGCTCTCAACCATCCAAGAGTATTGCAATGGAAGTCACAAAAATCTATGTTTAAGTCCCATTGGCATCACTTCACTTCTTTTAGGAAATGACTTAACTTCCCTGCACCTCAGACTCCTCATCTGCATAATAGGTCTGTTAAGTCCTACATCCCAGGTTGTTAGGAAGATACCATGGGATGTCAAATATGAAAGCATCCTGTACTGTTTACTGTAAAGAAATATTGCCTAACTCACTCTTCCTTCAACCTATTCATGTAAATAAAAAATAAGTGTAGATGGATAGTTAAAAATAACTAATCCTATTCTTTTTAGCTAAAAATTTCAACCTTCCACAACACAAATGTAATTTTTAAAAATTCAATGGAACCATTTCTCATCTGTCTTCTAAACCTATTTCCACCCCTCTTCTGGGCAAATATAAAATATTAGCAAATGACAAGACATGGACTTAAAAGATTTCATTGTCAATTAAGTCACCTGAGAGTTACAATTAAGCTCTATTAAAATGCTGGTGAAAACTTCCTAGCTTTCATTTCTCCTCTGAACATAGACTGACTGAAGAACATCAAGTCCCCCTAAGAATTACTATCTTAAACACAAAAGTTCAAAACACAGGAGGTCAGATCTAACACATACATAAGTCAGAAGATTATGTCTAAAGCCATGAGGGATTAAATATGAGGATTAAATACGTGGGTCCATGTTTGGTGGTAATGGTGGAAGGGAGTTGATTTCAGGACTTAACTTTGGCAAGGAGTTGTCCTTGATAAAGAACCAGCTCTCTTATACTGACTGCCTAGAAAACATTATGCCATAACCAACACTTTAGCGTTCATCAGATTCACTTAAAAAATTTATTGCATTCTAGCTGGTTCTGCATTCGGAAATTATCACATCTTCATTATCCAAATAAACACCTGCCACTACTCACCCTAGAGTATGGGATGTAAAGTTGCCCACATGAGAAGCAGCTCCCACTTCTATTCCACACCTGCAATTCAACATGTCTTCTCTTAGGATTTTTATTTGGGGCTATATTTAAATCACTCATGTTTTCTCTATCCATGCACATTTCTCTGTCCTACATAAGCTGTAATTTAATTCAGACCATGCCAAATATACCCTCCAGTTTTGGTAAACATCTATCTAGCTATTTGCTTGATGGGGCAACTTACAAGCAATAAATAATTTTATGTGTGTTAATTCAGTAATTTATGCATTCATTAACTCATAAAACATTATTGAACACCTATTCTGTGTCAGGCCCTATGCTAGGACTTGCGAATGAATGTGACAGACATAGTCGCTGCCATGAAAATGCTCACTCGCAGCCTCCTTGGTGATGCAGGCAGGCAAATAAATAACTCGTCTCAATCCAATAGGAGAGCTGTAATGCAAGCGTGTGCAAAGCACTGGAGAAACAGAGCAGAGAGGGTGATGGGTTTTGCCTGGAGAGGCATGATGAAGGGCTTCATAAAGAAGGTGACAGTTGAGCTGTGCTTAAGGGATGAGCAAAAGTTCCAGGGCTGGAGTATGGGAGACAGGCCTTCTAGGAAGAGGGAACACTGTGAAAAAGAGCACGGAGTCCTGAAGTGGCTTCTGTAGGTATGGGTGTCATGCATGGGTAGGCAAAAGCATTAGATATAAGCCTGGTAAGGGAGGATGGGCTCAGATCATAAAAGGCCTTGAATGTCTTCCTAAGAAGTTTATTTTTGTCCAGTAAGCAATGGAACCATGGAAATATTTCCTTGAAAAATGATTCTGTCTGCAGGGTTGAAAAATGTCTGAGAAGCAGTTACTGAAGATAAGACAATCAGCTAGACATTTACAAGGATCCAGAAGCAAGGTGATAAGTCTGAACTAGAGAGATGGAAATGGATTCAAGAGACATTATTGGATAAGAGTTGACAACATTTGTTGACAGAATGGATATATACTTCCGTGTTTTCACCATACATGTTTTGAGTGTACAAAATGTGCATAAGCTCTCTAAATGCATGAGTAAGGACACATAATTCAATGAATAGATCATCAACGATTACAAATAAACAGCATTAAGGTGCTAGGTGAAAAAAAATCTCTTCTGGATTCTGAGTCAGCAGTGCATGAGCTGGTGTTCTAGCACTGCTGCTTAGTAACTGTGTGGACATCAGACAAGTCCCTTCTCCTCTCTGAGTCTCTCTTGTCTCTCAAATGGAGGGGCTGGCTGAGATGATTTATCTCCAAGGCCCCCTCCAGCTGTCACACTCCGTGAGTCAAACACTTGTGATAAGGGGCCACCAACGCTGGCCTTTCCCAAGATGAGTCACCTCTGAAGCAGGGATTATTCTGGGTGCTGACCAAGAAATGTGAATCCAGTCACTGCAGTAACATCCCAAGTTTTATTCTCCAGAGTTAGGGTCCGGTAGGTCTGATCTGAGGCTAGGGCAGCTCCTTGATTACTCATTCTTCTCCAAGCTTCTGCCCCTCAATTGCTCACCCAGATGGGGGGCCGTAAGACCCTGCCTGGGCTTCTACAGAAGGAAGAGCCCTCTCCCATAGGCATTCAGGTCTCTGGATTTCTCAGAGTCTGTTTTTCCTGCTTGTGTTAATTTTCACAGCCAGTTATCCTATTTACATTTCTCTAAAGCTGTTCACAGGACTTGTCAGTTATCCTATTTACATTGTTCTAAAGCTGTTTACAGGACTTGTCCACAAGAATTCAACGTTCTTAAGTGGCTTTTGCTGACTTCCTCTTCCCTGAGCCCAGCTGGGAATCCCCTTCCCTCAGACAGCAGCAAGCCTTCCTTCTCAGGTCACCAATGCAGGGCTCCATCTCTGCCTATTTCTAGTCACCTAACTCTTAGTGAGCACCTACTGTGTGTCATTGAGCACTTCTGCAAGTCAAGGGTTTCATGCAGCCACCCCACCAGGTGGATGTGACTTCCCCATTTTAATGATGTGGAAAGTGAGGTTTGGTGAAGAAAAGGTGCTTTATCAAAGGCTGAGCTTCTAGGATGTGGCCAAGCCAGGATTCAAACTGAGGTCTGTCTGAGTTCCAGTCTGCTGCATTCTCCTTCCTGTGACCAGAGTTAAGCTCTATTAAATGACAGACTGCACAAGTGTGAACTATCTGCAAAGCCTCCAAGCAGATCTGCTGTCCTTTTTTACCCAAGGAAGACATAGTCCAGGTTTACTTCAGGCCAAGATACCAAAAGAGGAAACAGGTCATAATTCCCCTAACCAAGTGCACTCATGTTAGACATCAGATTCTTTCCAATGTTTCCTGATAAATTTGTAATTTGGTATTGTATAGCAATTAAAATGAAGAAACCCTGTGAATCAGTTTGCCTGGCCTTGAATTCCCTTTATCATACAGTAGCCAAGTAACCTTGGCCAAATCACTGAGACTCTCTAAGCCTCAGCTTCCCATGTATAAATGGGGATGAGAATAATACTTACCTCATAGTGTTATGAGGAGCAAATAAGATGATGCATGGAAAGCACTTAAAACAGACTCTGGCATATGGTGTGAGCTCGATAAATCCCAGCCATTATTATTATCATAATATCTTTGTGCATAAATCTATCTGCAACTCTGATTGTTTTCTTAGGACAGATTCCAACAAGTAAAAGCACTGTATCAAAGGGTGGCTCTTCATACATAGTGCTTAATTATCCTCCAGAAATTTTAGAGCGATTTATATACCCAATAGCAGAGCCTGCAGGAGTAAATGCAACATCCTTCATAGCAATAGACTCAAAAGATATATCAAATGCAGATGACTGTGATACTATAAAAGATGTTTGAATATCCTGCAGTTTTCACATATATGGGTATAAACTTTCTCTTTTTAATGCCCTTTCAGTCATGGAACGAACCAAGGCCCTGCTGGTCATCCCAAAGGCCTTTGATTTAAGAGAAAAGAGTTCAATTCCAGGTTCTCATGAGCTGTGAGATTTTAAGCTGGTTCATTCCTCTCTTGTTGTTTAAAAAAAAAAAAAGTTTCTTTTAAACAGGAATTATATATATGGGCAGTATCTTCCTGTCATACTTGTTGTACCTACATATGCAGAGTAAATGTGACTATGCCTGGTGATAATAACTGTCAATATTTTTCTTTTTACATTTTTCTATTAATGCATTGCAATTGTGATTGTTCATATTATAGATATTTATTAATATAGCTATTCATATGCTCATGTCCAGTGTAGTTCAAATCCAACTCTACCAAAATCTTGCTGTGTGACCAAGGGTTAGTGACTTCACCATTTTGGGTCTCTTTTTTTCATAACATTGAGGGGCTTGGTCCAGATGATCTCCAGTGTCCATGTTTCTCTCATCTTGCCTTTCCATTTTTCAGGGTTTCTCAACTTCAACACTACTGACAGGATCTGATTCAGATAATTCTGTTTTGTGCTGAAGGGAATGGGGTGGGGAGTGGCTGTCCTGAGCATTGCAGGAGTTTTAGCAGCATCCGTGGTCTCTACTACCCACAGGCATCCCACCCAAGTTGTGACAACTGAAAATACCTTCAGACATCACCAAATGTTCCCAAAGGGTCAAAATCATCCCCAGTTAATAATCTGCCGTATGCTTAAGGGTGTCAGGCTTTGAGTGTTAAAGACTTGATTTAGAAGGGCTTTAATATATCTTCCAATCACAGAATTCCAAATGACCATGATGCTGTGACTGATTTGAACTTACACTCATGCACATGATACATATTTGGGATAAGCCCTTGTCATCTCCAGTGCCTCTTCCACCTGTTGATTTCCACAGGGATGATTGACTCAGTCATCTACATCTTTGCTAGAGGTGACAGTTGAAATATCCAAACCATGGGCTTGGGGTCCATTTGACCTAGTCACCAGTCAGGTGCCTCTGGGGAAATTCTTTAGTTTTTCCAGTCTTTTTTTCACATGTGAAATCTGGATGACACCTCAGAGCCATTCGAGAATGACAAAATATGACAAGCACCAGTGTACCTGGTACCAAGGATGAGGAGGAATCCATTTGAGGGAAGCTGTTGCTTTCATTGTTTCCTATCGAATATGATTACCACTCAATTATTTCCCAGCCATAGGCTCAGGGTTTAGACCAAGTTTTCTTTTGACTTAGGTGTTTCCAGTCAGAGTCAAAGAGAAGCTCCTGAGGAATGGAGAGGACATATGGTCCCATTAGCAGTCAGAGGAATGCTGTGGACTAAGAGAGTGACTTTGGTTCCAGCTGAAATGTCAGCAGAGTGCTGGGAGAAAAGAATCTGTTTAGCAGGTGTGTTTGGAATCTGGCAGAGAGAGCTGGGTCAGGTCCAGGACCACTGAGCTGGTCTGAATGCTTTCTATGTTGACTCTCTGGGACTGAGACTCAGGAGTTAAAGGAGAAAACGTCTAAGGTAAACACACAACAGACAGACAGTGGCTAGAATTTTTCCTCAGGCTTTCTGTGTCTCTTGCAGAACACCAAGAGGCCGGCAACATGAGTGTGGCCTGAGTCTGACGCCTTCGCCCACCCTCTTCCAGATCACCTGATCCAAAAGAAGTTACGAAAATAGCTCAGAATCTGGGCCTGCCTGGAAGAGACATAAAGATTCATTTACATGGGAAGGTGACTGCTCTGAATATCCACAGATGACCAATCTATGCTAATGGTTCAGTCTCCCTCAAATCTGGGATTTATATAACTAGCTCCTACCCTCGGTCCTTGCCAGCAGAAATGCTTGAATTATCTTAATTCCAGAATGTAAATTATTCCAATTTTGAGGCCATCATTTTGAAGCTGTCAGAGTCAATATTTTTAACAGCCTAGAAAAAAATTACAACTGGAAAATGTCTAAACAAGTTGTGCTTGAGGTCTTGAGACAACTTCTGGCAAATATCTGTGCTGAGGCGGATAAATACCCTACACTAATTTCACAATGAAGGAAGAACATAAATTTCTCTCAACACCAATTTGTGTGCCAGAGTAAATCTGTTCGTCCACTGGCATTGACCACTTTTAATCTGTTACCTTCCATTTATGGAATAACCATTTGTCTTTATTAATTTTTTTTGAGACAAAGTCTTGCTCTATCACCCAGGCTGAAGTGTAGTGGCGAGATCTCGGCTCACTACAACCTCCACCTCCCAAGTTCAAGCAATTCTCCTGCCTTACCCTCCCAAGTAGCTGAGGTTACAGGCACCTGCCATGATGCCCAGCTACCTTTTGTATTTTTAGTAGAGACGGGGTTTCACCATGTTGGCCAGGCTGGTCTCAAACTCCTAGCCTCAAGTGATCTGCCCTCCTCGGCCTCCCAAGGTCCTGGGATTACAGGCATGAGCCACCATGCCCAGCCCCATTTATCTTTTAATGTGAAGATTTTTAAAATATATTAATTCTTAAAATAATAACATTCAATACTTGGTCATGAAAAAAGAGGAAAAAATCTTTCCCTCACCTCCATTCCTTTTAAATTTTCATTTCATTTCTATTTTAATCCACTTCATCCATTATTCCCTGAGTGTTACTGTGTGCTGGACACAGATCTACGGATGCTGAGATCTGTAAGAACTTCCTCAAGGTGAGAGAAGAGGCTTTCAAAGGAACTACATCACACTTGATCAGGAAGGAAATGGCAGTTCCTTTTTTTTTTTTTTTTTTTTTTGAGACGGAGTCTTGCTCTGTTGCCCAGGCTGGAGTGCAGTGGCGCGCTCTCGGCTCACTGCAAGCTCCGCCTCCCGGGTTCACGCCATTCTCCTGCCTCAGCCTCTCCGAGTAGCTGGGACTACAGGTGCCCACCACTACACTCGGCTAATTTTTTTTGTATTTTTAGTAGAGACGGGGTTTCACCATGGTCTCGATCTCCTGACCTCGTGATCCGCCCGCCTCGGCATCCCAAAGTGCTGGGATTACAAGCGTGAGCCACCGCGCCCGGCCGGCAGCTCCTTTTTTAATGTACATATCAGTTTCCAGGCAGGTGAATCATCCTCTCTACCTTATTAACTCTTTCATACAGAAACCTGGGATTGAAGGAAGTGAGAATGGAAGGAAAAGACTATACAAAGAAGAATCACATTTATGGTTTGCCTTTGGGGTAGAAGCCATTCTTTTGCACCTGGGGAACTGGCCAGGCTGTAAGAATATGGTGCCAACCAAGTGGCACCTCTGCCCACCATTGCTCTAGATGCCAGGCTAAATGGTCCTTGTGAAATAGGGCTGGAAAAATCTCTGTTATGGGCCCATCTCCTATTCAGAGGCTGGAAAACACCCCATTCCTGTAGCTCTGAAGCAGGATTAATTGATTGGTCTCATATGAACCTAAAAGCTGTTAAGAGCAAAGAGGATGAAAAGCAATTCAAATTGCTTTATTACCATTTTCTAGTAAAGTACCAGTTTAGTTCTCAGCCCTACTGTGAAGCAGCGGGTTTCCAGATATTGACTGTGCTGGCATGTGCTCCTAGAAGAGAGGAAATGCCTGGGTCTGAAAAGCAGAAACATCTGCTCAGATCTCTGGCAGGCCTGTTGCTGGAGCTGCTAGGGGTGGTGTTGGGGGTGTGGTGGGTTCCCTCCAGGTGGTGTCACTGCAAGCAGGAGACAGAGGAAGCACTCCCAATGGGGGAGTTCTTGGCTGCGGGTAGAGGCTCCTTCTCCTTTTTCTTTTTTAAAAAGACCTCATTCACTTAATGTGGGGGGAAAAGATTATAAATAGTTTTATAAGGCAATCTATAGACTTTCTGATAGAGGGCTGCAAGGCGACTATACTAGCTACAATGATGGTGATGATGATAATAATAGCCATCACATACTCCTTGTATATGCCAGGCACAGGGCACTTTACATATCTTAACTCATTTGATTCCAAACAACACTACAAGGTAAGTACCACGATCAATGCCCTTTTGTAGATGAGAAAACTGAGGCACAGGAGGGAAATAACTTGCTGAAGTTCACCAGCTAATAAGTGTAAGAGTCAAGCTTTAAGCCCAACTAGTCTAGCTGCAGGATTCTTAGCTATAGTAATAATTACTGCACTGTGCTAGATATCAGATCTAGCATATACCACACACATTACTTTCTTTGATCTTTACAGAAATACTATGAGTCAGATATTACCATTCCCAATTTTCAGATGGGCACACTCCAGTTTAGAGTTGCGAAATAATTTGTTCAAGATCATGAGGATAAGAAATGTCAGAGGCTGGATTAACCCCAGATCAAGCTGTTTTTCCAATGCCTGATACCTCTCCATGACCTGAAAGTTTAGAGTTGAGCTACACTTTCTCTATAGGAATCTAGCCCAGAATGCCAATAACGAATCAATCAGTAATAATATTATTAATAATAGTTACCATTTATTGAGCACCTGCAATTTAATAAGGCCTGTCTTAGACATAAATTTCATCATCACAAATCCCTGCAAGTCAGGTTGTTATTATCCTCATAAATCAAAGACGAAAACATGAAAATCCAGTGCATTTCTACACACTAACAATGAACAATGTGAAAAGGAAATTAAGAAAATTCCATTTACAATAGAATCAAAAACGATAAAATATTTGGAAATACACTGACACCAAAAGTGCAGGCAATAAAAGAAAAAATAGACAAATTGAACTTCATGAAAATAAAAAATTTTCGTGCATCAAAGGATACTATAAACAGAGTGAAAAGGCAAGTCATAGAATAGAAGGAAATACTTGCAAATCATAAGGAACTGACATTCACATACATGAAGAACTCTTAAACTCAACAACAACAAAAAAGCAAACAACCCGATTTTAAAATAGGCAAAGGGCTTGAATCGACATTTCTCCCAAGAAGATATACACATGGCCAATAAGCACAAGAAAAAAATGCTCAGTACCATTAGTCATTCAGGAAATGCAAACCAAAACCGAAATGAGCTACCTTTTTACACCCATTAGGATGGCTATTATCAAAACAAAACAAAAACAAACCCTCCTCCAAAAAAAAAAACAGAAAATGACAACTGTTAAGTGTTAGTGAGGATATGAAGAAATTAAAACCGCCGTGCATTGTTGGTGAGAATGTAAAATGGTGCAGCCACTGTGGAAAACTATATGGCATTTACTCAAAAGTTAAACATAGAATTACCATATGATCCACAAATTCCATTTCTAGATATACACCCAAAATAATTGAAAGCAGGAACTCAAACTGCTATTAATATTTGTACACTCATGTGTATAGCAGCATTATTCACGACGACCAAAAGCCAGAAACAACCTAAATGTCCACTGACAGATAAACAAACAAAATGTAGTACACATACAATGGAATATTATTCAGCCTTAAAATGGATTGAAACTCTGGCATATGCTATTACATCAATGAACTTTGAAGATGTTATACTAAGTGAAATAAGCAAAACACCAAAGGACAAACAGTATGATTCCACTTACATGAAGTACCTAGAATAATGAAATTCATAGAGAAAAAGAGTAGAATGACGGTTGCCTGGGCCTTGTGGAAGGGGACAATGGAAAATTGTTGTTTAATGGGTACAGAGTTTCAGTTTGAGATGATAGCAAAGCTCTGGAGATGGATAATAGTGGTGAGTGCATAACAATGTGAATGTACCTAGTGCCACTAAACTGTACACTTTAAAGGGGCTGAAATGGTAAGTTTTATGTTATGTATATTTTACCACCAAAAACAAACAAACAAAAAAACAACTAAAATCAAGATGGGAAGACTTGCTCAAGGTCACACAGTGAGCATGCTACTGGCACAGCCTACGCTAGAATTCCCAGGTTCCTGAAGCCCAGTCTAGTGCTATTCATATCTGTGCTGTAAACTAAAATAGGGCTTACAGTTACAGAGTATTTGTAAACACGGTTAAATATCAAGTATCTTAAACAAAATGAACCAAACTCATCACAAACTGTTTTCCCCAGACTCTCTGAATAAAACAAGAAACTCACAACAAAAACATACAATTGGTGGGGGTGGTGATGATAGTTGTAATGACAGCAAACCTTCCATGCCTTGAGGCATGGGCCAAAGTGCATTTAACTCAGTGCCCTGAACCCTATACTCTAACTATAAAAATATCCCAAGCCCATTACTAAACACACTTAGGCTTTGCTTTTATTTTACTGTAGTAAAATGGGACTAAGTAAAAACTCAGTCATAAAGCCACTGATCTCCCAATTAATTGTGTTTTTTCTCTTCAGATCCCTTTGTAGTAATGTATTTCTAAAAGACAGAATTCAAGAAAGTGCCTGAAAATATTTACAGTTTCAGGGCTGGAGCTGCATTGGCCTCCTCTTCCTCCTCCTCTTCTTTTTCCCTTCCCACTGTCAGATGGATACTTGTTTGGCAACTGAAGAAACTGTTTACACCATGCTAACACTTGCCTTGCAAAGGCAAATAAGACTATTATGGATGTCATTTATCATGGCTGTTTGACCATTCACTCAGTGTCTACTTCCCTTAGTCAAGGGTTAGGAAAGACAGAAGGGCAAGAAAAACACTAAGGTTTGTAGAACAGGATTACAGCAAAAACTAGATCGCCAACTCCAATCAAATAATTCTAAATTGACATATATTATTCTGCTTCACACCTTACGGTATTGTTTTCAGCAACATTCTTGCTGATAAAACGGATTTGTCTTTTTTTTTTTTTTAGTTTTTATTAAGTATCCTCTATTTGCAGGGATTTTTTTTAATTTTATTATTATTATACTTTAAGTTTTAGAGTACATGTGCACAACGTGCAGGTTTGTTACATATGTATACATGTGCCACGTTGGTGTGCTGCACCCATTAACTCGTCATTTAGCATTAGGTATATCTCCTAATGCTGTCCCTCCCCCGTCCCCTCACCTCACAACAGCCCCCAGTGTGTGATGTTCCCCTTCCAAACACCGCATGTTCTCTCATAGGTGGGAATTGAACAATGAGAACACGTGATTTGTCTTTTTAGTAATGTTCAGATTTATCAGAAATCCTAGCTATGAAGTGCTTTCAATAAATTAAAATGTTAAATTCCCAATTACATTTCCCTTTTAGTCCCAAAATTTTTTTAAAAAAATGTTCTTAGGATGCAGCTTCAGATGTAAAGTGAATTTTAATTGTTCCATTTTTCCACAATAACCTGAATATGGTTACTGATTTTTCTTAAACTGTATTTAAGTGTTTGGAGAGATGAAAATTGTTTCCTCTCTCCCCTTTCCACTTAGTTTCTTCATTTCTATTGTCCATTAAGAATATATGTTAACTATAAAGAATATTTGTGGTATTAAATTTCAAGCTTTAAAAAAAAACCCCTTCCATTTTTTCAAAGTTCAAGCATTTGTATTGAAATTTAAAATAAAAAGAAAATTTTATATGTCATATAATTCCAATCAGCTATTAATCACCTTCATCCTAAAGAAGCGTACTTTTCTGCCCTTTTAAAACATTGAAGTTCAAGGACTTGAAAATCCCTCCCGGCTCTAGGAACATTTCAACCCTCCATTCTGTTTATGTCCATGAGAAACAGTGGCTATTAATTTAAGCTTTGCTAATTCAGATCTGTAAACTATTGCTTATGTTTATTGCTGTTGAATAATTAGATTATCTGGATTTGTACTGCTAACAGATGGGGAAAATACCATCTGAACATGTTACCTAGTCAATTCTTCTTTACATATTCCTTGAGCACACAATCCTTCTCTGCTCCAAATATGAAGGGGTTAACAAACATTTAACTGGCTGCTCACCTCTGAGTTAATAATTGTTCTCTAGTAGCCAGTTTCTCCAAACAGAAACACATGTGGTAGATGTTTACTTGGAAATCTCTAGCTGGTCCTATTGTCACTCCCATACCCTTCTCCCTGGCCCAGCCTCTACCCACCTTCTCATAGCAAAATACTCATCTTCCAGTCAATTTTCAGTGACATATAAACTGATATTAAAAAACTGTTGGCCGGGAGTGGTGGCTTACCCCTGTAATCCCAACACTTTTGGTGGCCAAGGTGGGTGGATCACAAGGTCAGGAGTAAGAGACCAGCCTGACCAACATGGTGAAACCCCTTCTCTACAAAAAAAACACAAAAATTAGCTGGGCATGGTGGTACATGCCTGTAATCCCAGCTACTCAGGAGGCTGAGTCAGGAGAATCACTTGAACCCAGGAGGCCGAGGTTGCAGTGAGCAGAGATGGCGCCACTGCACTCCAGCCTGGGCGACAGACAGAGAGAGACTCTGTCTCAAAAATAAATAAATAAAATAAAATAAAATAAAAAATTGTTAAGCAATATTTGGCAAGCACATTATGGTTTACAAAGCACTCTTTTATCAGATTTGCATTTTACATTTTTCCTAAAATGTATTCATTTTTTAATACAAAGAAAAAAAACCATTTATTTATAACTCCACAAACCACGTAACCCCTCTTACCATTTCTTAAGCAAAAACAATACGTTTATAATCTCTAATGACAGAAAGCAGATCAATGGTTGCCTGGGCCCAAGAACAGGGGAAATGGCTGAATGGGGGAAGAAGAAACTTTTCAGGGCAATTAAAGTGTTCCATATCTCAATCATGGTGGCTGCACGGCTATATTCATTTGTCAAAAGTCACCACACTACACACTTAAAATGGGTACATTTTACGAGATGTAGATTATACCTCAATAAAATTGATTAAAATTTTAGAAATACTGATATATTTATTAGGAAAATCAAATTGGGCTCCCAGCTAAATATGTTAAATTTATTTGACTTTTCTCTTTCTCATAGCCTCACTAGAATGGCAGTAAAGGAATGGATGAAAGACATCCAAGGACAAAGAAGAGAAAAACGTTTTCAGAACATGAGAATTCAACAGATTTTAGAACTTAGCCTAGCAGAGGAAATTACAAACTCAGTGCCGACAGATGGATGAAAAAATCATGAGAAGTTAGTGGGCAGTTTCCCCTGCAGAACACTTAGGAAAAAGAAGTGGGGGAAGCTTAGTACTTGCAGGGAGCAGTGAAACATAGAAATGAGAGAGAGATTGGCCAAAAGTCTATATGTAGAGGAATGGGACTCCCCAAGCCCTCCTTCAGTATAGGCAGTCAGATAATTACCCCTTCTTATCCTCCCCAGTGGTCAGGCAGAGGCTTATTTCAGAGCGACCCCAGACTCAGAGGCACCAGGCACAGTGGAGAGCAAAGCTGAGGTGGCCGACTGAGACAGGCCCTTTACAAGTAAGCTGACCTCCTGAACCGTAACCCCTTCAGCCCACTTCAGATTACCACCACAGGGCAGTCATCTAAAATGTTTCAAGTAGAAGTTTTAAAGATCTATCTCTGGAAAAATGAAGTAGTTCTGGAGACCATGCACACAAATTCCATGATTTCACCAATGGTCAAGCTGTCTTGGTCCTTGATCTCCCCAGACTGAAGCCCACAGGTTCACAAGCAGTCACCCAACACACACACACACACACACACACACACTCAAACACATACACACCATCCAAATAATGACTTCATTTTAAACAAAAGTGAGCATTAGGCATCGAAGAAATACCATCAACATTATTTTTTAAAATAAATTAGTTGAAACAAACTTTTAAAAAAATTATACTTTAAGTTCTGGGATACATGTATAGAACGTGCAGGTTTGTTACACAGGTACACACGTGCCATGGTGGTTTGCTGCACCCATCAACCCATCATCAATATTAGGTATTTCTCCTAATGTTATCCCTCACCTAGTCCCCCACCCCACAACAGGCCCCGGTGTGTAATGTTCCCTACCCTGTGTCCATGTGTTCTCATTGTTGAACTCCCACTTATGAGTGAGAACATGCGGTGTTTGGTTTTCTGTTCCTGTGTTAGTTTGCTGAGAATGATGGTTTCCAGCTTCATCTATGTCCCTGCAAAAGACATGAACTCATCCTTTTTATGGCTGCATAGTATTCCATGGTGTATATATGCCACATTTTCTTTATCCAGTCTATCATTGATGGGCATTTGCGTTGGTTCCAAGTCTTTACTATTGTGAATAGTGCTTCAGTAAACATATGTGTGCATGTATCTTTATAGCAGAATGATTTGTAATTCTTTGGGTAAATACCCAGTAATGGGATTGCTGGGTCAAAAGGTATTTCTGGTTCTAGATCCTTGAGGAATCACCACACTGTCTTCCACAATGGTTGAACTAATTTACACTCCCACCAACAGTGTGAAAGCATTCCTATTTCTCCACATCCTCTCCAGCATCTGTTGTTTCCTGACTTTTTAATGATCACCATTCTAACTGGTGTGAGATGATATCTCATTGTAGTTTTGATTTGCATTTCTCTGATGGCCAGTGATGATGAGCTTTTTTTCATATGTTTGTTGGCCGCATAAATGTCTTCTTCTGAGAAGTATCTGTTCATATCCTTCGCCGATTTTTTGATGGGGTTGTTTTTTTTCTTGTAAATGTGTTTAAGTTCATTGTAGATTCTGGATATTAGCCCTTTGTCAGATGGATAGATTGCAAAAATTTTCTCCCATTCTGTAGGTTGCCTGTTCACTCTGATGATAGTTTCTTTTGCTGTGCAGAAGCTCTTTAGTTGAATTAGATCCCATTTGTCAATTTTGGCTTCTGTTGCCCTTGCTTTTGGCATTTTAGTATGAAGTCTTTGCCCATGCCTATGTCCTGAATGGTATTGCCTAGGTTTTCTTCTAGGGTTTTTATGGCTTTAGGTTTTATGTTTAAGTCTTTAATCCATCTTGAGTTAATTTTTGTATAAGGTGTAAGGAAGGGGTCCAGTTTCAGTTTTCTGCTTATAGCTAGCCAGTTTTCCCAACACCATTTATTAAACAGGGAATATTTTCCCCATTGCTTGTTTTTGTCAGGTTTATCAAAGATCAGATGGCTATAGATGTGTGGCATTATTTCTGAGGCCTCTGTTCTGTTCCATTGGTCTATATATCTGTTTTGATTCCAGCACCATGCTGTTTTGGTTACTGTAGCCTTGTAGTGTAGTTTGAAGTCAGGTAGCATGATGCCTCCAGGTTTGTTCTTTTTGCTTAGGACTGTCTTTGCTACATGGGCTCTTTTTTGGTTCCATATGAAATGTAAAGTAATTTTTTTCTAATTCTGTGAAGAAAGTCAATGGTAGCTTGACGGGTATAGCATTGAATCTATAAATTACTTTGGGCATTATGGCCATTTTCATGATACTGATTCTTCCTATCCATGAACATAGAATGTTTTTCCATTTGTTAAACATTAAAAAAAAAAATTGGAAAAAGAGATGAATAGAGGGAGCTTAAGAAAGGTTTTTTTCTTTCTTTCTAAAAAGAATCTTACATTTAATATCTTTAGAGTGGTAAGAAATGACATTACATCCATAAAATAAGAAATGGGTGATATAGAAAGGGAACAGAGAAAAAGAGAAAACATTGAAATGTTTAAAATATATTAGCCTAAGTAAAAGTTCATTACAAGTATTGAAGTAAAGAAAGTCTCACAAAAAGCAAAACAGAAAGACACAGAGATGGGAAAGAGGATCAATCAGATGGAGCAACATCCCAATAATGATAGTTAAAGAAAAATAGAACCAAGAAAAAGGAAGGGAAGAAATAAAGAATACAAAGCTTGACATTAAAAGGGCCCATGCAGGCCTAGGACCAAAACTGCAACAGATTCACAAAATGCAAATTATCATAATATTTTAAGCTGGGCACAGTGGCTCACACCTGTAATCCCAGCACTTTGGGAGGCTGAGGCGGGCAGATCACCTGAGGTCGGGAGTTCGAGACCAGCCTAACCAACATGGAGAAACCCTGTCTCTACTAAAAATATAAAATTAGCCGGGTATGGTGGTGGCATGCCTGTAATCCCAGCTACTCGGGGGGCAGAGACAGTAGAATCACTTGAACCTGGGAGGCGGAGGTTGCGGTGAGCCAAGATCATGCCATTGCACTCCAGCCTGGGCAACAAGAGCGAAACTCTGCCTCAAAAAAAAAAAAAAAAAGGAAAAGAAAAGAAGAAAAGAAAAGAAATTAAGACACCAGAGATAAAAAGAAAATACAAAAACTTTCAGAAATAAATTGCTGGTCACAGACAAGGAACCGATATAAGAGGCATTCGACTTATCAGCATCTGCATGGATTTTTAGTCAGTGAAGTATGGTCTTAAAAATTTGGAGAGAACTTTTTTTAAGGTAGAATTTTATATCAAGCTCAATTATCATTCAGTTTAAAATGAAAAATGGAAAATTTTTGATACATAGAAGGCCTCAAAAATGTTTACTTATTAGGCAAATTTCTCTAGAAGCTACTAAAAAAAATGTACCTCAGCAAAAGAAAAACTGTGTCAAGAAAATGGAAGTCAAAAGACTTACGAATTAAAGGCTTCAACACTGGAGAATGGCAAATGGAATTTTCTGATGTGCACCAGGCCTAGAGAGAAACCGTAAGAAAGAAATCCCTATGGAAAAAAATATATATACAATTGATAGGTTTTACCTAATGTATTTAAGCATTTGGAAGAATTACTGCTAGTTAATCTGTTTGACATATTTGTTGGTGTGTTTAGAAAATTGTTAGTGCGATAAGTAAACAGAAAATTGAATAAATAAAATATGAGACAATAACCGCATAAAAAACAAGAAGTTAAATGAGAAAGAGTTCATATCATACTTGGCTAGGCACTAAACTAAATATTCGTGATCATGTTATTCTTTCTAGAGATTTGGGCAGAAAATGTTACATAATTGTATTGCGAGGCTGGAGGATGACAAAAAGAAGCCATGGGTTTATAAGATATATAAATCCTCAAGTAGCTTAATAGACATTTAATATGTAATTTGTAAAAAGTAGACATTTGAATGAAAATGTCAGAAGAAACTGCGAAAAAATTTGAAGTAGCTCCCTCTGAGGAGCAGAATGGGTATGGAAAGGGTTGGGGCAAGCAGCTGTCATATTTTATTTATGGCTTTAGCACTACTTTATGTTTAAACTATGTATGTCACACTCATGATTTTTAGTGTAAAAGGATGTCTCCTGTTTTCACTATTACAAATAATATAACAAAGCACTGTCACATCCATTGTCTCATTTGGTTTTTCACAAGAGTTCTCTGAGATACAATTTACTGTTAGCCCTATATTATAAGTGAGGACACTGAGAATCATGGAAATGAAGTGAGTTGTGGCAAGTCTACAGATTGTAAATCCTTATCTTTCCCTCTATCCAAAGGCTAAAGAACAAAATTGTAGTAGTATTCTATTTACAACTCTGCCTGGCTCCAAAGAGGTACTTAAGGTAAATTATGAAGATGAATATAACATTGTTCCATAAATTGAATTAAAAATAAATCCTCTTAGAAGCACTTAGGAGAAGATATATAGATAGTGGATTCAAAGGTAAGGTTAGTTTAGCAAATATAGTACAGAAAATCCTATCTATCACAAGAAAAGTGATTCTAAAATTTGATCCTGAGCTTCCTAGCAGCAAATGCTAAAAAGGAAGCAAGAATAACAAACTGGACCATTCACTATATCCACAGTGTAAGACTATATCAGATTCTCAGAATTTTTTAAAGGATTTTATCTGTCCCTGATGCTGAAATCAGAATTTACTTTCACCTACTAATCTTCATTAAGAAGAAATGATATCATGTAATGAGCAATGTCCTCAACATTGTTCTCAAAATATGTCAGTGATAAGTATAATTTGTGTTCTTCAATGTAGAGCAATATCATCACACCAAAAACAAATCGACTAAAAATAAGTGAACAGAGGCAGGAGAAGGGGCATCAAAATATGACATGCCCTAGGTATAAGAAAAAAAACTCCAAGCAGGTATATAGTAATGTTCCTATTAGCCATATATACACAAATACATATGCACACCCACAGTCTAAGTAAAAGTTCATTAGAAGTATTGACACACAGATGACATCTGTAAACGGTTTTAAATAACTCACCTTCCTGGTCTACTTGCCAAGAGTAACTAACTACAAAATATCCACAACCTAACAGATTTATGCCATTTGTTGTATAGATTATTCATGAAAAATGAGATTAAAGTTGATTTATGTATCAAAAATAGTGACATTGGGATTGATCAACAGTCATTCTTTCAGTTATAGACAATTTTATCTTAAATATATTCCTAATCCTTAATAATAAAGTCATACTGTCTGTTAAATGCTGACTCTGGATGAGGGAGATTAGAATTATCTCTCCTTTTAATGACTTCAGTTTTATCCCAAGGGAAAGAGTTGTCCAAATTCCAAGACATTTCACTGGGCCACAGTACCAGGGAGTGTTGGTTTAACTGAGCCAACATGAAGAAAACTCTTAGTCTCAGAGAGAAGAAATTAAATATTCCCACTGTATTGGTTTGCTAGGGCCGCCGTGCAACTTATCACAAACCAGATGGCTAAAAACAATAGAAATTTATTGTCCCACGGTTTTGGAGGACCTGCTTTCAAAACAAGGTTTTGGCAGGGCCGTGCACTCTGTTACTCCCTCTGAAGGTTGTAGGAAATAATCTTTCTTTGCCTTTTCCTAGCTCCTGGTGGTTACCAGAAATCCCTTACATTCCTTGTAGCTGTATCACTTTAATCTCTGCCTCTGTCTTCCTAGGGCCTTTTTATAAGGATACCAGTTAATGGATTTAAGGCCCACTCTAATCCAATATGACTCCATTTAACTAATTCTATCTGCAAAACCCTATTATTTCCAAATAAGGTAGTATTCTGAGGTTCCTACTGGACATGGATTTGGAGGGAACACTATTGAATCAAGCACATACACATTCAACAAAACTCAACAAGTGCCAGATAGGAAATACAGGGGGCTATGGGAGCACATGAATTGGGACGTAATTCAGACTCGGAAGAGTCAAGAAAGTTCAGAATCTAGGAAGACAGTGAGTTGGTGAATGCTCAGACCAAGAGTTTACTTGTCAAGGGACAACTTCACCCCTTCTGCCTAAAGACACCCACCAATAGCTTCTAAACACTTTCTCTCTAACTCTTCAGTTGCCAAGGTCAAGCCCCCAAACTATCTCCTTCATAAAGCCTTTTCTGATTCTTCTCTGTCCAGATTCATCCCTCCTTTCTCTATTAACTACTGCTTACCATTTGTGACTTTATTTAAAGGAATAGAAACTGGCATACATTAAGTGTCTTCTGTGAGCCAGGGATATGCTAGTCACTTTTACATATCCAGTAATTCCTGTAAAGTGAAATGCCAGTTTTAGAGGGGGAAAAACTGAGACTCGGAGTTCAATGACTCATCTAAGAACACACAGCTCCTAGTCAATCTGGACCCAAATGTCAGGCATGATGTTTCAGTGCACACTTCCTGCATTTAGGGCTTCACATTGTCCTAGACTTCTGCCTCCCCAGGTCTGCAGTGAGCTAGCTGAGAGCAGGGATTGTGTTTTACTCCTGGGGTGAGGAAGAAATGCTGCTAGAACACAGTTGAAGGTCCCATCATGTTGAACGCCCACAAGGGTTCCGAAGGTCTGTGAGTCCACCCATAGCTCTCTGCATCTTCAACACACCTCCCTCCAACCCTTCTTTTCTCCCAGGAGAAAACCAGATCGGCTGGGAGTGTTTGCACCAAGAAAAATCCATCTCTTAGCAAACATTCTTCCAGTCCCTAAGGATTCGTCATAAGAGCTTTCCACTGCACCCGCTCACAGGGCAGACAATGTGCTAAACCAGCTGTTTAACACAAGAGGCTCCCGGTCCCTGGAGACCTGAGACAAGCTCCTGAGATGTGCAGTATGTCTCCATTAGCCAAGCAACCGTCTTTGGGTGTGCTTTCTAATTCCATATTCCCGTATTCATTAACTATAAGCCTGCCAGAAACGCAGGGCACCAGCTTTTCTAAGCAGAGAAGAGGGAAGTGTGCCTTACATACATTCACATAGATATGTGTTTTTTAGGACCCTGTATTACAGAGGCTTGTCACCACCATAACCAGTGCAGACCTAGCTGCAGGGCCTGCTGAGACAACTGAGAAAGGTGAGTAAACAAGAACAGGTATGGCTGGGAGAGAGGGGCTGACCCAGCGGTGGGACAGGTTCCAAGGGAGAGAGCAGCCATCCAAATCCTAATGTTCAAAGTGGCAAAAGAGGGACTACAGGACAGCAGGGAAGACCTCAGACTCCAGTCAGATAAAACTGGTTTGGAATTCTGGAGTTGCCCCTTAGCAACTTTCTGACCTTGGGCAATTTACATAACTTCTTATGCCATGCCTTAGAAGTAATAAAAGAACCTCCAAATCGTTCTGCGGTTAGAAAGAGATACTGCTTGTAAAGTTCTTAGCACATGGTCTGGTCAATGGTAAACTATAAGTAATGCTCTTTCCAGACTGATTTCGGTCTCTAGGGGAAGAAGGGGTCTTGGCTGGTACACAGTAACCTCCCATCAGAGGGGCCCTCACAGAGAATGGCAGCTCCACGACCAGGTTACAACAATGTTCAAATTAAGCAGAACTGGGTCAGGGCCTGCGTTGTCCAATATGGTAGCCACTAGTCACAAGTGGTTCCACATTGAGATGTGAAGTGTAAAATCCACTGGATTTGAAAGACTTAGTGTACAAAAAGTTAAATATTTCAATAATCTTTCTTATACTGCCTACATATTGAAGTGATAATACTTTGGTTATATTGGGTTAAATAAATTATTAAAATTATGTTTAAATAAATTTTATTGTGTATATTTGTGGTATATAACATGATGTTATTGGGATACACATATATATAGTAAAATGGTCACTACAGTAAAGCAAATTAATATATCCATCAGCTCACATCGTTACCCTTTTTTTCTGGCAAAAGCTGCTAAAATCTACTCATCTAGCAGAATTTCCAAACACAGAACAATTTTATTACCTATCATCCTTATGTGGTGCATTAGATCTCTAGAACTGTTCATCCTACATATCTGCCTCTTTGTATCCTCTGACCCGTATCTCCCCATTTTCTCCCTACTACCGCCAAAATTAATTTCACCTGTTTCTTTATATCTTTTTTTTAATATCTTTTTTTTTTTTTTTTTGAGACAGAGTTTCACTCTTGTTGCCCAGGCTGGAGTGCAATGGCGCAATCTCGGCTCACCACAACCTCTGCCTCCCAGGTTCAAGTGATTCTCCTGCCTTAGCCTCCCTAGTAGCTGGGATTACAGGCATGTGCCACCATGCCCGGCTAATTTTGTATTTTTAGAAGAGACGGGGTTTCTCCATGTTGGCCAAGCTGGTCTCGAACTCCCGACCTCAGGTGATCCGCCCGCCTCGGCCTCCCGAAGTGCTGGGATTACAGGCATGAGCCACCACGCCCCGCCGATTTCACCTGTTTCTTTTTATATTTTTAATGAGGCTACTAGAAAAATTAAAGTTACATGTGTGGCCCAGGGCCCATAAGCCTGGCTCACATTACATTTCTGCTGGACCATGTTCATTTAGGCAAGCAAGTGTCCCAGCCAATGGGTTGGACTCAGAGGCTGCTATAGTTTTGGCTCACTGCAACTTCTGCCTCCCAGGTTCAAGTGATTCTCCTCCCTCAACCTCCTGAGCAGCTGGGATTACAGGTCCCCACCACCACGCCCAGCTAATTTTTGTATTTTTAGGAGAGACAGGGTTTCACCATGTTGGCCAGGCTGGTCTTGAACTCCTGACTTCATGTGATCCACCTGCCTCAGCCTCCCAAAGTCCTGGGATTACAGGCATGAGCCACCATGCCTGGCCAGGTATTTTGTTATAGTAGCACAAACAGACCAAGCCAGGAATCCAGCTTGCATGTGTTAGAAGTGGAGCATAACCAAAAAGCCAAGCCAGGCAGGGTTCCATGCTAACATACAGGCCTGCCAGTACTTGGGCTTGGCCCAGGCCTTCTGAAAACAGAGATGACAATGACAGGGGCAGTATACATATCTTACCTCACCTCCTAATCGGGAGGAGCCCCAGACAAAGGGCCAAGTCTGTGAATGGGTGGGACTAAGGCCATGAGCTTCAGGACCTGCACTGGGCAGGGATGAGCCCTCTGGAGACAGAGAGCCACCATGTTTGGGATTGTTTACAAACCTGGTAACAGGTAAGCACCTCATAATATTGTGAGTTCCTCCCTTGCATGTGAGTGGCAGAGATAAGGATCAAGCCACCCCTCTCAAAGAAATTCACATCCAGCTCTGACTCATAGGTGGGAAGAGAAAATCAGAAAGAATAGGGAGAAGCAGCAGAAGTTTTGGAAGTAACTTCAAAGTGTTTCAAACTTTCAAAGTATTAAGTATGTCTGTAAGCCAAGCTAGCTACAGCCAATTTCTAACATGGACACAAGAACAATTCTTCGTGAAGTCTATCTCATAGTACCTTGAAACCATGACCATAGTTAGAACCATATGTAAGACCTAACATGTTTAAGGAGACTCCTGGCTGTCCCCTTTAATCTCATAGTCCCAAAGAGCCTCTGAAATGTGCTTAGGTAAAATCTGAGCCCAGTCTCCTCAGAAGCATGACATCAAAACCTGTTTATTAACTCCAGAAGTGAAACTTTTCCAAGACTGTGTTTTCCTTAAGTGATTGAGGGTAAAATAATGTCTCTAGTTTAGGAACTGAGAAGTGCGTATTTGATCTTGCCTCCATGAAGTATAAACCAATGAACTTAAATAAAGGAGGCATATGAAAAGCACAGGACTTTGAAGGAAAATAAGATTTCTCAGCTGATGAGACCTCTGTGATACACTGTTCTCTGGGCTTGAATTATTTTTAGCCTTTGGCACAAAAATCAGGATTACTATTTCATTTCTTGGCCTCTGAAGACACTCATATGACTTTGTCTTTCTGGACATAGCACATGTTCTAATACAAACTCTGTGAAGACCCTTACCAGATTCAGTGAGACAGCCTAATCCCTGAGTATAATGAGCATTTTAAAGGGCCATAGGGCCATGACAAAAACAAACAAACAAACAACTGGCCACTTCTACAAGGCATGAAGAAACCTTGAATAATCTCTGGAAACCACTGGAAGCCACCCCAGTGGCATACCTTCAACATGTCTTATGAAAAATCCATTACATTTGACTGTCTTCAGCATTTTGATGTTGCCTGTTTATTTCAACAGCATGATGACTCACTTTCATAACCAGGCATAGCATGATTGGCCCAGTTCTAACAAACAAACAGGAATTTAGGCAAAGTGGGGATTCCTTCTCTGCAATCTTGAGACCCCTGAGGGCACCCCTGTGTTGTGTCCCACATCATAGGCTAGCCACAGACTTCACTGGCTGTTCCACTGGGGCCACTCTTGTTTGTGTCCACTCCATTTAACAGATCCCAGCACACATTGAGCACTTTATAAATGTGTGCTAAGTAAGCAAGAATGAATTGCTGTCTAAGCTCTGAGTTTCACCTTTCCCGGTGACACTGGCACTCTTTGCAACAAGGAGAACCAAGTCATCTAGCAATTCATTGGGCTGTAAAGCTGGCTTCTAGCAAACCACTTGAGAAGGCAGGCTGGGAGGAACATAGCAGCAAGAAGTCACTTCACGTAACTTTCTCACTACAAGACATGCCAATTCCATTGTTTTCCACGTGAAAAAAGTGGATAATATAGTAGGCAATAGAAAAATGGGATCAGGCCAAGGGCTTCCAAGAGGCAGGGTTGGTTAGGTAAGCCAGATATGACCAAATTCAGGGTGAGCTTAAATGAGGCAGACATCATACAACCTCTCCAGGAAACACTTTCTTTATCATAATATTCATGATGATAATAATATGAAGAATATCCACTTATTCTTTTAATACTTGTGCCATAAGTTCCTACAATGTTCCAGACACTGCTCTGCATGCTGGGGACACAGCAATCAATAAAATAGGTAAAGTCCTCACCCTCATGGAGACAGGGAGACAATGTGAGGAAGTAAATATCTAATATGTCACACAAGAGTGGGCATGTCAGGAGCTGTGATTTTATACAAGGTGGCCAGGGAAGGTCTCAGAAATATGGTAATATTTGAGCAGAGACCTGAAAAGAACATTCCAGAGGAAACAAGTGCAAGCATGCTCTGCACAGTCAGGGAGGTACAAGGCAGCCAGAGAGTCATGGAGCGAAGAAAGCCGGGAAGAACAGTAGGAAACAACATCAGGAAGACGGACGGCAAGAGGGTACATGATGTAGCTCGTTCACTGCAAGATGTCCCAGTCCACTGCTTCCCATATAAGACGGGAAAATATAGTGTCTCATAGTCGTGTCATAAAATATAAAAACAACCATCACAATAACAAAACTTCTCGCTGAAACCAAGACCCTTAAAAGTCTCCCCTACCAAGCCCTAGACAAAATGATAATGTCAGCATAGTTTATTTTTGACTCTTGTTAATAAATAGATTTCTGACGTGCATGTCTTTCTTGCAAGCAAGATACCCTGTTCTACTGCTTTGTTTGTATAAAGTGACACACAGCTTTACAAGTGGGATCCAGGTTTTGTTGGACAGTGCTGGACTGTGTCACGTTCTTAACTCCACGTTCATTAATTTAGGCTTTACAATAACTCTGTCTGGTAGATGTTATCATTTCCATTGTGTAAGCAATACAATAAAGCTCAGAAGATAGTTTTCCCCAAAATTAGCCAGCTTATAAGTGGAAGCTCCAGAATTCCCACCCAAATATATGGCTCTATGTCTCGAGTACTTTAGCCATTTGGTCATATCTTGCAAAGAAAAGAAGAAGAGCAGTGGATCCTTGAGTGGGTGTTGAGAAACTGGGAATAAGATAAGCCCTGCGACCCAGAGATTCAGAAAACTTTCAGGATGCATTTAGTCCTCAAGAGAGTGAATAACAAGGAAATGTGAACAACTGCTTCCTTGGATGGCCAAGAACATTTATGGGAAAAAGAAACCTTGACTGAGAACCTTTGAAAATTAGAATGAAAGAAAATCTTCTAAAATTGTCAAATATCAAGAATCTCAACTAGAAAACTACATGTTTGGGAGAAACTTTAATCTTGATGGCACTGCCAGGATGAGGGAAAGCACCAGGAACCTTGAGTGTAGCCTTGGCTGAGACTGGGTGCTAAGGCTGTGAGGCGTTGATAGAATGGTAGACGTTGGAAGAACGAGATATTCCAAATCCGTAAGTAGCTGTCTGTCTTGTGAGAGGTAAATGTGTGAATAAATTTGCAGTGTTTCCCTTTCCTCTGGCAGAGCAGCCGACAAAAGCTGATATGTTCGTGCAAATGTAATGCAAATACCTGGGTACTGTTCTTGGACACCCATTTTGCAGTGGCTTCATTAGCCAGCATACAAAATGGAGATGCTTAAAAGTTGTAAGTTTTAAAAGCAAAACTGATTTCTATGATCTAAGCAATCATCTATCCTGTTCTGTGCAATAATGTAAATTTGGGGTATCTTTAGGCTGAGCTGTGTTTCTGCAGTCCTTCTGCTATTTCTTTACAAGTGTTTCTTCTCTGGAGCTGGTTTCCCAAACAAGAGCTGGGATGGTCTCAGATGCAAAAATAGGCAGGAACTATAAAGCCCTTACTGCAGGGCTTAAGACAGAAGTCTCCGAATGCAAGAAAATTCAAAGAAAGAGCTGACACCAACTAGCTTTCCAAGAGAATTCTGAATTTCCAGCAGGTGTGTGCCATGGTGACTGCTTCCTTGGAGTACTTTTTTTTTAATAGCTCAAGCAGCATTTGACTGTTGTTGTCCTCATGGGGATGTGCTTGTTCTCATGGGCTCATGCTCACAACAGAGTCTAGAACCAACTCCCAAAGGAATATAAGAGAAGCCACTGTGACATTTCCCTCTTAGATTGGAGAAAGAACCAGAAAGATGAGCTGACTGGGACTAGCGAAACTCCCCAGACTGATGTACCAATATCTTATGCATGGTGCTATATAAGGATGGCAAACCCAGACTTCGATAAACATTAAAAATAAAAAGACCTTGCTGATGGTTGCATATATCTGTGAATATACAAAAGACTATTGGACGTCACACTTGGATGGGTGAATTGTATGCTATGTGGATTATATCTCAATAATGCTGTTTGAAAAATTGAAAAGCTACCTTTTCTTCATATAGTTAAAAAAGAAGGTAAGAAAGGACATCCCTGTCCACCACTATGCTATATATGTATTTCTTCAATGACTCATGGGCTTATTTTGATGTCTTCATTAAGAGCCATAGGGTAAAGTCTTAAACGACGGTGAAAGAGTCTGCCATTAAGCAAGTGACATCTCAATAGTCAGTCATCCTGTAAGCAAACAGAAACAGAAAACTGGAATTTATAAGGCAGGCCTTTGGCAGAAGACACACCCTTCTCTGCATGCATCTCAGTGTCTTGGTTCTGGAATCTGGAGATGAGACCATGTGAGCATAGCTCTATGGTATGGACAACAGGACTTTAGCTCATGAAAACATCCTTTTGCAGGCCCCCGGCTAGAGATGAGTAAACGATGTCTTATAGACCAGGTGCCTATTTATATGTTACTATGTTATTCTGGTTATCTCTGAACTTCCAGTAAAGTCTTGTTTGTGAATCATCCTCTTTTCAGCTGGTTGAATACTGGTACAACAAATAAGAAGTCACATTTGTTCAGCATTCACCTAGTCTTCACAAAAGCTTTATTAGACACTATGAGTATTAGTTTGCTAGTATTAGTATTAGGCTGCCATAACAAAATACTACAGATTGAAAATAGACATTTATCTTCTTACACTTCCAGAGGCTAGAAACTGCCAACAAATTCAGTTTCTGATAAGGGCTTTCTTCTTAGCTTACAGATGGCCACCTTCCTGCTGTGTCCTAACCTGGCGTTTCCTCTCTGCTCCTGCTAGGAGGACGAGATCTCTAGTGTCTCTTCCTGTTCTTACAAGGACACCAATCCCATCATATTAGGGCCCCACCCCTATGACCTCATTTAACCTTCATTATCTCCTTAAAGTCACAGTGAAGTTCAGGGCTTCAACATATGGATTGCCATTGGTCAGGGGCGCAATATTCAGCCCCTAACACTATTATTTTCCCTATTGTACACCTAAGAAAACTGAAGCTCAGAAAAGTGATTTTTGTCATAGTTAAAAAGCAAGATTGGAACCCAGGATGTCTGATGGAAGAAATATGTCTCTATGCACTTTATTTATACCATTGTAGTGAATTAATGTGTGTGTATACTTCGACAAACGTGTTAATAGGGGATCAGGCTGAGTGATGGTGGCAAAGAAATCTATAGTGAAAAGAACATCTTAGCAAGGCTACAGTCATGACAACCAGGTTCTGCTAGCCTTCCCTACATGGGCTTCCCTGTCCCTTGCCAGAATTTGAGGTCCTGGATCTAAATTTATTAAGAGAGATGATAGTTTTATTTGCATTATTCTAAATAAGAAAAAACATTATAGTCCAGACTCTGGAGACCCCAAGAGTTTTGATGATGGCCACACAAATGGTGGCAAAGCAAGTAGGCTGTGATTCAAAGTCACCTACACCTTTCAATACACATAAGTATCATTTAAGCCATGGAAGGCATAGTACTTCTTATTACTACGACAAACAGATCTGCCTACCCCAAATCGTGCCTGCTCTGCAGACTTTTCCTTTTCTCTCCTAACATCTCAATATATTTGTCCTATTCCACTGTCCTACTCCTTCTGCCTGACACATGCTGGCTAAAATGTCTTCTAAGGGTATTTCACTTATTCATTCGCCACATGTTTATTTCTTCGCCATTATAAATCAGATATTATTCTAGGCACTAGCAATAGAATAGTGAATAAGTGAATAGTGTCCTCAAAGTACGAGTGTCTTTGTAAGGCACTTCATATATTATTGTGAGGATCTTAACATTCTTAGAACCTGTGAACAGAGAAGGCTCAGAGATGGCTATGCCTTTATCTTAAGAAGAGCATTTCTATTGCCAAATCAATCACAATCACTATGAAAAAAATGTAATGTGATCTGCATTCATGATTAAATGGTTTCAAGCCCTAGCTTCATGTCTTTCATTTTCTCATGCAGCATCCACCATGTACCGGGAATTATGCTTGGTTCTAGTGGTACAGAAATTACTAGGGGAGAGGGACAGGCCATTACAATGCAATGTGCTAAGTGCTATGAAAGAATCACCATCAAAATGCTTTGGAATTACAAAGGAGGGAGCAGTTTGGTCTGTTTGACAAAATGTAGAGAGCTTCATATAAAACATAAAATTTGAGCTAAGTGATTGAGGAACAAGTATTTTCCAGGTAGAGAAAATGAATTCGTCTATGTCTCTGTATTACTAGAGACATATGGCATTTGAGGAGAAGGGAAAAAAAATCAGCATGGCTGATGAGAATTTTAGGCAGGCAGGAAAAGTTAAAGGACCAGGTCTAGCCTCTCTCTGTTATTTCTAAGATCCTTCCATAAACTCAACTCCCACACCTTCACAACTTAATGGCACAGAGAACCGTAAATAAAATTTACCTCTATAAATGCTTGTCTTCTCAAAGTATACATACATATATGTATACAGATACATATTTTAGCTTGTAAGTTATCATAATGAGACATACAAGTACCGAGTTGCTTTTTACTCAACATATTGGGAATTTGATTTTACCAATAGTTACTCAAATTTGACTGGGATATAAAACATCTTACTTCCTACTAAGGTATAAGAATTAGCCTTAGATGACATAAAATTGAGCACATCAGAACTCGCATCAAAGACTATGCACTTGTACTTTCAAAATCTTTGACTCAATTATATGATGTTTAAAATCTATTGCTTCAAATTCATTGTGGTAGATGGAAAGCAATCTTTTACTTTGAACCAGATGACAATGGATCACAGAAGGTACAGTGCTCTAAAGAAGCTTCCTAGCACTCATTCAGAAACTTGTCCAACAACTTCATGGCCAGTCTTTCATAAAGAGATCAGGGAAACAAAGAATAAACATATTATTTTGGTAGCCTTAGCTCTGTTTGGCACATAATTCTATCTTTCTGCCTTCCCGGTACATGGTAGCATTATATTTCCTTCAAGATGTTATTCCAGATACTGCAAAGCTTTTTTTCCCTTCCATCTTGATGGCCAATGATAACAGCTGCTTGATCAGGATCAGCCTGGTTCCAGAATGGGAACAAGACAAAGCAGTTACCAGACACTTCATAATGAACATACAAAGTAAGTGAGAAGTAAACCTTTGTTGCTATAAACCACTAAAATGTGGGAATTATTTGTTACTAGGTATAATATAGCATCTGCTGACTGATAAGTTCTACCTATTTGAGAGTTGAATCAACAATACAGTATTTTAAAAGTATGATTAACTATTCAAGTGTCACACACAAAACACACACTGTGCTACATATTTTACCTTTATTTTCATACCTCCTGGATGGTATATTTTATAGGCATATTTTATAAATGATAAATGATGTAGGTGTATTTCATAAATGATAAAACAGGGTCAGAACAGTAAGTTGCAGAGTCAAAATGCAAACCAAATCCTCTCATTAGAAAATTGGCCTCCCTTTCACTATACCCCATGACCTCTCCTACTATTTCTAGGGCATAATGTGGTCTCATCAAATGTAACCTAGCTATCACTTGAATCTCAATCTCCAAGACCTAGACATATGATTTGAATCCCATATTGATGTTTTATGGAACACCAAATCTTTTCCCAGGAATTTTGCAAATGCCCAGAGGGTTTATGAGCCCAAGCTCTTCCCTGCCTCCTGGAATCCTCATTTGAATCTGTCCTGCAGAATGAGAAACCAGAGATGACACTGAGCCCCTTCACCATTTCCACCAAAACAAAACAAACTGACAGTCAAAAAATGCATGTACACACATACATATACACAAAAAAATATCAGGTAAGGGAGTCTAAGAGCACACTGTAGCTCAAACAACTGAAAATCTCATGTTAGACATTTCTAGTCTTCAAAGGTTCTTTCAGACCACCTACCTCTAGAGAGGTTTGTTTTGTGATCCACGCCCCACAGAACACCTAAATTCCTGCCTGGCCCCTGGTTCCTTTTTCCCCTTGCTCCTCCCACCAACCTCCTCGATTTTCTCTGCAACTCTGAATTCCTCTTCCTCAACCATTCAGAATGAGTCAGCTCTCTCTAGTTCCTACTTTCTGACTTGAGGAGTCAAACTTGCCAAACCTGCCAACCTTCCATTTAATGAAAACTACCCTCTTTAACAGTTGATTGTGGTTTTTAAAGTACTTTTTTTCTGTTATATAAGCCATAAAATAGCCCTTTCAGATATGAATGTGGAAGCAGCATTAAGGCAATGCCTATTCGATTCTCTTACTCAATGCCATCTACCATCAAACATATCCTGAGACTTCTGCCAAGCAAAGAAAGAGATGCAAAAGACTTGGATCCAGACCTCAAGACGTTTACCTTCAAACTGAAGACCCATGATTATTATACACGAAACATCTTGAAAACCTCCCAAGTCCTTGCCTACAAAATAGGATTTATGAAGGCAACAAGAGTTTAGTAAAGACTGATGTGTTCAAGTGAGGCCTCATGAAGACACTGGGACTTCAGATAGGAAGTTTATGTGCAGGGATTGGTAGCTATATAAGATAAGGTGGATAGCATATACGTGATAGAGTCCAAGGAGAGTGGATAGAGTGGATAAGGTATAAGTGATAGAGTGTAAGCCAACACCAGCTGGGAGGAGTGTGTGTGCTCTTCTTAAGAAGAGCATTTCTACTGCCCAACGGTGTGTGCTGGCGACACTTCATCCCATCGTCCTGTCTCTTTCTAGTCTACTGTGCCTAGAGTCATGTAACAATTGAAAAAAGCAAAATATGTATTAAACCCAAGTGTTTTTATCTCAACCCCAAGACTCTTTCATCTCCCAGTAGCTCTCCAATGGTGATACCACAAGCCAACAGTTTGTCATGAGTTGGACTGATGGGTTCTACCTCTACGATCTGGTCTTTTTCTAATTGTTGAGAAAAGATATTCATGAATAATATTTGCTCAATTTTGAGTCTTCTCTAAATTTTTCAATCCTCTCACACGAGTTTTCTTTGTTGATAACAAAACAAGTTGCAAATAAACACTATGGGGAAAACGAGAAACAGTATGTACTCTTAGTTTTCCTTGGTTTATTTGTTTGTTTTTCATGAACTAGTATTCATGGAGGGGGAAGCCCAGGACTGGGAGCTATTCTCCATGAATTCATACCTCTATCTTGCCCCTCATAAGCTGTGTGTCATTCCCTAGGCAAATCATCTAATCCTTCAGAGCCTTGGTGTCCTACTTGTAAATTGGGGATATTTATAACACCATATCGCAGGGTTGAAGTGAGAATTAAGTGCGTATATACATTAGAAACAACTCTACCATTAGGAACAATGACAAAAAATGTAACAATAAAAACAATGACAATAATAGCTAACACTTTGAGAACTTAGTATGTGTCAGGCACTGATTTATCAATAAATATTACTTATTATTATTTTTCATCAGTATTCCTTATTGTAAAGTTCTCCCCAATGCATATAACAGAAAGAAATACATCATTATTTCATAGTATTCTGAAATGAGCTGTATGAGTCTCCTCATGTTCTCTGCTACCTGGAAAGCATTTGAGAAGCCCCGGAATGCTCATCAAAAAGGTTGATGTCATTCTTCCCTTATTTACACTTTCACACCACTAACTTTCTGTCCAAATTTCAAAATAGAACATTTGCTTCTGGTTGGATGAAAATCTTTGTTCTGAAGCAAACAGGCCATCTAGGATTCACTGACTGGTCTGGTGGATGCTAGATAAAGAAAAGCCCCAGGGGAAAATGCTTAAGATTTTCTACTGTTATTGCTGCTATGGGATTTCTTTATGCATGTGCTACAGACAAGGATGCAATTATGTAGTTACATAGTTCTCAAATGTAATATATTTCAGTGTTGGAATCATGATCAGAGCTTCTTACTATGGCTTCAAATCCTGCCTTCATTTGAATGATAGGATGAGTTCTTACTAAAATGGAGAAAACTGAACAAGATGCATTGCAAATCCATTTTCCTATTCTCTGGGTAAGCAAATTAATCCCAACATCACCTTCAAACTGAGTACATCCTGTGCTCAAACGGTTACTCTGAACCATACTGAAGAGTCCTTATCAAGCATCCTTCTTCACAGAACTCATGCTAGGATGCTTTCATTCAAGCTTCAACCAACCAGAGAACTTCCAGTTAGAGAGTAGTAACTAATTACCATAGGCTGTGGTAAGAATTCTCAGAGATTCTGCTTCACCCAAGGTGAAGGTATGAAATTAAATGAACAAATTATTAGTGCAACACTGATTTTCAAACCATGAAGTATTGTTTAGAAACTGACATTTTACAAATAAAATCACTGTCCTGGAAAAAGCAAATCTATTGGCTTCATAGAGGTATCCTTTTTTCTCCAAAACTACAAATTTTGGAATTTATTAATATGCATATTTTAAGATGATCCTGTTTGAAAAGACCGTGATGAACCAACCCACTTAAGTGAAGTTATGGTCATTTTTAATGACTCAGGAAAAATCTCTACATCATCAATAGGCTGCATAACTAAGTCTCTTAGAAATTAAGGATGTAGCTTCCCCGAGAAGCACTTTCCACAAAGCATAAACAAAAATCCTTAAACAACCAACTTATTAAACCTAGAAAAGCTCTCATTCCAGAATTTCTATAGTTAACTCCAAATATAACAAAATAACCAAGCTGCAGAAATTAACATTAAAACTCTACTCACAAATTTATCAATTTGAAATGCAAGTTCTCCAAAAGGAAGGATAATGTTGACAGAGCCTGCTTACCAGAATCCATTAAACTGGAATCCAGCAACATTATTATCAGCACCCTTAATCTGTCATCAAGTTTTCTTGATTATTCAAATACAATCAAGGGCTACATAATGACATTTCAATGATAAACCACATACACAATGGTGGTCGCATAAGATCATAATAAAGCTGAAAATTTCCTATGACCTAGTGACGTTTTGATGATCCTGACCCTGTGTAGGCGTAGGCTAATGTGTGTTTGTTTCTTCATTTTTAACAAAAATATCTAAAAAGTAAAAATAACTAGAAATTTTAAAAATAAAAGAATGCTTATAGAATAAGAATATAAAGAAAGAAAATATTTTTGACAGCTCTACAATGTGTTTGTGGTTTAACCTAAATGTTATTACAAAAGAGTCAAAAGGATTGAAAAAAATTAAGCTTATAAGGTAAAAAAAAAAAAAAAAGCTACAATAGACTAAGGTTAATTTATTTTTGAAGGAAGACAATTTAAAAAAATAAATTTAGTGTAACCCAAGTGTCCAGTGTTAATAAAGTCTACAGTAGCGTACAGTGACATCCTAGGCCCTCACATTCACTCACCACTCACTCACTGACTCACCCAGAGGAACTTCCAGTCCCACGACCTCCATTTATGGTAAGTGCCCCATACAGGTATACCATTTTTATCTTTTATGCCTTATTTTTACTGTACCTTTTCTATGTTTATATCTGTTTAGCTATACAAATACTTACCTTTAGGTTACAATTGCCTGCAGTATTCAGTGCAGTAACATGCTTTACAGGTTCATAGCCTAGGATCAATAAGTTATACCATATAGCTTAGGTATATACTAGGCTGTACCATCTAGGTTCATTAAGTACACTCTTACCATGTGCAAACAATGATGGAATCATCTAATGATGCATTTCTCAGAATGTATTCTTGTCTGTATAATGACGCATGACTGTATAGTAAATGAAAAGGGTTGAAGCATATTCAGAGAAGATAGGTTAAGCAGCTTTTGACAAATACTTAACAGTGGCTACTAATTCTACAGGCTTCATATGAAACATTTTTACGTAAATGTCATTTTCAAACCTCATAATAATTTTGCAAGTTGAGTATCATTATCTCCATTTTACAAATGAAACAACTAAGGATCAGGAGTGTTGGGTCATCGTCTGAAAACCTAAGAGATAGTAACTGGTTGAACCAGGAATCAAAGACAGGTTTGCCTAACACCAAACCTGATGCATTTCCCCACATATTGAACTACTTCACTAATGTATGTGTGGTGCTTTTCTGTATATTAATTGCCTCATTCGCTCTAGTCAACAGCCCTCTGATATAGGTATTACTATTCTTGTTTTAAAGACAGGAAAATTGAGGTTCAAGAAAATAAATGACACCAAAAGCCATACAGGGAGTAAGTGGTAATTCTCTTCCAATAACACCACAATGCATCTCCCCAAGAATTAGCAACAGAACTCCATCATCGACCAGGAGAGTAAGATTCAAATTGAACCAAGTTGTGGTAGATCCTTAATCAGACACATTCCATTTAACTTTTTTCAAAGTCTGTTGCCATGGTTGTTAAGACCAGCATGCATTCCTTGAAATTACAACAATCTCACAGCTGACGATGCTGGAAATTGCATTTTGAGGTGTCATTACAAGAGTAAAACCAAAACGAAACAAACAAAAAAATTAGTCTATGGCAATAAGATTCAGTAGTCAAGACAATCATTCCACTTAAGATTATATTTAAATATTTCACTGATCTTTACTAGCATTATTATTATTATTATTATTATTATTTCAAACTACATGGTCTTTATAGAAAAATTGTTGAGTTAAAAAGTAGAAAGAATACGGGGAGAAAGGTATAGTTTGTAGCATCCCAAGTCCACCACAACTGACAGCTTGGGTTTTTTTTTTTCTTTTGCTCTTTTTAATATTTATAGTTTTATATACCTTTGTGTATTTTTTATAAAGTCATCATCATATTATACATATAACTTGGTCTTACTTTTTTCATTGAACATTGTAACATGTGAATAACAAGCACCAGGTTACTAGCTACTAATATTCTATGGACCATGATTGTCATGATTTGTATATTTTTTTCTCAGTACAATAGTCCTTTTGAGTTTTTCCAATTAATCTCTGTTATAAAAAACTTTAAATGGGTCTTGATCCATAAATGCTTTGTCCAATATTTAGGCTTATTGCATTGGATAAATGCTCAGAAATAAAATTAATGATCATTTTTAAGACTCTGAGTAGATATTGTCAAATTATTTTTGTAAATGCATGTATTTCCCACTTGAAATGTCATTAATATCATTTGAATATCCCAATTTCAGCAAAGTGACAGAATATTTCCCAGAGTATTCTCTAAAAACCTATATGAATCTGTGTCATTTATTCTGAATTTAACCACTTAATTAGTTCATTCTCATGTTAAAAATAATCTTTGGCTCCAAAGAAGAAATTGAAGACACTTCCATAGATAATAAAAGTGTCCTGAAACCATCACTGCCTTTTAGCCATACTTTAGCCACTTCATTATTGCCTTATAACTGGGCACTGGGCGGAATGTAACTGCAACCACAAACGCTTAAGCAGCACCCATATGCAGTATCTTTGGACAATCTGACTCTGGATGACTTCACTGGTGTTGGGGACTTTGCAAAGCCTAGCCTTGTCCAAGTTGGTCAACAGCTGATCTTTGATGAAGCAACTGTCACTTGGGAAAGGTTATTTCAGGTTACAAGGCTTCCCTTTGGAAATTCTTTCCTTCATAAAATTTTTCAATGTCTGGGTAACTTTGAAGAAATACACCTTAAAAGACATGCAATTAGGACTTCACTGAGTCTAAAAAAGAGAGAGAGAGAGAGAGAGTGCTAATGGAGATATCTGCCAGGAGAGAGATAACACTACTCCACCAGAATCCTTGTCTGGGTTGTGAAGTAGAAGTAATGTTCCCAGAATAGGAAAATAGGAGCATTGTCTTGACTGAGGAAAGGAAGATGGGGGAGGGAGGAACACAGGGAGAGGGTCAGAGATTGAGGGAGAATCAGAGAGTGAACTAGAAACAGAAAGAAGAGAGCTTTTTTCATGTCTTTGGATAGTTGTAAGACTGAAAAAAAATTTTAACATATTTTGCTCAATGATGATACTACTATGTAAACTCCTGGACTAGCTTTTTCTTTTTTTTTTTTTTTGAGACAGAGTCTCGCTCTGTTGCCTAGGCTGGAGTGCATTGGCATAATCTTGGCTCACTGCAAGCTCTGCCTCCCGGGTTCACACCATTCTCCTGCCTCAGCCTCCCGAGTAGCTGGGACTACAGGTGCCCACCACCACGCCCGGCTAATTTTTTGTATTTTTAGTAGAGACGGGGTTTCACTGTGTTAGCCAGGATGGTCTCGATCTCCTGAACTCATGATCTGCCCGCCTATGCCTCCCAAAGTGCTGGGATTACAGGCGTGAGCCACCGTACCTGGCCTGGACTAGCTCTTTAAGAAAAGATTGTAAAGATTCCCATTGTTTTCTGGTCATCTGCAGTCAAATGCTCCACCACTGAGCTATATCCCCATTTTCAGGTCTTCTGGAGTTAAACTTTCAGTGGTTTGAGGTGGAGTGTGAGATGACAGAGAGCTGTTCTTACTGGGCTCTTTTATGTCTTATCTACTGGGGACAGGTCTAAAGGTGAGTCATCTATATTTAACTTATATAAATATTTTCCAAGGAAACCATTCTGAATTGACTGGGTCTTCACCAAAGCTCATATGGTTCATATGCTGACATGCTGCTTTCAACTTTGACCCTGGGTCCTCTCCTATCCCACCCCAACCCCACCCCAGATTCTGACTTTTACTTGTGGAATCTAGAATCTGGATGACTTTGAAGATTTTGCTATCCTGGTATTGACTGAAGCCCTGATCACTGTCCCCAGTCATCATCCCTTATTTTTGCTCTTCCTTATAGTGTGAGCTTTGTTATTTTATCCATCTTATACACACTCCCACAGCATTGCCAGCCCTGCCTGATTTGGCTCAGTAATATTAGCTTGGCCTAGGCAGCTAGCACTAGTCTATACAGCAGAGAGAACATACCAATCACACAACCAAGGGAAGATACATTCATGAAAATCTTTTGATTGCCTGATATTTTCACAAATTATAGAACAGGAAAAAATGTGGAAGTCAAGTTGGAATTTCAACTCCCCCTTAAGTTGAATATTTTACTTTGACATGAATATTTTAAGTTGACATGAATATTTTACCCACCCCCACTCCCACCACTTAATAGGAGTAGAGTCATATTTTATTTGAAATTTAGTTTCCAGTGTTTGCTTTTTGGTTAAAACTGTGTATCATAAAAAAAAAAGTTTTAAAAATCCCTTAAATAGCCCAAAAAGTTTTATGTAATTCTTCAATAATTCTAAAAGCCCAGCAAACCCAGGTTTTTCTCTAGTGTTAGAATACATCACTAGTGGCTTCAGTTGAGCCCTGGAGAAAATCATTATGTGTTTAGAGGCCGTGTTGTATAAAAAATGTAAACTATGATTTGAACTCTAGATGAACATGTCAATATGTTCCCAGTAGGAGAGTCGCATGGTAACTTGGAGACATAGAAGCACCAGAATCACAGCTTCCAACCCACATTCACTCTGGGGTACAAGCTCACTGAGTGGAAATATAAGCAGAAATATCTATGCATCATAGTAGCTATAATGTATCTACTCCTAAACTAAAGCAGGGGTGTTAAGTCTTCTTTGAACTATTTATTAATTCATCTATTTCAGAAACATACACCATAGGCTTATTCCATACCAAACATCAGGTTGGACACTGCAGCAGTGACGTAGAGCAATGAAACATATTTTTTATCCTCCAGGAGCTCATTGCTGGGTGAGGGAAAGATACACGTTTGGGCCAATATTGATCATTCAATTCAGCAACATTATATGCACACCAACAGAGGTGTAGGCATGAATTGATGACAACATAGTGAGAGACCTTATTAATCCCACCTGGATAAGTTATGGTAGAAGTTACAGAAGCCTCTGAGAAGAGATTCACTGATGATAAATTTATAATTCTTAGTGCAAAAATCGGCCTAGTAGCTCCTACTCTAAAGTTAAGCAACATGCATTTCATGCTATGTTTTCTCCCAAAACAAAGTTTTCAATCTCTTCCTACTACTTGCTCATTCATTCACTCATTCACTCAATTTTTCAAGCACTAAGCTATAGAGGTTAAAGTGTGGGGTCTGAAATTACTTGGCCTGGATACCCTTTGCAAATCTGACAATTACCCAAGCCCTCTAAATCTTAATTACCTTCTCTCTAAAACATGAATAGAACTCTGTATTAGTCAGGGTTCTCTAGAGGGACAGAACAAATAGGATAGATGCATATATGAAGGGAAGTTTTTAAGGAGTATTGACTCACATGATTACAAGGTGAGGCCCCACAACAGGCCATCTGCAAGCTGAGGAGCAAGGAAGCCATTCCGAGTCCCAAAGCTGAAGAACTTCAGCTTTCTGCCATGTTCGATGGCAGAAAGCATCTGGTAAAGGAGCAAGATGTAGACCTGAAGACTAAACCAGTCTAGTCTTTCCACGTTCCTCCACCTGCTCTTATTCTGGCCATGGTGGTAGCTGATGAGATGGTGCCCAGCCAGATTAAGGGTGGGTCTGCCTTTCCCAGTCCACTGATTCAAATGTTAATCTCCTTTGGCAACACCCTCATAGACATACCCAGGAAAAATATTTTGCATCCTTCAATCCAATCAAGTTGGCAACAGTAACCATCACAAACCCACATCTTGTGATTTTAAAAAACTGATTGATGCTGGGCACGATGGCTCACGCCTGTAATCTCAGCTCTTTGGGAGGCCATGGCAGGTGGATCACTTGAGGTCAGTGTCAGGCCTCTGAGCCCAAGCTAAGCCATCATATCGCCTGTGACCTGCACATACACATCCAGATGGCCAGTTCCTGTCTTAACTGATGACATTCCACCACAAAAGTAGTGAAAATGGCCTGTTTCTGTCTTAACTGATGATATTATCTTGTGAAATTCCTTCTCCTGGCTCATCCTGGCTCAAAAGCTCCCCTACTGAGCACCTTGTGACCCCCACTCCTGCCCGCCAGAGAACAACACCCCTTTTTCCTTTACCTACCCAAATCCTATAAAATGGCCACATCCTTATCTCCCTTTGCTGACTCTCTTTTTGGACTCAGCCTGCCTGCACCCAGGTGAAATTAACAGCTTTATTGTTCACACAAAGCCTGTTTGTTGGTCTCTTCACATGGACGCGAGTGAAATTTGGTGTCCTGACTCGGATCAGGGGACCTCCCTTGGGAGATCAATCCCCTGTCCTCCTGCTCTTTGCTCTGTAAGAAAGATCCACCTACGACCTCAGGTCCTCAGACCGACCAGCCCAAGAAACATCTCACCAATTTCAAATCCGGTAAGCAGCCTCTTTTTACTCTCTTCTCCAACCTCCCTCACTATCCCTCAACCTCTTTCTCCTTTCAATCTTGGCACCACAGTTCAATCTCTCCCTTCTCTTAATTTCAATTCCTTTCATTTTCTGGTAGGGATAAAGGAGACACGTTTTATCCGTGGACCCAAAACTCTGGCGCCGGTCACAGACTAGGGGAGGCAGCCTTCCCTTGGTGTTTAATTATTGCAGGGATGCCTCTCTGATTATTCACCCAGGTTTCAGAGGTGTCAGACTATGCAAGGACACCTGCCTTGGTCCTGCACCCTTAGCGGCAAGTCCTGCTTTTCTAGGGGAGAGGCAAGAACTGGGGGGAGAGGCAAGAACTGGAGAAGGCAACCCCTTCTCTCCATGTCTCTGCCCCTTCTCCACTTTTCTGGAGGAGGGGCAAGAACCTCTCAACCCCTTCTTCACCCTTAGCGGCAAGTCCTGCTTTTCTAGAGGAGGGGCAGGAAACTCGACCTCTTATCTCTGTGCCCCGATCCCTTATTTCCACACCCCAATCTCTTATCTCTGTGCCCCAACCCCTTATTTCCATGACCCAACCCCTTCTCTGCTTTTCTGGAGGGCAAGAACCCCTGACCCCTTCTCCGTGTCTCTACTGTCTTTTCTCTGGGCTTGCCTCCTTCACTATGGGCAAGCTTCCACCTTCTATTCCTCCGTCTTCTCCATTAGCCTGTGTTCTTAAGAACTTAAAACCTCTTCAACTCTCACCTGACCTAAAATCTAAGCATCTTATTTTCTTTTGCAATGCCGCTTAACCCCAATACAAACTCGACAGTAGTTCCAAATAGCCGGAAAATGTGAACAGACACTTCTCAAAAGAAGACATTTATGCAGCCAAAAAACACATGAACAAATGCTCATCATCACTGGCCATCAGAGAAATGCAAATCAAAACCACAATGAGATACCATCTCACACCAGTTAGAATGGCCATCATTCAAAAGTCAGGAAACAACAGGTGCTGGAGAGGATGTGGAGAAATAGGAACACTTTTACACTGTGGGTGGGACTGTAAACTAGTTCAACCATTGTGGAAGTCAGTGTGGCGATTCCTCAGGGATCTAGAACTAGAAATACCATTTGGCCCAGCCATCCCATTACTGGGTATATACCCAAAGGACTATAAATCATGCTGCTATAAAGACACATGCACACATATGTTTATTGTGGCACTATCCACGATAGCAAAGACTTGGAACCAACCTAAATGCCCAACAATGATAGACTGGATTAAGAAAATGTGGCACATATACACCATGGAATACTATGCAGCCATAAAAAAGATGAGTTCATGTCCTTTGTAGGGACATGGATGAAATTGGAATCCATCATTCTCAGTAAACTATCTCAAGGACAAAAAACCAAACACCGCATGTTCTCACTCATAGGTGGGAATTGAACAATGAGAACACATGGACACAGGAAGGGGAACCTCACGCGCCGGTGTTTGTTGTGGGGGGGGGGGGGGGGGGAGGGACAGCATTAGGAGATATACCTAATGCTAAATGACGAGTTAATGGGTGCAGCACACCAACATGGCACATGGATACATATGTAACAAACCTGCACATTGTGCACATGTACCCTAAAACTTAAAGTATAATAATAATTAAAAAGAAAAAGAAAAGAAAAAAAATAGCCAGAAAATGGCACTTTCAATTTTTCCATCCTACAAGATCTAAATAATTCTTGGCGTAAAATAGGCAAACGGTCTGAGGTGCCTGACGTCCAGGCATTCTTTTACACATCAGTCCTCCCTAGTCTGTTCCCAATGCAACTTGTCCCAAATCTTCCTTCTTTCCCTCCCACCTGTCCCCTCAGTCCCAACCCCAAGTGTGACTGAGTCTTTGTAATCTTCCTTTTTTTTTTTTTTTTGAGATGGAGTCTCGTTCTGTCGCCCAGGCTGGAGTGCAGTGGTGCAATCTCGGCTCACTGCAAGCTCCGCCTCCCAGGTTCACGCCATTCTTCTGCCTCAGCCTCTCCAAGTAGCTGGGACTACAGGCGCCTGCCACCACGCCCGGCTAATTTTTTGTATTTTTTTTTAGTAGAGACGGGGTTTCACCGTGGTCTCGATCTCCTGACCTCGTGATCCACCTGCCTCGGCCTCCAAAGTGCTGGGATTACAAGCATGAGCCACCGCGCCTGGCCTCTAATCTTCCTTTTCTACAGACCCATCTGACCTCTCCCCTCCTCGCCAGGCTGAGCTAGGTCCCAATTCTTCCTCAGCCTCCGCTCCTCCACCCTTTAATCCTTTTATCACCTCCCCTCCTCACACCCAGTCTGGCTTACAGTTTCATTCTGTGACTAGCCCTCCCCCACCTGCCCAGCAATTTACTCTTAAAAAGGTGGCTGGAGCTAAAGGCATAGTCAAAGTTAATGCTCCTTTTTCTTTATCCCAAATCAGATAGCGTTTAGGCTCTTTTTCATCAAATATAAAAATCCGGCCCAGTTCATGGCTTGTTTGGCAGCAACCCTGAGTCACTTTACAGACCTAGACCCTAAAAGGTCAAAAGGCCATCTTATTCTCAATATACATTTTATTACCCAATCTGCTCCGACATTAAATAAAACTCCAAAAATTAGATTCCGGCCCTCAAACCCCACAACGGGACTTAACCTTGCCTTCAAGGTGTACAATAATAGAGGCAGCCAAGTAGCAACATATTTTTGAGTAGCAATTCCTTGCCTCCACTGTGAGACAAACCCCAGCCACATCTCCAGCACACAAGAACTTCCAAACGCCTAAACCACAGTGGCCAGGCGTTCCTCCAGAACCACCTCCCCCAGGAGCTTGCTACAAGTGCCAGAAATCTGGCCACCAGGCCAAGGAATGCCCGCAGCCCAGGATTCCTCCTAAGCCATGTCCCATCTGTGCAGGACCCCACTAGAAATCACACTGTTCAACTCACCTGGCAGCCACTCCCGGAGCTCCTAGAACTCTGGCCCAATGCTCTCTGACTGACTCCTTCTTGGCTTAGCGGCTGAAGACTGATGCTGCCTGATCGCCTCAGAAGCCCCGTAGACCATCACGGACGCCGAGCTTTAAGTAACTCTCACAGCGGAAGGTAAGTCCGTCCCCTTCTCAATCAATAAGGAAGCTACCCACTCCACATTACCTTCTTTTCAAAGGCCTCTTTCCCTGCCTCCATAACTGTTGTGGGTATTGACAGCCAGGCTTCTAAACCTCTTAAAACTCCCCAACTCTGGTGTCAACTTAGGCAATACTTTTTTAAGCACTCCTTTTTAGTTATCCCCACCTGCCCAGTTCCCTTATTAGGCCAAGACACTTTAACTAAATTATCTGCTTCCCTCACTATTCCTGGACTACAGCTGCATCTCATTGCCGCCCTTCTCCCCAATCCAAAGCCTCCTTTGCGTCTTCCTCTTGTATGCCCCCACCTTAACCCACAAGTATAGGACATCTCTACTCCTTCCCTGGCAACCGATCATATGCCCATTACCATCCATTAAAACCTAATCACCCGTACCCTGCTCAACACCAATATCCCATCCCACAGCACACTTTAAAAGGATTAAAGCCTGTTATCACTCGCCTGCTACAGCATGGACTTCTAAAACCTATAAACTCTCCTTACAATTCCCCCATTTTACCTGTCCAAAAACCGGACAAGCCTTACAGATTAGTTCAAGATCTGCGCCTTGTCAACCAAATTGTTTTGCCTATCCACCCTGTGGTGCCCAACCCGTACCCTCTTTTTGTCCTCAATACCTTCTTCCACAACTCACTATTCCATTCTCGATCTTAAAGATGCTTTTTTCACTATACCCCTGCATGCCTCATCCCAGCCTCTTTGCTTTCACCTGGACCGACCCTGACACCCATCAGTCCCAGCAGCTTACCTAGGCTGTGCTGCCGCAGGTTTCAGGGACAGCCTTCATTACTTCAGCCAAGCTCTTTCTCATGATTTACTTTCTTTCCACCCCTCTGCTTCTCACCTTATTCAACATATTGATGACCTTCTTCTTTGTAGCCCCTCCTTTGAGTCTTCTCAACAAGACACACTTCTGCTCCTTCAGCATTTATTCTCCAAAGGATATCAAGTATCCCCATCCAAAGCTCAAATTTCTTCCCATCCATTACCTACCCCGGTGCAATTCTCATAAAAACACACGTGCTCTCCCTGCTGATTGTGTCTGACTGATCTCTCAAACCCTAACACCTGCTACATGCTGGGCATAGTTAGGTACCTTCGCCTTTAAATGCCTGGTTTTGCCATCCTAACAAAACCATTATATAAACTCACAAAAAGAAACCTAGCTGATCCCATAGATCCTAAATCCTTTCCCCACTCCTCTTTCTGTTCCTTGAAGACAGCTTTAAAGACTGCCCCCACCCTAGGTCTCCCTAACTCATCCCAACCCTTTTCATTAAACACAGCCGAAGTGCAAGGCTGTGCAGTCAGAATTCTTACACAAAGACCAAGATCGCATCCTGTAGCCTTTTTGTCCAAACAACTTGACCTTACTGTTTTAAGCTGGCCATCATGTCTCCATGCAGCAGCTGCTGCTGCCCTAATACGTTTAAGGGCCCTTAAAATCACAAACTATGCTCAACTCACTCTCTACAGCTCTCATCATTTCCAAAATCTATTTTCTTCCTCACACCTGACATATATACTTTCTGCTCCCCAGCTCCTTCAGCTGTACTCACTCTTTGTTAAGTCTCCCACAATTACCATTGTTTCTGGCCCGGACTTCAATCCAGTCTCCCTCATTATTCCTGATACCACACCTGGCCCTCATGACTGCATCTCTCTGATCCACCTGACGGTCACACCATTTCCCCACATTTCCTTCTTCCCTGTTTCTCACCCTGATCACACTTAGTTTATTGATGGCAGTTCCACCATGCCTAATTGCCACACACCAGCAAAGGCAGGCTATGCTATAGTACAAGCCACTAGCCCACCTCTTAGAACCTCTCATTTCCTTTCCATCGTGGAAATCTATCCTCAAGGAAATAACTTCTCAGTGTTCCATCTGCTATTCTACTACTCCTCAGGGATTATTCAGGCCCCCTTCCTTCCCTACACATCAAGCTCAGAGATTTGCCCCCACCCAGGACTGGCAAATTAGCTTTACTTAACATGCCCCGAGTCAGGAGACTAAAATACCTCTTGGTCTAGGTAGACACTTTCACTGGATAAGTAGAGGCCTTTCCCACAGGATCTAAGAAGGCCACCACGGTCATTTCTTCCCTTCTGTCAGACCTAATTCCTTGGTTTGGCCTTCCCACCTCTATAGAGTCTGATAGCAGACTGGCCTTTATTAGTCAAATCAGCCAAGCATTTTTTCAGGCTCTTAGTATTCAGTGAAACCTTTATATCCCTTACAGTCCTCAGTCTTCAGAAAAGTAGAACAAACTAATAGTCTTTTAAAAACACACCTCACCAAGCTCAGCCACCAACTTAAAAAGGACTGGACAATACTTTTACCACTTTCCCTTTTCAGAATTCAGGCCTGTCCTCGGAATGCTACAAGGCACAGCCCTTTTAAGCTCCTGTAGAGATGCTCCTTTTTATTAAGCCCCAGTCTGATTCCAGACACCAGACCAACTTAGACTATGCCCCAAAAAACTTCTCATCCCTACTGTCTTCTGTCTAGTCATACTCCTATTCACCGTTCTCAACTGCTCATACATGCCCTGCTCTTGTTTACACTGCCAGTTTACACTGTTTCTCCAAGCCATCACAGCTGATATCTCCTGGTGCTATCCCCAAACCGCCACTCTTAACTCTTAAAGTAAATAAATAATGTTTGCTGGTAAGGCTATGCTGAACCTCCTTAGTTATTCTCAAATTTGATGTCCTAGGTCCTCCCAATTCTTAGTCCTTTAATAGCTTTTTTTCTCCTTCTCTTATTCCGTTTAGTTTTTCAATTCATACAAAACTGTATCCAGGCCATCACTGATAATTCTAAATGACAAATGTTTCTTCTAACAACCCCACAATATCACCCCTTACCACAAAATCTTCCTTCAGCTTAATCTCTCCCACTCTAAGTTCTCACGCTGCCCCTAATCCCACTAGAAGCAGCCCTGAGAAACATCACCCATTATCTCTCCATACCACCCCCCAAAAATTTTCACTGTCCCAACACTTTACCACTATTTCGTTTTATTTTTCTTATTAATATAAGGAGACAGCCAGGAGTTCGAGACCAGCCTGACCAACATGGTGAAACCCCGTCTCTACTAAAAATGCAAAAAATTAGCCAAGCATGGTGGTGGGCGCCTATAATCCCAGTTACTTGGGAGGCTGAGGCAGGAGAATCGCTTGAACCCGGGAGGCAGAGGTTGCAGTGAGCTGCGATGATCCCGCCACTGCACTCCAGCCTGGACAACAGTGCCGAGACTCCATCTCAGGAAAAAAAAAACAAAAAAAACACTGATTGAGACGATCCATGTAAAGTACTTAGTATAGTGCCTGAAGCAAAATAAATGGCCAATAAATGCAACTGTCATCAATCATTGTGGTAAGTTTTTAAAGATGACTAGGATTCCTGGGCGGGGGAGGGGGGATCAGGGGAGGGGGGCCAAGAAAAAGTAGAGAAGGGGATTCTAGGGAGACAAAAACACTTATGAAAACAAACAATTAAGAAAGCTGGTGAAGAGTATGTGATTGAAGGGAGCGGCAAGTAATGAGATTGGAAAGATAAGTTGGGTCCTGATTGTGAAAGGGCTTGTAAACCATATGAACAAGTTTGAACTTTATCCCTCAGGCAAAGAGTAAACAATGGAAGTCTTTTTTTTTTTTTCTTTTGAGATGGAGTCTTCCTCAGTCACCCAGGCTGGAGTGCAGTGGCACGATCTTGGCTCACTGCAAGCTCCGCCTCCCGGGTTCAGGCTTCTCCTGCCTCAGCCTCCCTAGCAGCTGGGACTACAGGTGCCCGCCACTACGCCCGGCTAATTTTTTTATATTTGTAGTAGAGATGGGGTTTCACCGTGTTAGCCAAGATTGTCTTGACCTCCTGACCTCGTGATCCGCCCATCTTGGCCTCCCAAAGTCCTGGGGCCACCGCACCCGGCCGACAGTGGAAGTCTTTAAGCAGAGAAGTAACCTTATGACATTTTTTTAGGAAGGAAATCCTGGCAGAAGAGTGTATGAAAAATTGGAAAGATGCAAATCCAGAGGCAGGGATATCAGTGGGAAATGTTTGCAATAATCTTGGCAAGAAAAATCTAAGGTAGTGATAATGAGTGAGAAATGAATTGGAAGAATTGGACTTGAGGAATATTCTAAGGTAGGATAAGCAGACCATAATGATTGATAGAATGCAAGGAACAAGAGATAAGGAAGAGTCTGTAATCTATAATGACTCAAGCTAGAATAAAGACAAGAGAAGCAGAGGCAGAGTAGATTTTGTTGTTCAGATGAGCAGTATGTGTATGCAAGACATGCTAGTAGGACTGTTGAACAGGTAGTTGGAAACTGGGTCTAGAGTTCATTGCAAATCTCTGAGCTAGAGACATAAATTTGGGAGTCATCAGAGAATAGCGAGCAGTGAAAACTCCGGGATTGATTCCAAAAAGACGAGTTGAACGTGCTTTCTTCTTGGTCTGTTGCATTACTTTCCCTGCTATTCACTCTTCTGAAATGAAGCGCAATACGTGTCACATGGTCTCCAAAAATAATGTCTTCAAGCCATCCTAGAGCTATTCACCTTTCACATTTTTATGCCACAAACTGCAGCCATGGTTAAGTCACCTCATTTTCTCATGTAGAAGAAGCATCCTTTGGCATTGAATTCATCAACAAAAAAAAATGCTCCTTGGATTTTTGGGACTGTTTTCTTGACAGAAACCAGCCTTTTACCATAAACAATTTATGCCTCAACTTGTTCAGCCTCAAAATGTTGGAGGACTAAATTGACCATTTTTTACAATGCATACTCATCTTCAGGAAGTAGCTGCATACAAATTTACCAAGAAACCCATAATTTTATTACAAATCAATGTTTCAAAGGCCCTTCCACCTTTTACATTTTTTTCTTCCTCTGAAGTCTTAGCAGGCAGATTCTTCTCTACAAATAAGGCTAAGCCCTTTATCATGTCCCAGGTCCATAATAAATTGCATGACTCTTCTAAAATAAGAAATTTTTATCACAGAAGATGTCTCTAAAGGGCTAACGATGATCTTAAGGGTTTATGAAGCAGATATCTACCAGGAGAGAGAGAACATTTTTTTCCACCAGAATCCTAGTTTCGGCTGGATAGAAGGAGGCCCCAGGCCAGTTATTTGAAGCAAATGAATGACCAAACATTGTCATTTTGGGCAATAGTTCACCATTTGCTTTGGATGAATGTAAAGAATTATGGGCAGGGCCATTATTAGAGAGCCATCATATCTCATCATTCTCAAGCTTAATGTTGGGCTAAAAAGAAGTTGCAGACTAAGGATGCCTTTGAGTTGACTGGTGGATATAATTAACCAGAATGGCTTGGTGGTTTCCTCGTTGCTCAATATACCATGTCTTCTTAACAATAGGAGCCAATTATAACAAATCATCAATGAAAGAGCACAGAATTGAAATTTAGAAACATTAGGTTCACATCCCAGCTTCAATCTTGAGCAAATTAATTAAACTTTTAGGGGTTTATTATCCCTATTTGTAAAACATTGAAAATAGTACCACTTTACAGGGGTTTTTTTAAGCATCAGTGGGATAATATATGTGAAAACATATATCATAGAACCAAGTAAATAAAGACTTGCTCCCAAACATCAATACTGGATCAGAAAAACAGCTTGGGCTCCAAATAAGATCATGGTCTGCTTATGCCAGATGTTGAGTATTTGTTCTAATGATACAGTAGAATGAGTCGTAGCTCTAATGAAAGAGTCTTTGCTCTGTTGAACTTATAGATCCTGAGTCATATTAGTTGGAGACCATACATGACCCATCTTTATATTAACCATCAGCAAATGCATTCTTATCTGAGTGACTAGAAAATTCAGGACTTTTTAGAAGTCGTTGCTTTTCTGATTGTGATTTTTTTTTAGGTGCTCAACAAGAGAACATATCTTTACCTCAATGTAAAAAAGCCATAAAAATTTGACCACACAACTGCTTAAATTAAAAAAAAAAAATGCAGAACTTCAGACAGAAAAGGTAGAGTATCCCTCAGATTTAGTAAAGTTTTGGGTAGGGAACTAGCTGATTTTAAGACACTAGACTAGAGTTGCCTTGATATTATAACATAGTATGCATGACTAATATCTGGCATAGTTTTCAAACATAAATCTATTCCCCATAAACTTTGACTATGTGTGGCTCCCTCTCCAGTGTAAAATTTTGTCTGAGGAAAATTCCAAAGAGTTTCACTGAATACAAAAAACTGAAGAGAGCAAACTTAACAAATAAGCCATTTTGGAAAAGGTCAAAGGATTTTTAAGAGAGCTTGCCAAGATAAACAGCATAGGTTCAAAGAAAAAAAAACTTATAATAAATTAATATTTTAGAATCCAATATATATCACTCTCCTTGTATATTAGAATGAAATAAGCATACATTTAACGAGTACTCACCAAGGAGAAATTGATTTTGGAGGCCCACTGGACATTCACACCACAGTTTGCTACTGATACAAAGAAAGGTTAATGTATCCAGTCACACAAAGCCAGTGAAGGAGGCTTGAGGTTGCACCTCAGTCATGACCAAATCGTCTTCAGGCAACCAAGAGACTTCCTGGAAACTTCTGTGAGAAGCTGTGGACTTTGCCATCCTGGGCCATTTATCCAGGCATGATGTTTAATTAGTGCACACAAAGTCGATGTGAAAGGCTTGGCAACTCATCCTCTCACCCCTGTTGGGTTCATTGCCTATTAGAAAAGCCCTGGATGACTAACCAGCCAGACAAAACTAACAAGCACATTTTCCACTATCCACAGTAGCAGTAGCTAACATTTTTATAAAGATGTAAGGTTTACAAAGTGATTTTATGTATGCAATACTCTCTGTTGCAGTGCAGCAGACAAAGCACCAGACCTTGGATTTCAAAGACCCGAGTCTGTATATCGATCATCTCAATCCTGCCATTATGTGACACTGGAAAGAGTGCTAATGCTGCCTGCCTCACAAGGAGTTGTTTGGATTATCTGAGATAGTACATGTAAACATAACTACCCCTTTGCAGGTGCTCAATGATGATTGTCGTGACCCAGTCTGCTGCCTTCCCACTTCTCCATCCATTTAATTTGAAGAGTGAAATTGTCTAAATTGTCTGTCCTATATCTGAAGATATGGTGGCCCCAGAGTGACCCTCTATGTAGATCAGATGGTCAATGACAATAGAGGTTAACTGAGAAGATCACAATAGGAGATTCAGACAGGAAAGCTGGAATAGAAGACAATGTCAGCCAGGTTGACCCATCTTCAGATAAAATCTTATTGCCAATCCATACTTCCTAGAAATTATTTTCTAGCTAAGCATGATTCTTGTTAGTTGCTGAGCTAACGTGATTATGCTGTATCCATGTGACCAAAGGAAACACTTTGAATAAAACACAGAAGAATGTTAAAATTTAACTCTGGAATAGAAGTCTTGTCTCTTGCCTCTTTTTCTTCTCTCATGTTTTGTTTCAAAACTCCAGGACTGAGTCCTCAGCTCCCTCAAGAAAAGGGGGCTGGGGATCACACAGCAACTGTATTTGAAGGAAAGCAGTGATTACCTCTCCTATCTTTCACAGTCAAATAAATATTTACTAAGTAAGGACACACAGCATACATTAAAATTAATGCTTCGCACAGCTTTGGAAATGTCTGTCATATCTGTCAATGTTTCAATAGCTCCATGACTGTGAATGGCTCTGCTGTCTCTCAGTGAGAGCTGCCATTTTCCTGATGGTGCTCTGCAGGAGGCTGGGCCTGATTACACACTCGGAGCCTGAGGATGGGCAGCTAAGCAGACGAAGGCTCAAGGGAGAGAGGGAGAGCTTATAAAGTTATTGTTCAGTGAGGTCTGCGACTGTTCTACAATATTTTTGGAGAGCAATTTAATGGTGATTTCAAATAAAGAGAGGAAGCTACACCTAATAGGGACATCCGTGTTTATAGACTATTAACAAAAAAAAAACTGGAGAAAACTGACAATCATCTTTGCTTGGTTAAATAGCCTATGCAGAGTTATGTCTTCTCTGTGTCAAGTTGTCACCAGCCCAAGGGTTTCAGAAAGGACAGTTTACACTTAAAAGATATTGATGTGTATGTTTCCCCAAGTGTCATTCACCCAATGCCTGTGCATCATAGAGATATTTGGACTTGGATAATTTTCTTTTAGTGCTCTTCCCTCCTCTAGGAACAATGTCAACTCCTGACACTAATCTGGCTGCTGAAATGATGGCTTCCAGTTTCATTAATGATTTATTTATGATCCTTTTAAAATCCCAGTGATCTACTCTTTTTGGAAAATATACACAGCCATAAGAAAGCCATATTTTTCAGCTGTTGCTCCTTCCATTGGCACCTCAGTTTCACTGCAGCTACAGTCACCAGAGGATGGAAGGAAATTTGACGGGCTATTTTGGAACAGTGAGAGAAACAGATATGGAGAGATACAGAAATAGAGAAAGCAAGAGGTGAAATGAGAAATAGCAAACAGAGAGGTATGTGTTACACAGTTGACTACATTTTCCCAAGTATTCAGAAATAAATTAGTGACATTCCGGAATGTGCTGGAATGTCTTGCTTCATTCCAGCTGTGTTTTTTCTGTGACTCATATGTTAGGGTCCCATCTCATCAGCTCTAGCATATGAGTGTTCTGATTTAACATCAGTGCTGGCTTCCTGGGTTTTTTTGTTTTTTTGTTTTTTGTTTTAGAAAGACGCAATTCTTTTTGTTAGGAAGAAAGCCAATCTTTCCTGTCAATATTGTTATCAGTGCATATGCCTCCCCATAAAAGGTATTTTACATTATAGAAATGAGATTGGAAAATCATTACAGAGGTTCTATCTCTAATGCTTTTTGAAGTTACTTGGCTATTTGGAACATTTTTATTACCTCAGTGTAAATGGCAAAATAAATAAATAAATAAGCTTGCATGTATAATTCTAGCACTGAGAATCAACAGAGGTATTAATTTGGGTTTCCCAGAAGCAGAACCTGAGATGAGGATTCTTTCTTGGGTGACCTATTAAAGAAGGATTCTCTGGAGAAATTGGTAAGCGTCGGGAAATCAGAATAGGAAAAAGGAAGAAGCTGAACATGACGTAATATCAGGTGAAGTTCCAGCCTCAATCTGAATCTGTGGGGAACTCTGGAGGATACTTAATGTTGCAGTTTGGTCTACACTGGGGCAAAGGAACTGGAATTTCATACTGCTGCACCAGTAAAACATTGGCTTCAGATGCCCTCAAGGGATGTAAACTACCAAGCACTTTGGCTCTCGGGAGGTCCAAGCAAAAATTATCCAACAGCTCAAAAGTGGCCCTCTTCAGAAGGTCACTGGTATAAGCTGTTAGAGGCAAAACAGCCAGAAGCTGTAGGATGGTATCCAAGGGGATTTGTCTGGATCACCAACAGCATCCACTATGACATATGACCTTCATTTATTCACCAAATAATAATTTAGTGCCTACTGTGTGCCAGGTTCTGGGCCAAGTACTAGGCTTATTAAAGTGAACAAGAAATTATTTTCTGAAAAAGTTCAACACCTAGTAGAAGGAATGGGATATAAAGAGGTCCCTAAAATATAATGTGTTTGGTGCTTTCAAGGATAAAAGTACTATGAAACCATGTAACAGCCAAGAGGGGATGTCATGAAAAACTTCAGAGAGAACATAATAATTTTATTTTTTTTTTTTGAGACGGAGTCTCACTCTGTCACCCAGGTGTCAGTGGCACAATCTAGGCTCATGGTAACCTCCATCTCCCAGGTCCAAGTGATTCTCTGCCTCTGCTTCAGCCTCCCAAGTAGCTGGGACTACAGGCACCCACCACCATGCCTGGCTAATTTTCGTATTTTTAGTAGAGACGGTTTCACCACATTGGCCAGGCTGGTCTCGAGCTCCTGTCCTCCAGTGATCCATCCTGCTTAGCCTCCCAAAGTGCTGGGATTACAGGCATGAGTCACCACGCCCAGCCCAAAGAGAACATAATCTTAAGCATCAAACACTCTTGAACAAGTAGAAGAACTCGAAAACATTGTGAAAAGATGAAGGATTGCATCCTCAGCTCCCCAGCTTAGCTGAGCTCTGCACACACCCTGGATCATTGTTGTTTTTCTGAGATATTCATTAAGTATGTGCCCTGGAAACATTTTCTGGTGATCTGATATGTTCTAGGGACCGCAACAGGCACTGGAGACACAAAGAAAAACAACAGTCCCAACCTTTAGAGGAGCTCACATCTTGAGCTCATCATTTCCCATTCTGGAAATTCAGATTCTCCATGTGAAAAATAAAATGTATAAATCCTTGGCACCTGTCTATTCTCAAGAATAATACTTAAAAAAAAAAAAAAGAACTCAACAGAAATACTCCAAATGATTAAAATCTCAGAACTCAGAAGCCCCCAGAAAACAACCAACAAGCAATTTTTCTTTTTTTTTCCCCTTCTTTGTAGAAGATGTGGGCACAGTTAGTTACAGATTTAAACTCAGCTCTTAGAATGAATGACTATTATCCCCAGTGAAATATCCATAATGTCTTAATCTATGGCCAAAAATAAAAATAAAAAGTAAATGAATTTTAAGCTCCCTGTGATAATAGTCCCTACTATGGACAGCCAAGCAAAATCAATTGTAAGAAAGCATCAGAATGAAGGATGGTGACACCCTGGACCAGACAGATGTGGACATAATTGTCAGTAGAAAATGAAGAAGAAAGGAGAATAATGTAGAGGAAAAGCAAGACCTAAGCAATTCTTGCCTCATATAGCCTGCCCCAGTTTACGAACTGAGATGCCCTCCCTTGGCCAGTCCAAACCTTGTCTAAACTTTCCCATCAAGCCATGTTGTACCTTTCTAATGAAACAGTCCAAACCCTTATTTTAACTCTGATAGTTCTTGTGCTGACATGAGTCACTGAGTTCTCTACAAATCTTCTGGCCTAATTTCTTAACTATCTCTTGTATCCCCTACTAGTATGTAAACTCTTTGAAGGTAAAAATTTTTCTTTGTTTCTTCTTTTCACTCTCCAAGCTGAGTGAAGGGAAATGGAAGACATGAGAACTCATGCTTGCTAAGGAAGAAATGGGTAGAGTCTCCTCAAGCTCTAAGCATGCCTTCAAATTCTGAAAAACAAAGCAAAATGTGAGTGCAGGGAAAGATCATACATTGGCAACAAGGCAGATGAGTCATCAAATTTAGTAAGATTAGCATGGAAATGACAGAAAGGATGGCTGAGATCAGAATCTGACTCCTGTGAAAAAGATGCCAACACTAATCAAAGGATTGAAAAGGACACAAGGCAGGAAGGAATAAGTCAAGATCAGAGCTAGCAGGAACTAAAAGGGAAGACGGCAGAAAAATAAAATTTGAAAGCTAGGGCCACAGTGTGCAGACAGCTCTCTGCTGAGGTCCACCTCTTTTGACGACAAAGTCCACTCAGCGATCATTGCTGAATTGTGGTGATGGCCACCCAAAAGCATGATAAATTGCGTGTCTTCTGAGTTTATATGAAATTACATTTTTAAGGATGAAAATTTTAAAGACTATATCGATTCTCTATTCCTCTATTTAATGTGCTGAAACAATTACAGAGACTATGAAATGACTATGACCAAGAGGATAGAAGAACCTGTCCTCCGGGTATGTGAACAATTTATGAAGATATTCCCTTTGTTTCCAGTATGTATCTTTGACTTTTTTTATAGTAATAAGGGTGAAAATGGGTAGAAATTTCCTGAAAGTGGAAAAAACACTTAAGGAAGTAGAGAAATTGAATACTTGGGTCAACACTGTCTATAGAGCCTTCTGTGATTACGGAAATCTTCTGTATCTGCCCTGTCCAATCACTATGCTGGCCACTAGACGCATGTGGTTATTGAGCACTTGTAATGTGACTGAAGAGGAACTGATTTTCTTTTAATTTTCTCTAATTCTAATTAACTTAAATAGACACATGTGGCTAGTGGCTCCCATATTGGACAGTGATAACCTAATCATCATCTAAAAGAATGAAGAGAAAATAATTAAATAATGAGGTTGAAGGAAGAGAATAAAAAAGAAAAATAATGACTAAATTGAGAAAGTGATGAGAATGGGCAACAAAGGTAGTCAATAGAAGGAAAGAGTGAACAAGACCACCTAGGAGATCTGTTTTTATTTAAAAGATTTGTTGCCAGGAAATAGATCAACCTAAGACCCGAGTTAAAAGAGCTTAGCTAGGAGAGGTGAGATTGGCAAGAGGCCTTGTCAGGAAACATCAACTCGTTTCTAAAATCTGGAAGGATGTTGAGCTAAGAATTCCTTCTATGTTCAATTTCTAGGATCCTAAATAAAGCCATGTGCACTGTCTGTTTCAATTTTAGATTGGGCCAAGGAATATCCCTACAAGTCACTTTATTTGATGCTACTTTCTAAGGAATGGCAGTTCTCATTCTTTGAAAGACAACTCTGACTACCTGGGTCTTAAGTCCAAAAAATAAGACAAAAATTAACAAATGCTGGCAAGGATGTGGAGAAAACAGAACTCTTATACACTGTTGGTGGAAATGTAAACTAGTACAGCCACTATGAAGAACAGTATGGAGGTTCCTCAAAAAACTACAAATATTATAGAAAGACCATATGATACACCAATCCTACTACTGGGCATTTGTCCAAAAGAAATCAAATCAGTATATCAAAAAGACATCTGCACTGTCCTGTTTCTTGCAGCACTATTCTCAATAGCCAAGATATGGAATCAATCAAAGTGTCCAACAACAGATGAATGGATAAATAAAATGTGCATATATATATATGCACGGAAATGACAAGATGGTATTTTAAATATATATATATATAAAATGGAATCCTATTCAGCCATAAAAAAGAATGCAATCCTGTCAATTGCAACAAAATGGATGGAACTAGAGAACATTATTTTAAGTCAAATAAGCCAGGAACAAAAAAGTTAAACACCAGCCGGGCATGGTGGCTCACACCTGTAATCCCAGCACTTTGGGAGGCCAAGGTGGGCAGATCACGAGGTCAGGAGATCGAGACAATCCTGGCTAACACAGTGAAACCCCGTCCCTACTAAAAAGTACAAAAAATTAGCTGGGCGTGGTGGTGGGCACCTGTAGTCCCAGCCACTCGGGAGGCTGAGGCAAGAGAATGGCGTGAACCCTGGAGGCAGAGCTTGCAGTGAGTCGAGATTGCGCCGCTGCACTCCAGCCTGGGTGACAGTGAGACTCTGTCTCAAAAAAAAAAAAAAAAAAAGTTAAACACCACATATTCTCACTCATGTAGAAGCTGAAAAACTTTATCTCATAGAAATAAAAAGTAAAACAGGATACCATAGGGTGGGAAAGAGGGATAGGGAGAGATTTGTTAAAAGATACAAAACTACGGCTAAATAGGTGGAATAAGTTTAAGTGTTCTATAGCATTGTAGAATGACTATGGCTAACAATAATATATTTTATAGTTTCAAATAGCTAGAATGAAGATATTGAATGTTCTCAACACAAAAAAGATAAATGTTTCAGATGATGTATATTCTAATTGTCCCAGTCTGATCACTATATATTACATGTATTGAAACATCACTGTGTACCCCATAAATATGTACAATTTGTATATACCAATTTTTAAAATCAAAAAATAAATAAATTTTATAACAAGAAATAATATTCATCCTTGAATATTATTGCATTTCATTGATTTACTGACTGTAGATGTTTGTGGCATTTTGCCCATACATACACAGAAAAGCAAATAACTTCACTTCTCATTGATGAAATGGGGAACTCTTAACACAAGTGCGTAAACCAAACAAACCAATCCACTTTTCTCCTGTTCAGTTAGAGACATTTTTCTGAACACTGGGAGACTCCACTGAAGTTATTAAAAACTTGAAGGGAGGGGAAGTACCTGCAGAAGAAGAGCAGAAGAAACAGGCTTTCTTTTTTCTTTAAACATGGGAAGTTGCTCCCAGACTAAGTCATTGCATTGCTTGTTTTGCACCTTCCCCTTATGTAGGCAATGCCTATCTGACTATTATGCTTACGTATTATACAAAAAAGCTACCCAGTGGAGCAAAAATAACTGGTATCTTCAATGAGTTAAAACATTTAGAAAGCCTTTCCACAGCAATTAGCTCCATGATCCCCAGATCTTCCTTATTTTGCCAAAAAGACAACTAAGACCTACAAGATATGGTGGTCTGCACAAGGCTGCCCAGATGATGGACAAGAGCAGCCCAGGTTTCCTTCAGCCAAATCCTACATGAATGCACTTAACCCAGGACCTGACTTGTAAGGAACTGACTGTTTCCTTCCTCAAGACCATGTACACAGCAGAATTCATACTTCTCAGGCCAAAGGAAAGTTTCCACAATACAATACCTGAAAACCAGGCAGGTCAAGAGGCATCAATGCATTTAGATACTCACTGTCGAGTTTACTCTTATATGAGGCACACATCTCCCAAACGTTGGCCAGAGGAGAGAACAGAACGATTGTTAAGTAAAGAAAGTAGGTGCAAGAAATGTTACAAATCAAAAATCTGAAGTGGACTTTTTAGGTCCAAATTAGTGAGTGGTTGATAAGAAAAGCTACCATGTTCTTAATATATGTGGCACAATGAGCTCAGTTTTATAAGCAATTTTCACAAAAAATAAAAAAAAGTTGATTCTGTAGTACCTATGGTGACTCTCCAACATTTATTTCTCTTGAGATGACTGATTTGCGACAGTCATGATAATTCTATCCTCACTACTCGTCATTACTTTGTGAATAAGCTGCTAACCCGGTAGCCTTTTGTTTTGTTGTGTTGTATTTGTTTTTTGTTTTTTTTGAGACGGAGTCTCATTCTTTCACCCAGGCTGGAGTGCAGTGGCACGGTCTCGGCTCACTGCAGGCTCCGTCCCCCGGGGTTCACGCCATTCTCCTGCCTCGGCCTCCCGCGTAGCTGGGACTACCAGCACCCGCCACCTTGACGGCTAATTTTTTGTATTTTTAGTAGAGACGGGGTTTCACCGTGTTAGCCAGGATGGTCTCAATCTCCTGACCTCGTGATCCGCCCGCCTCGGCCTCTCAAAGTGCTGGGATTACAGGCGTGAGCCACCGCGCCTGGCTGTTGTTATTTGTTTTAGAAACAGCCTTGTGCTGTCACCAGCCCTAGCTCACTGCAGCCTCAAACTCCTGGGCCCAAGTGATCCTCCCACCTCAGCCCCCTGAGTGGATAGGACTATAGGCATGCACCATCACATCCAGATAATTTTATTTTCGTTTGTGGAAACGGTCTCACTATGCTGCCCAGGCTGGTCTCAAACATCTAGCCTCAAGTGATCCTCACCTTGGCCTCCCAAAGTGTTGGGATTACTGATATAAGCCAATACACCCAGCCATACCAGTGGTCTTGAAATAAAATTTCCTTCACTCTTAAGAGACACTGGAAAATGTGGCCCTCTGAAAATGAGTTTTCCTCTGAAAGAAGTCAACCCTGAAGATGGTAACACTAAAAGATGGAAAGAACATCACTGTGTCATTGAATCTCTAACCACCCTGGAATCCACTGTGCCTTTGAACTTTTCACTATGTAAAATAATCAGTTATTTTATTATCAGAACATCTGTTATTTATAGCCAAAATCATCCCAACTCATATATTCTATTAGCCTCATTTAAAGAAAAGAAAACTGATGCTTGGAGACATTAAGCAATCAAATCACATAGGTAGTAAACAGCCAAGTTGGGATTTGAGAACAGATCCATCTGATTTCAAAGCCCAAGATCTTAACCACAAAATGAGCTGGACCTATTTTCTTAAGCTTCCAGAAATTGTTGGCCACTACCATACCAAAAATCTTTTTAATTCACAATAGAAAAGTGCCAGACTTAACAAAAAATTATTTGACTAATTATGTTTTTAGATTTATTAATCCTGATTCTCATGTATTACTCTTTTTTTTCCTATTCAAATACTCATGCACACCCTCAAGGAACTCAACATCAAATACAGTGAGTGCAGCAGTTCACAATTCCTTTTGTATTTTTTATTTCTAAACACAAGAATATACTTTTAAATACTGAATATATTTTTAAATACTAGAAATCTGGGCATGGAGGGTTTAGGTTTCCTCCATCAGTCACAAAGCATTGTTGAACTGTTGGGTAAAGCATGGGTTGCTCTGGCGTGACAGAAATTTCTGATCTTTGTCCATTTCTGGTCTGCTATTGACAATATTTAGCTCTCTTTGCAGCAACTAACACCCTGCTTTAGACCACATTGCATAATTTACTGATATGGTTTGGCTGTGTCCCCACCCAAATCTCATCTTGAATTGTAACTCCCATAATTCTCACGTGTTGTGGAAGGGACCTAGTGGGAGATTGAATAATTGAATCATGGGGGTGGTTCCCCCATGTTGTTCTTATGGCTGTGAATAAGTCTCATGAGATCTGATGGTTTTATAAGGGGAAACCCCTTTTGTTTGGCTCTCATTTTCTCTCTTGTCTGCCGCCATATAAGACATGCCTTTTGCTATCTGCTATGATTGTGAGGCCTCCCCAGTCACATAGAATTGTGAGTCCTTTAAACCTCTTTTTCTTTACAAATTACCCAGTCTTGGATATGTCTTTATCAGCAGTGTGAAAATGAACTAATACACTTATTCAACTCAATGTACCTTCTTACACATTGTAATAAATGAGTGTAAGGCCAGGTGCAGTGGCCTCACACTTGTAATTCCAGCCTTTGGGAGGCTGAGGCAGGAGGAGGTCAATAGTTCCAGACCAGCCTGGCTAATATGGTGAAACCCCATCTTTACTAAAAAAAATACAAAAATTAGCTGGGTGTGGTGGCATGTACTTGTAGTCCCAGCTACTTGGGAGGCTGAGGCAGGAGAATCGCTTGAATCCAGGAGGTGGGGGTTGCAGTGAGCCAAGATGGTGCCACTGCACTCCAGCCTGGATGACAGAGTGAGACTCCATCTCAAAAAACAAAACAACAACCAAAAAGAGAGTGTACTCAGTTACAGCAAAAATAAACTTTACACTTGGACCCATGCTTGATAGTACACCAGGAAAGGGTTCATGGTGTAAGATGTAGCTGTCAATTTTAATGCAATAGTCAAATACAAATCTGGTTAAAGAGACGGATTTGTCAACAACTAATTACAGTAATGTCTAAGGAAATTCAAGATGAGGGTTCTTCTTGAAGGATTATCAGAGAAAGCTTTGGCCGGGCGTGGTGGCTCACACCTGTAATCCCAGCATTTTGGGAGGCCGAGGCAGGCAGATCATGAGGTCAGGAGATCAAGACCATCCTGACCAACATGGTGAAACCCTGTCTTTACTAAAAATACAAAAATTAGCTGGGCGTGGTGGCATGTGCCTGTAATCCCAGCTACTTGGGAGGCTGAGGCAGGAGAATTGCTTGAACCAGGGAGTCAGAGGTTGCAGTGAGCCAAGATTGTGCCACTGCACTCCAGCCTGGCAGCAGAGCAAGGATGTGTCAAAAACAAAAAGAGAGAGAGAGAGAGAAAGCTTCATGGAGGTGGGGGCTTTTGAGCTTGTCTGTGAAAGAGGAGTTGAGGTAAGCCTATCTAAGAAGGCAAGTTGCAGGGAATGTGGAGGAGGGGATTCCAGGTGGAGGGAAAAATATGGGCAGAGGCACAGTGACATGACTTTTCTTGTAGTCACAGATTAGGGTTTCCCAGTGAAGCTGAGTAGAGCTTCTACTAGGAGAGAAACTCAGTCAGTCCCTTCTCATCAAAGAAATGAGAGCTTGATAAGGATGTCTGTGAACTTTAAGGTAAAAATAATGGTAATTATTATTGCTTCTAGACATATAACACATATCACAATTTAAAAGAAATTTTACATATATTATCTAAGTTGGCATTTACAACAGCTCTTATTATTATTTACACTCTACTGATGAGGAAACCAAATTTCAGAAAGATTGGCTGGCTTGCCAATGATTACACAGCAAATATTCAGCTAAAATTGTAAGCAAAATGGTCTTTCCATCAGATCACCAGCATCACCTCTGAGTATTTGTAAGCTCAAGACCATGGGGAGATTAACATGCATATTTTCATTGATGCCAATGAGCATAGCATAATTATTGAGTAAATCAAGCATTGGGGAAAATTTTACATTTTTTTCTTTCTAGCTTATAATTTCCCAAACTGTGGTCTTATAATTTAAAAATAAAAAATTGGAACATAGTGAATGCATCTGAGATGTAAATGGTGATATCTCTCTATATTTCAAAATTATTCTTTATTGCATATTTAAGAGTACTTATTGCTTTCTTGACTGTAAAGTAATTTATACTCATTTTATAAAATTTCGGGGGTGAAAGCTCACTTTAATTTAATCATCTGTTAATATTGCATTAATGCATTTTTTGTTTTTATGCATATATATATATATGTATGTATTTACCTCATGAGCCAACGATTTTTTTCTCTGATTGCTCATCAACAGAAGTAGAAGAAAAGACAAGCAAACCATGTTAGTTATATAAAACACTTCGGGCTGAACAAGCCAGAAGCTGGGATTGCTAGGATTGCTCCAAATCTCACTGTTGAAGCCAACAGAGTATAACAAGGAGACCTTGTTCAACTGAAGATATCTAAATATTAAGAGCATATCTGGTGGGTCACCATTCCAAGACAGTCAAATAGGAACAGCTCTGGTCTGCGGCTCCCAGCATGATCAACACAGAAGACAGGTGATTTCTGCATTTCCAACTGAGGTACCTGGTTCATCTCACTGGGACTGGTTGGACAGTGGGTGCAGCCCATGGAGGGTGAGCTCAAGCAGGGCGGGGCATCACCTCACCCAGGAAGCACAAGGGGTCAGGGGATTTTCCTTTTCTAGCCAAGGGAAGCTGTGACAGACTTTACCTGGAAAATCAGGAAACTTCCAGCCAAGTACTGTGCTTTTGCAATAGTCTTAGCAAATGGCACACCAGAAGATTATATCCCACACCTGGCTTGGCGGGTGCATGCCCACAGAGCCTTGCTCACTGCTAGTGCAGCAGTCTGAGATCGACCAGTGAGGCAGCAGCCTGGCAGGGGGAGGGGCATCTGCCATTGCTGAGGCTTGAGTAGGTAAACAAAGTGGCCAGGGAAGCTTGAACTGGGCGGAGCCCACCACAGCTCAGCAGGGTCTGCTGCCTCTGTAGACTCCACCTCTGGGGGCAGGGCATAGCTGAATAAAAGGCATCAGAAACTTCTGCAGAATTAAACGTTCCAGTCTGACAGTTCTGAAGAGAGCAGTGATTCTCCCAGCAAGGTGTTTGAGCTCTGAGAACGGACAGACTGCCTCCTCAAGTGGGTCCCTGACCCCCATGTAGCCTAACTGGGAGACACCTCCCAGTAGGGGCCAACCAATACCTCACACAGACAAGTGCCCCTCTGGGACAAAGATTCCCGATATTTGTTTTTCTGCAATATTTGTTGTTCTGCAGCCTCTGCTGGTGATACCCAGGCAAACAGGGTCTGGAGTGGACCTCCAGCAAACTCCAACAGACTGCAGCTGAGGGACCTGACTGTTAGAAGGAAAAATAACAGAAAGGAAGAGCATCAACATCAACAAGAAGGACATCCACACCAAAACCCCATCTGTATGTCACCAATGTCAAAGACCAAAGGTAGATAAAACTACAAAAATGGGGAGAAACCAGAGCAGAAAAGCTGAAAATTCTAAAAACCAAGCACTTCTTCTCCTCCAAAGGATCGCAGCTCCTTGCCAGCAGTGAAACAAAGCTGGACAGAGAATGAGTTTGATGAGTTGACAGAAGTAGGCTTCAAAAGGTCAGTAATAACAAACTTCTCCGATCTAAAGGAGGATGTTCGAACCCATCGCAAGGAAGCTAAAAACCTTGAAAAAAGATTAGACAAATGGGTAACTAGAATAAACAGTTTACAGAAGACATTAAATGACCTGATGGAGTTGAAAACCATGGCACAAGAACTACTGACGCATGCACAAGCTTCAATAGCCAATTCGATCAAGTGGAAGAAAGGGTATCAGTGATTGAAGATCAAATTAATGAAATAAAGTGAGAAGAGAAGTCTAGAGAAAAAAGAGTAAAAAGAAACGAACAAAACCTCCAAGAAATATGGGACTATGTGAAAAGACTAAATCTACGTTTGATTTGTTTATCTGAAAGTGATGAGGAGAATGGATCCAAGTTGGAAAACACTCTGCAGGATATTATCCAGGAGAACTTCCCCAACCTAGCAAGACAGGCCAACATTCAAATTCAGGAAATACAGAGAACACCACAAAGATACTCCTCAAGAAGAGCAACACCATGACACATAATTGTCAGATTCACCAAGGTTGAAATGAAGGAAAAAATGTTAAGGGCAGCCAGAGAGAAAGGTCAGGTTACCCCCAAAGGGAAGCCCATCAGACTAATAGCGGATCTCTCAGCAGAAACTCTACAGGCCAGAAGAGAGTGGGGGCCAATATTCAACATTCTTAAAGAAAAGAATTCTCAACCCAGAATTTCATATCCAGCTAAACTAAGCTTCATAAGTGAAGGAGAAATAAAATCCTTTACAGAGAAGCAAATGCTATGAGATTGTGTCACCATTAGGTCTGGCTTACAATGTTCAGAGCGGTTCAGAACATTCCCAATTCCTTGGGAAGCACAGGGATTGACCGCAGTCATGTAACAGTCTGAGTGGACCTTATAAGAGTTCCTGAAGGAAGCACTAAACATGGAAAGGACAACTGGTACCAGCCACTGCAAAAACATGCCAAATTGTAAAGACCATCAATGCTAGGAAGAAACTGCATCAACTAATGGGCCAAATAACCAGCTAACATCATAATGACAGGATCAAATTCACACCTAGCAATATTAACCTTAAATGTAAATGGGCTAAATATCCCAATTAAAAGACACAGACTGGCAAATTGGATAAAGAGTCAAGACCCATCAGTGTGTTGTATTCAGGAGACCCATCTCATGTGCAGAGACACACATAGGCTGAAAGTAAAGGGATGGAGGAAGATCTACCAAGCAAATGGAAACCAAAAAAAAGGCAGGGGTTGCAATCCTGATCTCTGATAAAACAGACTTTAAACCAATGAAGATCAGAAGAGACAAAGAAGGCCATTACATAATGGTAAAGGGATCAATTCAACAAGAAGAGCTAATGATCCTAAATATATATGCATGCAAAACAGGAGCAGCTAGATTCATAAAGCAAGTCCTTAGAGACCTACAAAGAGACTTAGACTCCCACACAATAATAATGGGAGACTTTAACACCACACTGTCAATATTAGACAGATCAATGAGACAGAAGGTTAACACGGATATTCAGGACTTGAACTCAGCTCTGCACCAAGTGGACCTAAAAGACATCTACAGAACTCTCCACCCCAAATCAACAGAATATACATTCTTCTCTGCAACTCACTTATTCCAAACTTGACCACATAGTTGGAAGTAAAGCACTCCTCAGCAAATGTAAAAGAACAGAAATTGTAACAAATTGTCTCTCAGACCACAGTGCAATCAAATTAGAACTCAGGATTAAGAAACTCATTCAAAACTGCACCACCACATGGCATCTCAACAACCTGCTCCTGAATGACTACTGGGTACATAATGAAATGAAGGCAGAAATAAAGATGTTCTTTCAAAACAAAGAAAACAAAGACACAACATACCAGAATCTCCTGGACACATTTAAAGCAGTGGGTAGAGGGAAATTTATAGCACTAAAGCCCACAAGAGAAAGCAGGAAAGATCTAAAATCGGCACCTAACATCTCAATTAAAAGAACTAGAGAAGTAAGAGCAAACACATTCAAAAGCTAGCAGAAGGCAAGAAATAACTAAGGTCAGAGCAGAAATGAAGGAGATAGAGGCACAAAAAATCCTTCAAAAAAATCAATGAATCCAGGAGCTGGTTTTTTGAAAAGATCAACAAAATTGATAGACCACTAGCAAGACTAATAAAGAAGAAAAGAGAGAAGAATCAAATAGACGCAATAGAAAATGATAAAGGGGATATCACCACCAACCCCACAGAAATACAAACTACCATCAGAGGATACTATAAACACCTCTACACAAATAAACTAGAAAATCTAGAAGAAATGGATAAATTCCTGGACACATACACCGTCCCAGGTCTAAACCAGGTAGAAGCTGAATCTCTGAATAGACCAATAACAGGCTCTGAAATTGAGGCAATAATTAGTAGCCTACCAACCAAAAAAAGTCCAGGACCAGATCGATTCACAGCCGAATTCTACCAGAGGTACAAAGAAGTGCTGGTACCATTCCTTCTGAAACTATTCCAATCAATAGAAAAAGAGGGAATCCTCCCTAACTCATTTTATGAGGCCAGCGTCATTTTGATATCAAAGCCTGGGAGAGACACAATAAAAAAAGAGAATTTTAGACCAACATCCGTGATAAACATCGATGTGAAAATCCTCAATAAAATACTGGCAAACTGAATCCAGCAGCACATCAAAAAGCTTATCCACCATGATCAAGTCGGCTTCATCCCTGGGATGCAAGTGTGGTTCAACATATGCAAATCAATAAACATAATCCATCACATAAAAAGAACCAACGACAAAAACAACATGATTATTTCAATAGATGCAGAAAAGGCCTTTGAAAAAATTCAACAAAGCTTCATGCTAAAAACTCTCAATCAACTAGGATTGATGGAACATATCTCAAAATAATAAGAGCTATTTATGACAACCTCACAGTCATTATCACACTGAATGGGCAAAAACTGGAAGCTGGATGCATTCCCTTTGAAAATTGGCACAAGATAAGGATGCCCTCTCTCACCATCCTGTTCAACATAGTGTTGGAAGTTCTGGTCAGGGCAATCAGGCAAGAGAAAGAAATGAAGGGTATTCGATTAGGAAAAGAGGAAGTCAAATTGTCCCTGTTTGCACATGACATAATTGTATATTTAGAAAACCCCATCATCTCAGCCCAAAATCTCCTTAAGCTGATAAGCAAGTTCAGCAAAGTCTCAGGATGCAAAATCAATGTGCAAAAATCACAAGCATTCCTATACACCAACAACAGACAAACAGAGAGCAAAATCATAAGTGAACTCCCATTCACAATTGCTACAAAGAGAACAGAATACCCAGGAATCCACTTACAAGGGATGTGAACGACCTCTTCAGGGAGAACTACAAACCACTGCTCAATGAAATAAGAGGACACAAACAAATGGAAGAACATTCCATGCTCATGGATAGAAAGAATCAATATCGTGAAAATGGCCACACTGCCCAAGATAATTTATAGATTCAATGCCATCCCCATCAAGCTACCAATCACTTTCTTCATAGAATTGGAAGAAATTACTTTAAAGTTCATATGGAACCAAAAAAGAGCCTGCATCACCAAGACAATCCTAAGCAAAAAGAACAAAGCTGGAAGCACCATGCTACCTGACTTCAAACTATACTACAAGGCTACAGTTACCAAAACAGCATGGTACAGTACCAAAACAGAGATATAGACCAATGGAAGAGAACAGAGGCCTCAGAAATAACACCACACATCTACAACTGATCTTTGACAAACCTGACAAAAACAAGCAATGGGGAAAGGATTCCCTATTTAATAAATGGTGCTGGGAAAACTGGCTAGCCATATGTAGAAAGCTGAAATTGGATCCCTTCCTTACACCTTATACAAAAATTAATTCAAGATGGATTAAAGACTTAAATGTTTAGACCTAAAACCATAAAAACCCTAGAAGAAAACCTAGGCAATACCATTCAGGACATAGGCATGGGCAAGGACTTCATGTCTAAAACACCAAAAGCAATGGCAACAAAAGCCAAATAGATAAATGGGATCTAATCAAACTAAAGAGCTTCTGCACAGCAAAAGAAACTACCATCAGAGTGAACAGGCAACCTACAGAATGGGAGAAAATTTTTGCAATCTACCCATCTGACAAAGGGCTACTATCCAGAATCTACAAAGAACTTAAATAAATTTTCAAGAAAAAAACAAACAACCCCATCAAAAAGTGGGCAAAGGATATGAACAGACACTTCTCAAAAGAAGACATTTAGGCAGCCAACAGACACATGAAAAAATGCCCATCATCACTGTTCATCAAAGAAATGCAAATCAAAACCACAATGAGATACCATCTCATGCCAGTTAGAATGGCAATCATTAAAAAGTCAGGAAACAACAGATGCTGGAGAGGATGTGGAGAAATAGGAACGCTTTTACACTCTTGGTGGGAGTGTAAACGAGTTCAACCATTGTGGAAGACAGTGTGGCGATTCCTCACGGATCTAGAACTAGAAATACCATTTGACCCAGCCATCCCATTACTAGGTATGTATCCAAAGGATTATAAATCATGCTACTATAAAGGCACATGCACACATATGTTTATTGCGGCACTATTCACAATAGTAAAGACTCGGAACTAACATAAATGTCCATCAGTGATAGACTGGATTAAGAAAATGTGGCACATATACACCATGGAATACTATGTAGCCACAAAAAAGGATGAGTTCATGTCTTTTGCAGGGACATGGATGCAGCTGGAAACCATCATTCTCAGCAAACTATCACAAGGACAGAAAACCAAACACTGCATGTTCTCACTCATAGATGGGAGTTGAACAATGAGAATACTTGGACACAGGGCAGGGAACATTATATACACAACAACACACACACCCACACACACCTGTCGTAGGGTCAGGGGCAGGGGGAGGGATAGCATTAGGAGAAATACCTAATGTAAATGATGAGTTAATGGGTGCAGCAAACCAACATGGCACATGTATACCTATGTAACAAACCTGCACATTGTGCACATGTACCCTAGAACTTAAAGTATAATAAAAAAAATTTAAAAAGAGCATATCTAAGTTGCTGGTCTTTCTCAAACCCAGGAATACCAATTGGATATAACAAAGTGAATGGTAAGAAGGTCGCTTTGAGACATGATCTTAAAGAAAATCACAGTTTTGTGGTCCCAGCAAAGATGAACTCTCTTCATGAGCCCAAGATTCCAGAAAGTTTAACTACTGCTTGCTGGTCCCCATAACCCAAACTGAGTGTTATGTCTATGCTCCCCACAATATACAGTCAGAATGCATTAAGATACAAGTGTGAACAATGAAACCTAGGACCATGAAGATAGTGGTCAGTAGGAAAATCAGAAAGCAAGAAGACATGCCTAGAATCAGCAAAAAACAAGCTAACTCACCCTCTTATCCATGCTCCCTACGAAGTACAAAATCTTAGAGGAGGACCACTAGGATATTGTTCTGAAAGATACATGATCATCACTTGAAGTAAACAAGTTAATCCATGAATTATCTTATCTACTGCAATTGGATATATCACTCCCCCAACCACACCTACACGGGAATGTCTGCTATATATACCCTGTCTCTGTCCTTATCTAAGCACTATCTAACTTCTGCAATTAATGCAGCTTCCAGTCTCAAAATCTGGCTCCCACTCAAAATGTGCAAAGGTCCAATCCCTACCCTTCATAGCAAAATTCTCTGGTATCAGTGGTTGTAAAATAAAACAATTTTCATGGGACTTATCTATGTTAAAAACATTATTCATCTTTTAAAGATGTCAGCTCTGGAAACCTTTGAAGTTTATCATTTATCTTCATGTGATATTTTCAATCACTTAAGTAATAAGTAGAAATGCATTGATCACTTATATGCCAAGCATTCCATGAAGAGCTATGAGGAACTACAATAAAAGAAAGTACTATTTCTGCTCTCAACAAGCTTGTGGTCTATTAAGGAAAATGTAAGTTACACAAGATACATTGGACAATGCAGTATTTGCAATACTTATAAGTCAGGGGAATATATAATTTAATACTGTATTGTAAAGAGGTCACTCTGATACTAAGAAGAGGGTAAGACCCTGTGGACCACAGGCAGAGTTGTCTAATGGAAAACATACTGAAGTCAGAACCTAAGTTCAAGTCCTGACAGCATTATTTTCTAGTTGAGTGGCCTTGGCAACCTCTTTGAGCCTTTAAACTAGATGGCTTTGCCCCCTTCCTGCCATAAAACTCGACAACTCTCTATATCTCATCTTGAGATACAATGAAGGCCGAATAAACTTTGTATAAATAAAGAGGAACAAAAGGGCATTCAAGACAGGAACAGTGTGAATCAGAAGGAAAGTGGTAGACTGCATGTAGTGAGGAAGACCCTGAGGGGATGACAGCAATGACTTATAGATTCAGAGTTAACAAAAATAGACTACGACCAAGACCAGGACTTCCATTTCCCATTTCTTCCAACCCAGAGCCTTTCATTAATACTATCAGATCAAGACATCAGAGCCCCTATCCATTCACTCCTAGACAGCCATCCAGAATGGCAGCAAGTAGAATTCAGAAGGCTTCTGATCTGAGAACTTTAGTTTGGCCAAGAATCATTTTGTTGCCTATAAAAGAAATCCACTTTTTAAGTAAAAAGGATTTATCAAAATAACACAAGAGGATCCTATGAAGTCCAATTGTAGATTACTATAGCCAGGCCTTATGGGACCTGGAAGGTCATCAGATACCTATTCACTCCATCTAACTCTCTGAACCACATGGCTTCTTTCTGTGCATACATCTGCTTCATTCTTTTCTCCCTATATAGCAGCTTGGCCATTCTTGCCCTATACATAACATGGCCATTGCATGGATTCTGACCCTACCTCTTCATGAGTATAGTGTCTCTGTGCCCTAGTTAGTTTTTGTGACTCATTTTAAATTATAGGGAGAACTCTTCATTGACCACCAGCCAGAGGATGGAGCTGTATGTTTTCTAAAATTTCTCCAGTTATCAGAGGCCAATAGAACTTGTAGTACTCAATTCTGTCCTTTCAGGACTCTAAGTTGAATAGATTAAACTAGATATTAAATGGAAGAATTTACTTAGGGCCAGCAAATCAACCACAGTCTTTGCTACAGGCTACTAGGACATTTTAGATATCTTATGGATTCAAAAGATGTGTGAACTAACCATTTATGACATAGCTTTTAGAAGAAAAAAATGCTCGAAGTCACAAATTGCAACAAATTTTTGGAGCAGAATCTACTTTTAAATTGGGGGATATCCAACATGTTTAGTTGGTAGACACTGTGTGAACAAACATGTTGGTTTAGTTGGTAGACACTGTGTGAAGAAACTGGTCAGACTCTATCTCAACTTGATTCTACAAGGTTATACTTGCATACCACAAAATCTCTAACACAGTTTAGCACAAACACATGCCCTTTATGTGGAGAATAAAGGCCATTCACTTAGAAAATAATTTAAGAATGTTAGATGACTGGCTTAGAACATCAGTCCCTACTCTTTTTGGTATCAGGGACCAGTTTCATGGAAGACAATTTTTACACGGACCAGGGTGGGGGAATGGTTTCAGGATGATTCAAGCACATTACATTTATTATATACTTTATTCCTATTATTACATTGTAACATATAATGAAATAATTATGAAACTCACCAGAATGTAGAATCAGTGGGAACCCTGAGCCTGTTTTCCTGCAACTAGACAGTCCCATCTGGGGGTGATGGAAGATAGGGACAGATCATCAGCCATTAAATTCTCATAAGGAGTGCTTAACTTATACCCTTTGCATGTGCAGTTCATAATAGGGTTCATGCTTCTTTGAGAATCGAATGCTGCCATTGATCTGACAGGAGGTGGAGCTCAGATGGTAATGCAAGTGATGGGGAGCGGCTGTAAATACAGATGAAGCTTCACTTGCTCACCCGCTGCTCAATTCCTGCTGTGTGGCCCAGTTCCCAACAGGCCATGTACTGGTGCTGGTCCATGATCTGGGGGTTGGGAACCCCCAATTTAGAAGAAAGTGGGGTGGCCAAGCTCCCTCCATGCCATTAGAGAGAACTTCAAAAGGAGGTAACAAACTTTTGTTTGATGTCAATCACATGTCACAAACTGTACCAAGTGTTGGACATGCATTTTCTTCCTTAATCCTCATAAAATCCTAAGAGGAGAACATTGTTAATCCCATTATCCAGACAAAGGAACCGAGGCTCAACAAGGACAACTAACTTGTACGAAGTTTCAACAGCTGTGACAAAACCAATATTCAAAGCAGGGTCCATCAGACTCCAAAGCACACGCTCACTCACTTCCCCCTTGACTCTAGTCAGCATAGTGGTTATGAGCACAGACTCTGAAGCTGACCTACTGGATTGCTAACCAGTCCTATAACAGGGTACAACTGAACCTGCACCTCAGTGTTTTCAGTAAAATAAGAGTTATTTAGAACATAGTCCCAAAAGCTGTTAGAAGGGTTGAGTTAACATATGTGAAGTGCTTTAAAAAAAATCCTGACACATCTTAAGCTCTTCACCATTCACTTTGGTATATACAACTGGATTTCTGATTTAAGAAGGGCCAGCAACTTAGATTTACTCTTGAAGTCCAGATATCTTCAGTTGAACTGAATCAAAGTCTCTTGCCATACCCTATTTGCTCTAATAATGAGATTTGGAGCAATTCTATTTTGGGGCTCATTACTATGCAGAATTTTACATAATTCAGATGATCTTCTTGCTTTTTCCATAAGCCTTTGTTGATAAGCAATCCGAGAAAGATATTGGTGGCCAGTTATGTACATGTACACAAACATTTATGCATAGAAGCAAAAAATGCATCAAAGCTATTGTTATTACTACCCCCATATTGTTTTGTATACTATGATCCATGAGTAGATGATTAATACTGTGAAGAGGGAAAAGTCATTTGCCTTGATCTGATTACAAGCACACAATAGTATTTGCAAACTACAAGATGTATCTAAATATCGAAGGAATGTAAAGAAATCAAGGTGAATATACTTACCTAAGGAAACATACTGAAACACTGTCAGCACAGACAGTTTAGAATGAGTGTGGACCAAATACCAAAGGAGAAGTAGAAGAAGGAATAAAATATGCTATCAGAGTAATCTTCAGTGCTGGCCCTAGGGAGATAAACTAAGTAACCTAATAGGTGTTTTCCATCTTTGAATTATATGACTAGAATAGCAATGAAGGTTTTAGCTCAGAATTGGGATGCTACAGAAAACTGAGGAGGTCTGCAGAAAGAAGCTTTTATATTACCTACCCACACCATGTCTGGCTTAAACTAGTGCTGACTGATTTCTATTTTCATAAGTGCTCACCCACCATAACAATGTTTTTACACACTGTGTGCAATCATCATGCACACATGCATACAATTAGGGCTCGAGATACATGAGCATTTGTGTATAGATAGATTTTGAAAAGTAATGTTCATCTCTGATGCATTGGTTCTCTGATTTACATTCAATACATAGAGAATGAAAGCATTTTTCTTTTAAAAGGGAAAGGGAAAGGAGAAAAAACAGTAGCTGATGGAGGTTGGAATTTAGGGGTCAAATATTAATTCAGTGAATATTTCAATAAATGAGTATTACACTTGTAACTTGCAATGTTTATCTAAAATGATAGTGCGTGTTGGGGGAAAGAAGAGGTGGGGGTAGGGAGAGAAAGCTATAACTTCCTTTAGACTTCATTATCAACATCACTTGGCCTACATATTAAAATTATTATGATTATGTCTTTAAAGGTAAAAATGTGCTCATACTGATCACATTAACTTCCTTATGGTGGTAATGAGTTTGAATTACAATGTGAAAACATTGAAACTAAATAACCACTAATGTTCTTCCAGAGATTATTAAGAACAGAAGATTTCTCCAGATGGTCTAGAAATTATACCGTTAAATCATAGCTAAATAATGTATGGGTCAAATTCCATGATCTTAAGTTCAATAACAGTGTATTTTTTGTTATGCTACTTTTCATATAATATTATATGAGTTGATTAATGTAATATTAAATGGGCAGATCTCATAACATAAAGTGAATAGATTATAACCTGGGGCTTTTTCATCTTTTGCAAACAGGTATTTGTTGAAATGGAATCTGACCCATGTAAACAAATTTATCTTTATGAATGTGAATCTGATACGGCAGAAACTCTTTCAAAACTCCATGCCACATGTTTTTTTCATTACTAAAGACTTTTCAAGGATATGCACTAAGTGCATGTAAAAGTTATTTTCATTGAGTAAGGCATTAAATTCTAACATATGAATCTCAAAATGTAGTAAATTATTATAAAATATGAACTCAAAGTATTACATTTAAAGGAACTCATTGTAAAATGTATGGGTGCATGGAAAAATACCTGAATGACTATTTCAGCATTTAATTCCCTCAGACTAAATTCCTTCATTTGCAGGAAATGATTATTATATATTCAGCCTTTTCACTTTTTCTACCCCTATTGTAGTGTAGTGACATTAAAAATAACTTTCTTGATTAGAGTCTCCCACCTTGGATTTTTCCCCAAGTTAAGATGCCTGAGTTTACAAAAAAGTCTTAGGTTTTTATTGCATGGAGACTATCATGGTACGACTTATAACTAGATAACATCTCTTTTCAGGCAACAGCCAGATATTGTGTTTAGAGTTTGTGCAACCCTCATTCAGTCATACATTCTTTTTTTCAACTAATAGTTATTCATCATGCCAGACACTGTTCTGAGTGTTTCATGTGGCTAAAGATGGAAGAGCAGTCAAATAAGGAGGAGAGAAGAAACCCTACGTTCTTGAGGCAAGGTTCTGATTATACAGTACTTCCTTTGTTAACAATAATTGCTTGTTACTTTATGATGCTATCCTTTAATTAGAAATGCCAATACAGGAAAATGTTAACTAGGTCTCACACCTATTATCAAATGTAAGATATGTCAAAATTACAAGCAGCTGTAGAAACACACACTCATAATAATAATGATAATAATATAATAATAACATCTGTCATGAATTACTGCTTAGCATGTGTCTGACACCATGAAAAAAAAACAGTTTACATTTAACCATAAGACTATCAGTTTTCTTTGAGCAGGAATCATGTATGTATCTCATTCATGGTAACATCTTCAGAATCATGCAAATTGTAAATATTCAAAAATATCTTTGTCAAAGGAATACATAGACAAATGAATGAATCTATTATCACATTGAGTGACCAAGACGTATGAATTATTACCCCTTTTTACAGATGAGTAAACTTAGTTATAGACAGATGAAGTATTCATGGCTAAACTAGGATCCAAATCTAGTTCTGATTGACTCCAAGGTCTGTGGTTATAACCACTCTGCCCCCAAAACTTCTAGCATTGCGGGTCCCAAATCTCACTTCCTCATTAAATCAAATATATTCTTAATTAAAATAAGCATATAATTATCTTTCATTTGGTAAGTATTTTTGTTCACCTATTATGTTTTTAATTTCTCGTTCCATACCTATAAGCACCTAATTCATTCATTATTCTGAACACTCATAATATCTTTCAAAATAAGTGTTCCTTAAAACAGCTCCTCTCCCTCTCACACCTAAAATTCAATGGTTGCATTGCCAAGAGGGTGGAAGCCTCTCAGGGATGCATATATGGTTTCAGTAATCCAAATCACCTTTTTATGTCTTGAAACCCGGTATAGTGAAAATAACAGGAGCTCTGGATAAGGCAAACCTGAGCTCGAGGTCGCACTCTCCTACTTAACCAGCTGTGTGACTTTGAGGGTTTAAATACTGCAAGCCTCAATTCTTTAAATGTAAAATGAGAACAACTGAAATAAATAATGATATAATATCTGCAAAGTTCCTAGTGCAAGTAGCATGGAAGAGACTTAATCAATAAGAAACCTGATAAAAGTATGAGAGCTACTGAAATTTCCAGAAGCAGACTGAAAATCCTTGTGTCTGGTAGTTATGACACTCCTGGAGAACCTCACCAAGAAGGCAGGCAGAAATATTAATCTGGGTGACTTCTGGAGTGGCACCTGCTTCTTGCCCTGGTTTACTGGTGAGTCAAACTCATGCTTTTCTCCAGAGAAGGTACTTAGAGGAATGGTTCCTCAGGATAAAGAGTGAAGAGGGAGTTTTGTTGAAGGCCTTTTCTGCATATATTGACATAATCATGTGTTTTTTGTTTTTTGTTTGTTTGTTGTTTTTTTTTGGTGTGCATTATTTTTCTTTTTTTTCTTTTTTTTATATTTTTTTATTATTATACTTTAGGTTTTAGGGTACATGTGCACAATGTGCAGGTTTGTTACATATGTATCCATGTGCCATGTTGTTTTGCTGCACCCATTAACTCGTCATTTAGCATTAGGTTTATCTCCTAATGCTGTCCCTCCCCCCTCTCCCCACCCCACAACAATCCCCGGAGTGTGATGTTCCCCTTCCTGTGTCCATGAGTTCTCATTGTTCAATTCCCACCTATGAGTGAGAACATGCGGTGTTTGGTTTTTTGTCCTTGCGATAGTTTACTGAGAATGATGTTTTCCAGTTTCATCCATGTCGGAATCATGTGGTTTTTGTTGTTGGTTCTGTTTATGTGATGGATTATGTTTATTCATTTGTGTATGTTGAACCAGCCTTGCATCCCAGGGATGAAGCCGACTTCATTGTGGTAGATAAGCTTTTCAACAGCCCTTCATGCTAAAAACTCTAAATAAAACTAGGTATTGATGGAATGTATCTCAAAATAATAAGAGCTATTTATGACAAACCCACAGCCATTATCATACTGAATGGGCAAAAACTGGAAGCATTCTCTTTGAAAACTGGCACAAAACAGGGATGCCCTCTCTCACCAGTCCTATTCAACATAGTGTTGGAAGTTCTGGCCAGGGCAATCAGGCAAGAGAAAGAAATAAAGGGTATTCGACTAGGAAAAGAGGAAGTCAAATTGTCCCTGTTTGCAGATGACATGATTGTATATTTAGAAAACCCCATTGTCTCAGCCCAAAATCTCCTTAAGCTGATAAGCAACTTCAGCAAAGTCTCAGGATGCAAAATCAATGTGCAAAAATCACAAGCTTTCCTATACACCAATAACAAACAGAGAGCCAAATCATGAGTGAACTCCATTCCCAATTGCTTCAAAGAGAATAAAATACCTAGGAATCCAACTTACAAGGGATGTGAAGGACCTTTTCAAGGAGAACTACGAACCACTGCTCAACAAAATAAAAGAGGACACAAACAAATGGAAGAACATTCCATGCTCATGGATAGAAAGAATCAATATTGTAAAAATGGCCATACTGCCCAAGATAATTTATAGATTCAATGCCATCCCCATCAAGCTACCAATCACTTTCTTCATAGAATTGGAAGAAACTGCTTTAAAGTTCATATGGAACCAAAAAAGAGCCTGCATCACCAAGACAATCCTAAGCAAAAAGAACAAAGCTGGAGACATCATGCTACCTGACTTCAAACTATGCTACAAGCCTACGGTTACCAAAACAGCATGGTACTGGTACCAAAACAGAGATAAAGACCAATGGAACAGAACAGAGTCCTCAGAAATAACACCACACATGTACAACCATCTGATCTTTGACAAAGGTGAGAAAAACAAGAAATGGGGAAAGGATTCCCTATTTAATAAATTGTGCTGGGAAAACTGGCTAGCCGTATGTAGAAAGCTGAAACTGGATCCTTTCCTTACACCTTATGCAAAAATTAATTCAAGATGGGTTAAAGACTTAAATGTTAGCCCCAAAACCATAAAAACCCTAGAAGAAAACCTTGGCAATACCATTCAGGACATAGGCATGGGCAGGGACTTCATGTCTAAAACACCAAAAGCAATGGCAACAAAAGCCAAAATAGATAAATGGGATCTAATCAAACTAAAGAGCTTCTGCACAGCAAAAGAAACTACCATCAGAGTGAACAGCCAACCTACAGAATGGGAGAAAATTTTTGCAATCTACCCATCTGACAAAGGGCTACTATCCAGAATCTACAAAGAACTTAAACAAATTTTCAAGAAAAAAACAAAGAACCCCATCCAAAAGTGGGCAAAGGATATAAACAGACACTTCTCAAAAGAAGACATTTAGGCAGCCAACAGACACATGAAAAAATGCTCATCATCGCTGGTCATCAGAGAAATACAAATCAAAACCACAATGAGATACCATCTCACACAGTTAGAATGGCAATCATGAAAAAGTCAGGAAACAACAGATGCTGGAGAGGATGTGGAGAAATAGGAACGCTTTTATACTGTTGATGGGAGTGTAAACTAGTTCAATCATTGTGGAAGACAGTGTGGCGATTCTCAAGGATCTAGAGATACTAGAAATACCATTTGACCCAGCCATCCCATTACTGGGTATATACTCAAAGGATTATAAATCATACTACTATAAAGACATATGCGTGTGTATGTTTATTGCAGCACTATTCACAATAGCAAAGTCTCGGAACCAATCAAAACGTTCATCAATGATAGACTGGATTAAGAAAATGTGGCACATATACATCATGGAATACTATGTAGCCATAAAAAAGGATGAGTTCATGTCCTTTGCAGGGACGTGGATGCGGCTGGAAACCATCATTCTCAGCAAACTATCACAAGGTAAGAAAACCAAACACTGAGTGTTCTCGCTCATAGGTGGGAATTGAACAATGAGAACACTTGGACACAGGGCAGGGAACATCACACACTGGGGCCTGTTGTGGGGTCGGGGGCAGGGGGAGGGATAGCATTAGGAGAAATACCTAATGTAAATGACGAGTTAATGGGTACAGCAAACCACCATGGCACATGTATAATATGTAAAAAACCTGCACGTTGTGCACATGTACCCTAGAACTTAAAGCATAATAATAATTTTAAAAAAGATACACACACACAAAAAAAATAATAATTAACAAAAAAAGAGTGAAAAGGGAGAATTGCCTCCTGATGTTTCGCCTGAGTTTTAGACTTTGTGAGAAGCCAATGCCAGCTCAAGTGAAGGAAGACTTGGAAGAAGAAACTAGTAGAGGATCTAAGGTTTGGAATGGATGATCTCCAAGGTTTTATCCAGCAATTGCATTTTATGATTTTAACTATTGACCAATTGTAAAAATCATTTAAATGATCTCACATGTCTTGTAAATGTATAAAGGCAGAACAGAACACCACAGTGTTGAGAGAAAGGGATTTAAAAAAACTTCACATCAGCCAGAGTGCAAAGCCTCTAATGCTGGAGAAATTATTTTAAATGGAGGTAGGAAACATAACCAAGTAGATTTCAGAAAGGGCATGGGTCTCTCCTCCCCGGCACCCCAAGAAGAATGCATTTGGTGCTCAGTAAATCTTCCAAAATATACGTGAGTGCAGCCTCAGATGGAATATTCTGAAAGCATACAGGAAAAACATACTGAATACTTGATTTGTGGCTTTTACTGGAGAGATATACAAAAACAAATAGAAAAAGTTTTCTACCCTCAAATATCTTGTAACTAAATGGGGAAGATAGCAATCAATATGGCAGACTAAATTGATCTCTAAATAGAGGTACAAACAAATAATGTGTTATGAAAAAACAAGGATTCAAACTAAAACACTAGAAGAAAGTTCCATGAAAAAGACGTTTTTAATTGAGCTTTGAGGAATAAGCAGGATTCATAATGAGGAGAAAAAAAAAGAAAACATGGGAAAAAAATCCTCCCCAGTTTAAAAAAAAATAGACAAAAGCCATGAAAAAGCACTTTCTTCAAAATGCAATATAAATAACCAATAAACATTAAAATGAAAGATTAACCTTGTTAACACTCAGAAAATGCAAATTAAAGTAATGTGAACTTTTTTCCTATAATATTGGCAAACACGGGGATTTTTTTGAATAGTTCTTATGAGAGATCACGCAATATACATATCGAGGCCCTTAAAAATGTTAATATAACTTTACTCAGTAAATTCAAATCTAATAATTTATTCTAAGGGAAAGAAAAAATCAGAGGAAGTAGTAAAGACATAGGTCAAGTCATTACTTATAAAGGTAAAATATAATAATATAATAAAATATAATATATCCATTATATATATTTTAGAAGGATATGTAATGACATTGTAAAATTTTCATAATATACTCAATAAAAAGGGTTCTAAATAAATATGTATATGCATGTATATATACATCGTATGTACATGTACTTTGAAGCAAAGATCAGAAAATACATCTAAAGATATCATACTATTTCTGGATTGTGGGATTATGTGATTTTATTTTATATTTAGTAATCTCTGTAATATCCAAAATTTATAGTCAGAAAAATAATGTTATCTTAATGTTATGTTAAGTAATGTTATTTTAAATTTTAACATCATTTATAATGAGTTGGATTTAGACAAGTGAAGAAGGGAAACTCATTTTAGCCTAAAGAACAATATGAGTACAGACAAAAAGACAAATTTGAAAGGCACTTTCAGAAAAGACAGAGTAGATGAGTAGGAAGGATGCAGGGTAAATGAAACTGGAAAAGTGGTTGGAATCAGATTATTGAAGATATTGAATGTCATGCTCATGATTTGGTCCTATGAGTAGTGGAGCTCTTCACACAGGGTGATCATTGGTTTGCTTTGTTTTGTTTTGCTTTGCTTTAGAGGCAGGGTCTCATTTGTCACTCAGACTGGAGTACAATGATGCAACCACAGCTCACTGCAGTCTTGAACTCCTGGGCTCAAGCAATCCTCCACCTCTGCCTCCCAGGTAGCTGGGACAACAGGTATACACCACCATGCCCAGCTAATTTTTAAATTATTTGTAGAGATGGCGGGGGTCAGTCTTGCTGTGTTACCCAGGATGGTCTCAACATCCTGCCTTCAAGCAACACTCCTGCCTCGACCTCCTAAACTGCTGAGATTATAAGCATGAACCACCGCACATCGCCCAATCCCATTGGTTTATAGAAATACTATCCAAGTGACCATTTGAGGTATGGAGAATGGATCAAAGGGGGAAAACTACAAGCAGAAAGAATGTTGTTTATATATTCTAAACTAACAGTGTCCAAAGTGTTTAGACCTTGACCCAGAGTAATGATATGTTTCGTATTGTGACCCAATACACTCATACACACACACAAACCCATATTACCCTCACATATGACTAAAATAAAGGCTTCATGAAAAGGCTATACCCTTAACTTATGACATCTACTCTAATACTTTCTATTCTGTTGCTTCCTATTTTTTTCCACTCTATAACATTACTTTTTTTTTCTTAAGTGCTGGTCACAGCCCACAAAAATGATTTTATGACACCTAATGTGACAGTACTACTCTGGGAAAAACCCAAGTCTTCCTTTTCTCTTCCCAGCTCTACTCCTGAGTAGTAGACCAAGCTCTAGCGATGGATTGAGACCAAGAACCTGGAGCTGGGCCATGGTAGTAGGAGCTGGCACTTTCTGAGAAAGAAGCCAAGGGGGAAACATTTTTGATCCCATGTGGAAAAATATTTAGAGAGATCTTCTCCCTGGGCCTCGCTTTCTTCCATGGAAGGCTTCTTGATCCTATAAATTGTTTCCCAAATAGCCGGTAAGATAAGACAGGCATGGGTCTTGCTCTCACCTTCTGCCAACCTACCATACCCCAACAAGACCAACACAAAATCTTTGTAGGCCAACAAAATATTTTTAGCTGGCATATTATCCAATTTAATTCCTAATGTAGGAATTTGAAACAAAGGCCACATCAACTAGAAAAAGGGGTTAAATTGGTAGACTGTTGTTGACATACTTTTCCTTAGACACAATTTTGTAGGCCGTGGCTTTGGATGGAAGTCATGTTTCTATCTATCCTTGCAGAAAAGGATTCACTAGTGCCAGTAAGAGATAATCCAGGCTAAGTGAAGGAGAGATCCAATAGACATATCTCTGATGGGATCAGCTGAATTTGAGCCTAGTTGAATTGGGGAGGGAAGGGAAGGAAGTGGTAAGGCAGAGGAGGGAGAAGAGAGAGAAAGAGAATACTCCTAGCATTTCCACTTGGGAGATTGGGATTGAAACTGGGTGTATTGTGGCATCATCAATGGTGATATGAAATATGGGAAGAGGAACAGATTTTATGGAGAAAATAATGAGTTCTGTTTTGGTAGAGGTCCAGGTCAGAGAAAATGTAAAGCAAAAGGAAAAAGGCATTCCATTTTTCCATCAAGTGTTTCTATCTTTTACAGAAGAAAGCAGAACATGAAGGTCAATTGAACCACGTGATGAATCGGTTAATTATTACACATTTCTGGATCTAGAGTGAACCAAGGTATAACTCCATTCACATGGCCAATGCAAACAACACCTATTATACATTTAACCAAGTTTTCTTGTTGACCATTTCACTTACCTTCTCATAACAGCACCTGGGAGATATCAGGGTCATTACCTCCATTTTGCAGGTGAAAAGCCTGGACCCAAAGAGTTTAAGAGTCTTGTTCAAAATCACATTTGGTCTCTGGTGGTTTGGTGGCTAGGGGAAAAAAAAAGCAAAATTACATTTTTGTCTAATGCATTTCGCCAGTGCCTGTTCTAGACAGCAGCCTCTCTTATTAAGTAGTGAGCCTGTAAATGTGATCTGATCATGAGAAGAGAGAGGAAATCTCCAGCTGAGGAGATCCAAGTAGAAGAGTCATTTCTAAAAGAAATTTAGAATATTCCAGCAGCCAGGAGTAAAAGACATGCCTTAGTCAGATTGTAAAGTAGTATTGAACTGTTAAATATAAGATCTAGGCCATTAGAGAAGGTTCCCATAATTTGATGCTAGTTATATTATGAAATATAGCTCAAATAAATTCAATCTTGTGGCTTTATAATCACTCAGGAAAATCATTGCAGAAAGAGGATAGTAAGGGAATTAAAATGTTTTCTGCTTTGAAGATTGTTTTGTATTTTCTTAGGCAGAAAAGGGTTTTCAACAATTTTAAGGGTGTTAATGAATATAAATCATATATGTTTTAGCAATTCAGAAAGGCTAGTATGTATAAATTATTTTTTGTATTAACAAGAGTTTAATCTTTGTGATGTAACACAATTGAGTCAGATTCTCCCTTGCAGACGTGTGCAGTGGAAGGAGAACTTTGGATTTAGAAAAACCAGGATTTTCATTCTGGTTCCACCACATACTAGTTTGGTAACTGCAACTGGGCAAGTCACAGCAGAATTTATCTGAGCTCAGTTTCATCACCTGTTAAATAAAAATAACAATACCTACCTCATATAATAGGTGTAAGGATTAAGAGATAAAAATGCATATAAGGATCTGAGTCCAATCCCTGACATAGCAGAAGTTCAATGAATAGTAGCTGTGATGATGAAAGAGAATAAAGGAAAAAAACCACACACACACTATAAGCCCGCCTTGGAAAAATATAGTGATTTTATTTAGTTCATGAGGGTAAAATTCATTCTGGAGATTCCAAACTTTTAAACACAATATATACTTTAAAAATGTAAGTTTGGTTCTAACATTCGTATTTCGGGTGACCCTGGAAAAGATATCTTGTCTTCTTTGGTTCAGATTTTGCAAAACACCAGGATAAAAACACTTACCTCTGACCTTTCCAGAAATATAGTGAATATTTGCTTTTAAAAGATCAGTCATGGTTAGAATTTTCCCCTTATTAGAAGTCAGTCCAGCTCTTGTCTTCAGAAAAACACATACATACAACCACACACAAACAACCAAATCATTTCAGGTAGATAAGAGGCAAGCCTTTTCAGTATAGGTTTTCAGAAATGATATGTGACCATCTTTCTAGGGAACTCATCAAGATACTTAGCCTTTTCCACTGTTGGGAATTTCTTCCTTAAATGTATGTAGAATGTCTATGTTTCAAGTGTATTTCATCATGTTCTAGCTTTAGCAGAGTTGGAGTACAATTGGTTACTACCCTCTGAATAAATAAATAAACTTTTTTCAATCCTGGAGGATTTATAACTGCTTCTTCTCACTCTTCTCTTCTCCAGGACAAATCATCCTGGTGCCTTTAACTTCTGCAGAGCATGCTGAAATGCCCTGACTCTATTAAAGTGCCTAGCACCCCATGGACCTTAATAAAATACTCTACACAAACTGGCTAATGGGTTGACTTTTGCCATAGATCTTATTTGCCAAACTTCTAAACATGCCTGCATGCCTGGAGCTTTCCTGTCCAAGTTCAAATATAGTATAACACATCACAAGTGCTGAGAAGCAGGAAGCCCATCACTGAATCTGGCACCACAGTCCTGAATGGAAAATACCATTTGTTTCCTTGGCAATCTGTCCTTGGTAACTAGAAAAAGTGGGGAGCAAAGGGTTAATGCTACTGTAGAAGCGCCACACTCACCAATTCTCAGAGGAGGGGGTAGGGTGGTAAATTCTACTAAGAGAGGGTGACTGGAAACAGGTTAAATTCCTGGTGCCGTTCAGCAGGAAGTTGGAGAAAAGGTCTAAAGGTCTAATGGCCTCATTAAGGGCTTCTACTCCACAACAAGTTTATAATCAGAAGTTGTCCTGCAAGAAGAAAAGGGAAGGAGAAGTGGGAAAGACACTTCTGCATTGAGAATTGGCTAGCACAGAGGATGGAAGGCAGAAGACCTTTCCAACATGTTAAGAGCCAAAAGAGTACCTTTTAGTGTTTGTTTTGATTATATTTGCCTGTAACCCAGCAACTGGGCCCAGATGCCAGCAGCCCAAAGAGAACACTGCTGATGACTGGTGTCCAAAAAGAAAAAAAATTCCTTTTGTTTTCTAACTTTTATGGTTCTTCTCAAGGTGAGTGAAAAGAGCTGGTCAGGGCACTTTGAAACTGTTTAGAACCCTTGCTCATTTTTCTAACAATAGTCAGAATGATTTATAATGCCACATGTTCTCATTGGTGGTTTCCTCTTTTTTATTTTTGAAGACAAGACACAAGTGGGAAATGTGAATCTTGAGCCAGAGTTAAGATGATCTTTTAAAGCAACCGAATGCATTTTCCAGTCACTCTACCCCCAACTTGAGGTTTTCCTCCCTGAATCACTGAGTTCTCCCTGCTACAAGGGCAATATTCATATGTTCAGTGTCATTACAAATGCTTGGATTTCAAGAGCTCCACGTTGCTAGATATTTTAAGTTGTTTGTGCTTTATACATTCTCCTCCTCTGTACCGAAAAACAAAACTAGTGTATCCAATGTATGAAATTCATCAGATATATTACAAATCACACCAAAATGATCCCAGGCAGACACATTCTATTATTTCAAAAGATATATCAGAACAAAAGAAGACTACAAAACTAACTCATTCTTTATCATCTTTGCAACCAAGCAAGTCTTTATTCAATTCAAGATAAATCCCTCCCCTTTTAGTGTGTATTTATTTTATTTTGTTCTTAACTCTACAGAAATAAAGAAAAGTGTGTGTGTGTGTGTGTGTGTGTGTGTGTTGGTGGTAGTGATGGTTTGGTTTGGTTAACCATTACCACTCAGGCATTTGAATATCATTATTAATGCAACCCTTAACCTCTTCGTTTCTAGATGAATTAACTCAAATTTTTATAATTACCCTCCCTCCACCAACATCCCCACGGGTCTTATTTGGTATGTTAGAAAATAACTTCGAATTAAAATTTTTCATTATTTCCTACCTAAAGACTCCTAGAACTTCCTATGATGTGTTGGTTTAAATGGAAAAATTACAAGTAAATTTTATTTGGCTTTTATTTGTGTCATTTCTGATTTACTTGAGCAGTGTTTTTAATTCTCATTGTAGAGATCTTTTACCTCCCTGGTTACCTGTATTCCTAGGTATTTTATTCTTTTTGTGGCCATTGTGAATGGGATTGCATTCCACATTTGGATCTCAACTTGGATGTTGTTGGTGTATAGGAATGCTACTGATTTTTGTACAACTTTGCTGAAGCTGTTTATCAGATCAAGGAGCTTTGGGGCAGAGACTATGGGGTTTTCTAGATATAGAAACATGTCATCTGCAAACACGGATACTTTGACTTTCTTTCTTCTTATTTGGATGCCTTTTTATTCCCCTCTTGCCTGATTGCTCTGGCCAGAACTTCCAGCACTACATTGAACAGGAATGGTGATAGAGGGCATACTTCTCTTGCTCTGATTTTCAAGGGTAATGCTTCCAGTTTTTACCCATTCAGTATAATATTGGTTGTGGGTTTGTCACAGATAGTTTTTATTATTTTGAAGTGTGTTCCAATAATGCCAAGTTTGTTGAGGGTTTTTAACATGAAGGAGTGTTGAATTTTGTTAAAAGCCTTTTCTGCATATATTGAGATAATCACATGGTTTTTGTTTTTAGTTTTGTTTGTGTAACGAATCATATTTATTGATTTGTTGAACCAACCTTGCATCACAGGGATAAAGCCTACTTGATCGTAGTGGATTAGCATTTTGATGTGCTGCTGGATTTTGTTTGCTAGTATTGTGTTGAGGATTTTTGCATCAATGTTTATCAAGGATATTGGCCTGAAGTTTTCTTTTTTTGTTGTGTCTCTACCAGGTTTTGGTATCAGAATGATACTGGCCTCAGACAATGAGTTGAGGAGGAGTCCCTCCTCAATGTGGTGGAATAGTTTCAGTAGAAATGATAACAGATCTTCTTTATATATCTGGTAGAATTCAGCTGTGAATCTGTCTGGGTCTGGGCTTTCTTTTTGATTGGTAGGCTTTTTGTTACTGATCGATTCAATTTCAGAGCTTGTTATTGGCCTGTTCAGGAATTCATTTTTTTCCTGGTTCAGTCTTGGGAAGTCATATGTGTATAAATATTTATCCGTTTCTTCTAGATTTTCTAGTTTTTATTCACAGCAGTCTTGGACAGTGTTTTGTATTTCTGTGGGGTCAGTGGTAATGTCCCCTTTGTCATTTCTAATTGTGTTTATTTGGATCTTCTCTCTTTTTTTCTTTATTAGTTTAGCTAGTGGTATATCTGTATATTAATTTTTTAAAAGAACAATTCCTGGACTCATTCCTCTTTTGTATGTTTTTTTGTGTGTCTCAATTTCTTTCAGTTCAGCTCTGATTTTGGTTACTTCTGAATAATCAATATCACTAAGATGCTCATACTGCCCAAAGCAGTTTACAGATTTAATGCTATTCTTATCAAACTAACAATGGCATTCTTCACAGAATTATAAAAAACTATTCTAAAATTCATATGGAACCAAAAAAGAGCGTAAATATCCAAGGCAATCCTAAGCAAAAAGAACAAAACTGGAGGCATCACATTACCCAACTTCAAACTATATTATAAGGCTACAGTAACCAAAACAGCATGGTACTGGTACAAAAAACAGGCACAAAGACCAATGGAACAGAATAGATCGCCCAAAAATAATGCTGCACACCTACAGCCATCTGATCTTTGACAAAGCTGACAAAAATAAGCAGTGAAGAAAGGACTCCCTGATCAATAAATGGTGTTGGAATAATTGGCTAGCCATATGCAGAAGACTGAAACTGGACCCCCTTCCTTACGCTGTTCAATAAATGGTGCTGGAATAATTGGCTAGCCATAGCAGAAGATTGAAACTGAGCCCCTTCCTTATGCCATATACAAAAATCAACTCAAGATAGATTAAAGACTGAAGTGTAAAGTCTAAAACTATAAAACCCTGGAAGATAACCTAGGAAATATCATTCTGGACATAGGACCTGGCAAAGATTTTATGACAAAGTCGCCAAAAGCAACTCCAAAATAGAAATTGACAAATGAGACCTAATTAAACTAAAGAGCTTCTGCACAGCAAAAGAAACTATCAACAGAGTAAACAGACAATCTACAGAATGGGAGAAAATATTTGCAAACTCTGCATCCAGCAAAGATCTAATATCCAGAATCTATAAGGAACTTAGACAAATTTACAAGCAAAACCAAACAACCCCATTAAAAAGTGGGCAAAGGACATAAACAGGCACATTTCTTTTTCCTTCTTTCCTTTCTTTCCCTTCTTTTCCCTCTTTCTTTCTCTCTCTCTTTCCTTTCTTTCCTTTTTTTTCTTTCCTTCCTTCCCTCCCTCCCTCCCTTTCTCTCTCTTTCTTTCTTTCTGAGATGGGGTTTCACCATGTTGGCCAGGCTGGTCTTAAACTCCTGACCTCAGGTGATCCACTCGCCTCAGCCTCCCAAAATGCTGGGATTACAGGTGTGAGCCACCGTGCCCGGCCTGAGCAGGCATTTTTCAAAAGACACATATGCAGCTAACAAGCATATGAAAAAATGTTCAACATCACTAATCATTAGAGAAATGCAAGTCAAAACCACATTGAGATAGTATCTCACACCAGTCAGATTGGCTATTATTAAAAAGTCAAGGCCTGGAGTGGTGGCTCACAGCTTTAATCCCAGCACTTTGGGAGGCCGAGGCAGGCAGATCACCTGAGGTCAGGAGTTTGAGACCAGCCTGACCAACATGGGAAAACTCCATCTCTACTAAAAATACAAAAATTAGCAGGGTGTGGTGGTGGGTGTCTGTAGTCCCAGCTACTTGGGAGGCTGAGGCAGGAGGATTGCTTGAACCCGGGTGGTGGAAGTTGCAGTGAGTCAAGATCCTGCCACTGCACTCCAGCCTGGGCAACAGAATAAGACTCCATCTCAAAAAATAAAAGAAAATAAATAAAATAAAATAAAATAAAAAATTCAAAAAGTAACAGATCCTAGAAAGACTGTGGAGAAAAGGTAGCATTTATACACTGCCAGTGGGACTGTAAATTAGCTCAGCCATTGTGGAAAGCAGTGTTCACTTCCTCAAAGAACTTGAAACAGAATTACCATTCCACCCAGCAATCCCATTATTGGGTGTATACCCAAAAGAAAATAAATCGCTGTACCCTAAAGACTTATGCACATATATGTTCATTGCAGCTGTATTCACAATAGCAAAGACACTAAATCAACCTAAATGTCCATCAACGGTAGATTAGATTTTTTAAAATGTGGTACATACATGCAATGGAATACTATGTAGCCATAAAAAAGGATGAGATTATGTCCTTTGCAGCAACATAGATGGAGCTAGAGGACATTATCCTAAGCAAACTAACACAGGAACAGAAAACCAAATACCACATGTTCTCACTTATAAGTGGTAGCTAAACAATGAGAACACGTAGACACAAAGAGGAAAACAACAGGCACTGGGGCCTACTTGACAGTGGATTGTGGGAGGAGAAAGAAGGTAAGAAAAAATAGCTATTGAGTACTATGCTTATTACCTGGGTAATAAAATAATCTGTACATCAAACCCCCGTGAAACACAGTTTACCCACATAACCTGCATATGTACCCCTGAACCTAAAAGTCATAATAAAAAAATACAGAAAAAAAATTACACTAAAAAGTTTTTTATTTGGCTGACTAATTTGGTGAATGGGATTTTTAGATTAATCAAACATTCTCCATATATTTGATATTTTAAAAATTTGAAATACATTTAACAACAAAACTCTGTGCTACAGAATTTAGCCTGTCTGATGACTCAGATGACATTTTAGAATCCTGCATTGCTTCAGTACCAGTTTTCAAGAGTTCACTATGCAACTTCACACTGGTAGCTTGAAATCAGCCAGGATGGGAGTCTTTACAACACAGAAAGCAGTAAATTCTACAACGGGAACGAGTTGTTAAACATTTACCAGCACACTACTAACTTCTAGGTCATTATTACAGGTTTAATTATAAATTTCCTATACAATTCACATTCTAAATGTACACCCTCAAATATGTAGCAGCATAATAGATCAGAGAATGAATGAATAACCAAAGTCTGAGTTTTACTCATGCTTAAAGTTGCAAAAATTCAACCTGATTTTAATTTTCTTTGGTAATCATTTTCTGAATTTTTAGGACAAAAAAAAAATCTACCTTAAGTTAAAAGTGAGCAAAACAATAAAACATGCTGAAAAGGCAGAATATTTTAAATCCTGTTAAAAAGGTTGGAAGAAGTTTACTGTTTCCCTATGATTCCTCTATAATTGAATATTCAATCCTTGAAAATCAATAAGTAAAAAACATGAACCTCAACAGAAATTTTGGTGAAAAACTACACATCTAAATTATTCTGTTTTAGATGAAAAAATACATGTCTAAATTCTTCCATTCCAAAAAAATGGAAACAATCATTATTCTCACAGGATATCCAACAAATGCATTCTTATTATTCAGTTTCTTCATTATTAACATGTATTTAGTTTTGAAAAAATTTATATATTGTAAAAGAAAAAGAAAAATCAAAATAATAAGGTTCTGTCTTATCTACAAGATTGGCAAAGCTTAATTTCTTAATAAAAATATTCAATGTTGGTGCAAGTATGGAGAAACACACATTCTTACACTGTTAGTGAGAGAGCAAAATATCAAAACTTTCTGGAGAAGTTGGCAATGTCTGTCAAAATCCTTAGATACGTGTATATTCTATAACCCAGAAATTATCACTCCAGAATTTATCACAAGAAAGTAACTAGAGTTTGGCAACAGCCAACTATTCAACAACATTAGATTGCTAAAGTAATTAGATCATTAGTTTTCCATTACAGTAGCTACGTTGCATTGAGTAGTTCATATAGCAGTTCAGTTTATGCAAATAAAGGATAAGAAATAAGTCTGATGTCAACAATTTTAAGGAATGAATTCAAGGCACAGCTAAGACTAGGGTAGAGTCAATTCGTCACTGCAGATTCTTCTCATAAAAAATCAATATAATTCATCTTGGCTGAGAACCTTCATTATCAAGAACAAAGCAAATTGTAATTGTGTTGCTCTGTTTACTAAGGCAGAAAATCATGCCTTGGGTCCTAAAGGTTCTTAATTCTACTTTTCACACTATATACAGTTTTTCCTTCCACAATGCTTCCAATAAGTATGTTTGTCACTCGTTAATGTATTTTTATTAAACGTTTGTGTAGATATTGCCATGGCCATAGATGATGCTGTCACCATCTCTTACCCATCACTGCAGTAGCCTCCTAAATCATCTGTATTGCCCTTGGCACTCCACAATACAACACCAGCCATTTACCCCGCATGAAAGCTCAATCCTTAATACAGCCTACATGCTCCATTTTACATAGTTGGCCCCTAAATATCTCTTGGCTTTCTCATTCTCCATTTCTCACTCCAGTCCAGCATCCTTTCTTCAGCTTCTCCAGGACACCTTGCACAAGTTCTCTGCACAAACCATTCCTTGAGTTCCTTCTCATTGCCCTCCCCAACCACTACTGCCTTCATCCCCCAGTTAATTTTTTTAAAAACTTTTTTCAGATCTCTTGTCCTTGGTTGTTTTTTTCTCAAAGAAACCTTCCTTGATCTCTCTATTACAAGCTCCCATGAACATTTCCTTCAAAGTCCCTGCTAAGCCACCTTTGCGGGAATTTCAAAAAGGTGTCCTTCTAATGTTTCCTGCAAGAAACTCAGCAGGGAGAACTCTGACTGGTGTTCAGGCATCATTTACACGTTGGTCTGGTGTTTTAGGTGAGGCATAGTCTGAACCACTGTAGTGGCCCTACCGTCCTTCACATGTATCGCAGCTGCAATTCAACAATTTTCATAGGGAATCATTTCTCTAACTCCAGCCTCTTTCCACTGTACCTTATTAGATGCTGACCTCCAGAGTTCTGTGATATTGTCTAGACTTGATTACCATTGTATTCCCATTGTGTAGGACATTGCCTGACACAAAACAAGTACTTAATAAGTCTTTACACATCAATGAATAAATCTAATCTTTCTTTTTGTCACTGTTATTTTCCTTTCCTCCACTTACCCTTTCTATTTCCATCCTGTTGATAATCTGCACACAAAGATCATTAAAACTTTCTAAGAAGTCTCCACAGGTGGCTATTTGCACCAAAATTACACCAATAATGGCGACACATTGAGGTCCTCAACAAGTGGAAGCAATGATTATTTTCACAGGATATCCAACAAATGCATTCTTATTATTCAGAGTTTCTTCATTTTTAACATGTATTTAATTTTTGTTATTTTCTGCATGTTAAATGTGCAACCTATGGGGATATTTAGAAATAGTGGGATGTAAAGAAACGTGTAATATATCTGATGGTGCTAACAGAGATGAGCAGTGTATTTGTGCACTTAGGTGTGTGTGTTTGTATGTGAGGTGGGTGTGATAGAGTGATGAGGGAAAGAATCACTAAGATCTCATTTCTGCTTGGCAAATAATTACAAAGCATTTCTGAACTACCCAAAAAGGGAAAGATAGGATTTACAAAAGAAAGGACCAGGTCAAAACCATGCAAAGGAAAAGGAACATACTAACGAGTAAAGTTGAAAAATCATGTACCAACTGTACTTGATATTGAAAAGAGATTTGTGAAAGGCTAGAATCTGGTCTTAATCCCAGCAGATTTCAATCAAGTATCAAAAAGAAGACCTATGTGTTTATAAACTTTAAATATTTTATAATTTCCAAAATAATTTATCAGATTAAAAATGAAACATTAGTCAAGATAGGTGGAGAACATATAAGGCAATGAGCACATATGGGTTTGGGTAGAGAAGATGAAAGGATGAGACTCTGTGTCTTGGGCTAATTGTATAGATGCAAAACTGGTATTATTGCTCCTTCCTCTATTTCTCTTGGTTTTCTAAAAGTAGCAAATGGCCGGATGGAAATATTTAGGAAGAAGGGGCTGTTCATGAACAGAACAAGAATTCTGATTTTTTTCTGCTCCTAAATCCAAATTCTACTAGAAATACAATGTACTCAGAGAAGATTAGAATGTTCATAGAAAAGTAACCAAGTTAGGGAAAGAAAACCCACAGAAATGATATTGGCTTAAAAGTGCTTTTAGATATGTATATAACCTTATAAAATCAATTTAACTAAACATTCTAATAGACATTCCCCATTGTGTATTGAAATATGAGTTGACAGGAAACCTTGGAAGATTAACAAAAATAGTGAAAAACAAGTCTTGTGTCTCATTAAACCAATCTTTTATGCTTTCAAAGTCAACTAAGATCATGCTGTACTCGAATGAAAGAGAGATTAAAGATCTTGTAGGTTAACAGCTCCTGATCTGTGGCTGGTTTATTGTATCACTCACAACATATGTGTTGGGTTTCTGATTTGAACCAGAAACTATGGTGGGTGTTGGGCATACAACAGGAAATAAATCAGAGTCTCTGATCTCATAGAACCCATATTCTCATTAAGGGAGAAAGGCAATATCCAAATAAAGAAATCTGTAATATGTTTGATAATGCTAACAAAGATGTACAGTGTGTGCATGTGTGCACTCAGGTGTGTGTGTATTGACATGTGAGGTGACTGTGATAAAGTAGTGAGAGAAAGCATCTCAATAAGTTGATATTTGAGTAGAGACCTGGTTGAAGAGAGAATGCCCCTGAAGATAGATGATTGCAGAGAATGCCGAAGAAGGGAACAGCAGGTGCAAACAATGAAGTAAAAAAAGGAGGCCATTAAGGCTGAAGCAGTCTGAGCAAGAACGGGAATAGCAGGAGCAACAGTCTAAAGAGTAGTGAAGATAAGGTCATATCAGGCCCCACAGTCCAAGATAATCCAATATATACTGGATGTTATACTGTACAAGTTATGCTGCCATACCATATCAGTTACTTGCTCTGACTTAATGTCTTAAAAAGGCTACTCAGAATTAAATTTAAGTAGTCAAGGGTAGAAGCAGAGAGGTCAATTGGAAGGTTATTGAGATCACCAGTCAAGACATGAGGGTGTCTTGGCACAGATCAGTAATAGAGGAAGTAAAAAGTAGCTAGACTGAGAATGTATTTTGAAGTAAAGGGATATGATTTGATTATTAATTGAATATTGAGCATGATACAGTAAGAAATTAGGAACGATTCTGAGATTTTTTTATTTTTAAAAAAATGTGAGTATATAGTAGGTGTATCTATTTTGGGCATACGTGAGATGTGGCTTTGAGGTTTTAAAAAAATAGAACTGCCATTTGCTGTTAGAGAAAACTGGGGAAGTGAAAATCAAGGATTCCGTTCTGGATATGTTCAGTTGATGCCTATTAGACAGTCAAGCAGATATGTTGCATAGCACTTAGACATAAGGGTTCTAGAATTTAGGAGAGACATTCAGGCTGGAGGTGTAAATTTGGTGGTCATTTTATATTTATGGTACTTACAATACATGACTGGGTGAAATTATATGGGAAGAGAGTTTAGTTAGCCAAGAGAAGGAGTCTGGGGACTGAGCTTAGATTTCTCCTACAAATAGAGGTAGGAAAATGAGGAGGTTCCAGCAAAGGACCCTGAGAGCGTATGGCTTGTGAGATTGGAGGAGAACCAAGAGCTCAGTCTTGGAGGCCAAATGAAGAGCATGTTCACGGAGGAAGCAGTTGAGTGAGACAAAGATCGAGTCTGAGTAGATTTGACCAGAGGTCATAGATTAGATTTTTTTTTTTCTCATTTCCATGCTTTTTCCGTAACACTATCCTTGCCTGAGCTATAGACAGGACTTCTTGGGAGCTGCTCATTCATACTGAAGTTCACTGAAATGTCAACAGAAATGGTGAAGAAGAATGACTTGGCTTGTGTTTTTCCAAAGCAAACCCAGAAAAAAGGCTTTGACAGAGGCCAAAGATGTACTAATGAGCATGCTACTACTCTGGGCAACTGCCTCAGCTTAATGGGAATCCTCTGAGGAAACATGTAGAATATGCTTCAGCATTGTCAGGAAGAGTTGTTCATAGACTCATTGGCTGTGAGTTGCCTACCTGGGGCTTTAAATACTTAGCATTTCCACATTTTCCTGTGCATGTCCTGTGGTGGTGGCAAAAGTTCCCAGGCAGAGAAACCGAGAAGCATGCTCATCACAACTGCAGATGAATCCAGAGGTGGACTGAATTGGTACGAGCATCTGCTGTTGAGGACAATGCGAATCTGATTGTGGTAGAATTTGTTCACCATCACCTGAGAGCAGACTGTGAGAACTTTATTTTTAGACTATGAACTAAGATATTTAGCTAAATGATGAGGTAGCATTCTTTTGAGCACATGATAGATTGAGGAAAATATATATGTGTGAGAGCTTTTAAACAGTATTTATCATGTCCTAAGAGTAATAAAATCTGACAAATATTAGAAGATATAACATTCTGCTCGCATTTTTTTATATCTATAAATTTCTGGAAAATCTTCTAGTTTCTGCTGTGTAGAGAAAACAGAAAGAAAATTATTGAAATATAAATATCATAAGTGGTATTATTTCCTTGTTTTTATTTTTAAAATGTATTATTTAGATCCACCTAGTACCAAAAAGGATTTCATCTGGCTAAAATAAATATTAATTTTTAATGTGTTTTAATAGTGGATATGTCTATATGAATAGCTCATTAAAAGGAAATTGTTTATTAGTTCATGCCATGAACTACTGCCATTGTCTCAAGAAACTGTATTTCTCTGCCTGATAAGCAATGGGGCTTTATTAAATAGATGATAGATATTTGTCTTAGTAAAGTTTCATAACTTTCTCTAGGGAACTTATCCACATAGATATGCCTTTAATTGGCAACACAACTTGTCTGAACTTTATGTTCTCACTGGATATCTAGCTATTCCAAATTAATTTTTTAAAAGAACAGCATTAATAGAGGCTTGCCTGACACATGGCAGTATATTCTTTCCTCTAGATCCTTTGGGTCATCCTGGGTAAGGTCAGGCCATAAACACACCCACGTAGACTCATTGCTTTGACTCTTTAGAACTATTCTCAATCAGAATTTTGTGTTATCCCAATCAGTCTTTTGAGGACCTGTGGATTCACAGGATGAATCCACAGAAATAATGGCTCCCTTACTTATGTGCCTCAGGAAAAAGCTCTGCTTCTTGTTTTAAAAAACAAAACAAACAAACAAAAGTTAGTTTTGCTTTTATATTCTGAACACCATGCCATGTCACTAGTAATATGTCCTATCTGTTCTGGCTGACTCTGAAGGCAACCGTAGGACTCTGTGCCACACACTTCTGTGTGCCCATATTACATCTGCTACTGTTATTTTTCTACTCATTTTTCCCTTTGCTCAGACTTCTTTAACTACTTTTTATATTTTGTATTAAATTTATTTGTATCATTTGACTTGAATCCTTTGTAGAACCAAAAAAGAAATAGGAAGAAAGATGGTAGGTAGATACATGAAATAAATAATTTGTGAGCATTTAGGGAAAAAAATGCAGTGGTAGTTGGATCTAGTATGGGTTCATTAAGAATAAACCAGCTCAAATTGACAAATACAGAAAAAAAGTGTATTCTAATTACAAGAGCATGTTTTTGTTTCTTAGAGTAGATCAGATGCTAACTTAGCTAGGTGAATTCGTCCCTAATTTAACAATGATAACCAAAAAGGTTTGAATAATGAACCCATTCCATCTTGGAAAGAGATCATTAGTAACACAATTCAAAACTCCCTCCTTTGCCTTGATCCTTCAAAGAGATCACAAAAACACTGGGTTCTGAGGATTGAGGATTTCATACAACTGGGAGATATATAATAAAATGGAAAACACTATCAATACTAAGAAAGTTTGGCAGTCTGAAATGATAGACCAAACATTTCTTAAAAGATTGTATTTAACAAGGATAGTAACAAAGTCTTGATTTAAGAATTTAACATTTAATCTCACTCTTCAGCTGAGCTAAGCCTAGGGAAAAAAAAATTGACTTTATAAGTTCAAAGTGAGGGAGAAAAACCAAGATCTGGATAGACCAGTATTTGTAAAAACAAACAAACAAACAAACAAAAACAAAAAACAACAACAACAAAAACAAACCCACAGAGGTTGGGGTCGACAGAGTGGTAGAGTCATGTTAAGTTCATTTAATGTAAGTAAATAAATAACACTTAGAAAAAGCTAGAACTATCACTGCAAATATTAATTGAAGTCAATATTCAAATGAAAATCTGCTAAAGTTTCTCTGTACTACCATGACATTGTATTGCTTTGTTTGAAAACCCTGTCTTTTAAGGACAGTATCAAGTACACATCTGAAGAAAGAAAATTGAGGTGGCAAAACCTCTGGAAATTTAGCAACAATTGAAGGAACTGAGGCTATTTGATGCACAACAATATCAGAAATTCAGTTGGAGGTAAAGTGTTTTTTATTTGGAAGAGGGTGGGGGTAGGCTGTTTGTAAATCTTTGGAGGGCTCTCCTGTAGAAGGGGCAGGTGTTCCATGCTCCTCCAAAGAGAAAAATCAGGATTATAAACTGTTTGAGGGTAGAAACCATGTCTTAAGCATCTTTGTACTCTTAGTAGGTCCAGTTAAACAGAGGTGTCATTTGATGCTTGCTGGGGTGTGGAACGATGTTACAAGACAGATTCAAGCACTCTATAGGGAAGAACTTTGTAAGAAGCAAAACAGCTGCCTTTTGATATATTGAGTTTCTTACCATTGGAAGTGTTGCGGCTGTGAGGACAATAGTGTATTAGTTCAGATTAAGAACTTGAGTTCTGAGATGAGGCTGACCTAGATTCAAATTTTAGCCCTGTTAATTAGCTGTAGGAACTCAGACAAGTTGCTTAACCTCTTTGGATATTACTTTCTGTCTGTAAATTGTGTATAATGGTAGCTGGCTTTCAGATTTTTTGTGACGTTTGAACTGAGATAATTTCTCCCAACCAAGTACTAACCAGACCTGACCCTACTTGGCTTTCAAGATCAGACAAGATCGAGTACGTTCAGTGTAGTGTAGCCATAGACAGAATTGAAATAATTTCTATGAGGAGTTAGTACAGCACCTGAAACAACAGTAAATATTCAATAAATTGTAATAATTATTCCAGCAGAAAGTATTTGACAGTCTTCTAAGAATGTTATAGAAGGGATTTTTGCATGGAATGGGAAGTTGAAAAAATGATCACTTGGTCCCACTCAATTCAAAGATTCTCTAATTCTGTGTTTTCTCAACATTATTCTTTTCTATATCTTTAGCATTTTATGAATGGTTCTAGAATTGCATTTATCTCACTAAGTTAAAAGCATAAAGTTAAAGCAATTATCAGGCTCCTCCAGAAAAAAAGACTATCTCTTGTTTAACTTCACACCTCCAAGTGTTTAGCACACTGATTGACATATAGTAAATAATACTATATCACTGTATAAACGAATGAATGATCAAATAACTAAATATTTAATTCATCTGAAAACATAGACCATGTCTGCCATCTTTCAATGAAAATTTCAAGTACAAATGCTTGATTAAATTCGCTTAATCAAACCATGCTTCCTTTAAGCCCAAATAAACAAAGCGAATGATAAAGATTATAATTTATTTGTCTCTAAATAGCTATTTAAGAAACCAACATGTTTTAGCACCTACTACGGGCCAGGTGTTTTTCATAATAATTCCATTTGGGGCCGGGCGCAGTGGCTCACGCCTATAATCCTAGCACTTTGGGAGGCCGAGGCGGGCGGATCACGAGGTCAGGAGATCGAGACCGTCCTGGCTAACACGGTGAAACACCGTCTCTACTAAAAATACAAAAAAAAAAAAAAAAAATTAGCCGGGCGTGGTGGCGGGCGCCTGTAGTCCCAGCTACTCGGAAGGCTGAGGCAGGAGAATGGCGTGAACCCGGAAGGCGGAGCTTGCAGTGAGCCGAGACCACGCCACTGCCCTCCAGCCTGAGCGACAGAGCGAGACTCCATATCAAAATAATAATAATAATATTATTAATAATAATTCTATTTGGTTTGTTAACACATCTATGAAGTAAGTAATGTTCGACCTAGTTTGTTGACCAAGAAACGTAGTGTCTGAGAACTTAAAAATATTCAAGTCACACTGCCATTGGGTGCTAATATATAGGATTTGAACCTTAGTCTGACTAATCCAAATGCTAAACGATTCCTTTACAAATATTTTTAATTGCAAAAGCAACGTGATATATGATTATTTTGAAAATTTTGTGCAGTTAGAAATATATAGACCAAAATATCACAACTTCTTTTTATAGTTATTCTTTGTTCACCCCCTTCAACTCTCTTCCATCCTCCAACCTATAAAAAATGATCTGTAAAAACATCCTGTTACATGCTGTTGTATGCATTTACACACTTATATGATAACAAACAAAACAAAATATAAATGCAATAATAATGATAGGAAGATGTAGTACTTAAAGATACAGTGCCTTTTTTGGGGGTGGGGGAGACAGGCTCTCACTCTGTTGCCTAGGTTAGAGTGCAGTGGTGCCATCACAGCTCATTGCAGCCTTGACCTCCTGGACTCAGGTTATCCTCCCACCTCAGCTTCCAGAGTAGCTGGGACCATAGGTGTGTGCCACTACACCTGCGAATTTTTGTGTTTTTAATAGAGACAGGATTTCACTATGTTGCCTAGGCTGGTCTTAAATCCTGAGCTCAAGCAATCTGCCCGCCTCGGCCTCCCAAAGTGCTGGCATTACAGGTATGAGCAACCGCGCCTGGCCAACAGTGTCTTCTTTAATATGTGTTTTGCTCATTTTTTATGCCCTAGATCAACTGCTTGATGATGCCCTAGATCAACTGCTTGATGATGCCCTATGCCTGTTTTTTAAAATGTAGATTTAACTTTTCTAAGCAAATTATTGGAACACTTTGCAAATAACATTTATCCTTTCTTATATATATTGTAAACATTTTCTTCAGGTCAGTCATTTGTCTTTTTATTTTTTTCTTTTTGAAACGGAGTCTTGCTCTGTTGCCCAGGCTGGAGTGCAGTGGCACGATCTTGGCTCACTGCAACCTCCGCCCCTCCAGGTTTAAGCAATTCTCTGCCTCAGCCTCCAGAGTAGCTAGGATTACAGGCGCTTGCCACCACGCCTGGCTAATTTTTTGTATTTTTTTAGTAGAGATGCGGTTTCACCATCTTGGCCAGTCTGATCTTGAACTCCTGACCTCGTGATCCACCTGCCTCGGCCTCCCAAAGTGCTGGGATTACAGGCGTGAGCCACTGCACTGGGCCAGTCATTTGTCTTTAACTTTCTTCACCTATAGAGTTTATTTTATAGATTAACTGGTCAAACTTCTGGATTTTATGTCATCTTAGGAAAGTCCTTTCACACCCAAGACTATAAAAATACTGTCCCATGACTTCTAGCATAATTTTGTTTTTCTATGTTTATATGAGTCTGTATGCAATTTGTTTATGTATACAGTGTGAAAAAGAAATATAACCATTCCTTCCCAAGTAGAGATAATTCTTCAAAATTAAATGGAAAATAATCAATTATTTCTGACTGATTTGAAATACCATATTTACTGCACACTAATCCTTATATGTACATAGTCTGCCTTTGGACTTTATACTCTGTATTGTGCCCCATTCTCTGTTCTGCTATTGTATTCTGTTCTTGTGCCAATACCACATTGTTTTTATCACTATATCTTTATAACATCTGATGGGGAGTTAGTTTACATAGTAGTCTTATTTTTCTAAATGTTCATTTCCTTCTACAGATAAATTTTGGGATCAATTATCAAGGTAATAAAAAGATGTCATTTTGATTAGGACTGCTATGGATTTGTAGATAATTATATGGAGAATCAACACTTTACCATATTGAGGCTTTTCATATGGGAACATGATGTGTCTCTCCATTTTTCATGTCTTATAGTCTTTTAGTAAATTTAAAATATATAATTATATAGGTCTTGCATACTTTATTGTTTATTCTAGATATTTTATGGGTTTTAAAAAATTGTCAGTTGAGTAAATGAGACTTTATCTCTCTATTGATTTTTTGGTATATATCTTATACCTGCGTCATAATTCGTATAGTGACAGATACTGAGAGTCATCTACCAAGAAGCCCTCTGACCACTTCTCTTGCTAACAGAATTCTGATTTTGTTTGGAAGTAGCAATGTGCCCATTCCCAGAGGATGAATCATGATTGGTATAAGCCAGTCATATAGCAATCCAAATGACTGTGTAATTTCCTTCATGTTCACTTTCCCTACTACACTTGCCACCTACCTTTACAAAATGTGTAATAAGGGAAATTCTGATAAATTTTACTGCCTGGTACAAGGAAAGCCCCTTTGCTCCTATCTCCATTCTTTCTTCCTACTTTCAATGCCGACGAGCTGGCATTATATCTGGTTGAAATAGCCATAATGTAGCCATGAGGCTACAAATATGAAGACAAAAAGGCAATGAGTTGCAATTATGGGGTAGAAATATGGAAACTGCTGAAGTCTTTGAAGATACTACAGAGCCACTGAACATATAGATAAACTGCCTTTTTCCAGATTACCTTTTAAGGAAACAAGGTTTAATTTTCGGTTAATTCAGTTTCTCTAACTACAGCTAAATGCATCCAAACCTATTTAGATATTACTGACATATGGAAAAATTGTTGATTTTTGTATATATTCCTTGTATTCAGTTCCCTTGCCGAACTCTAATTTTTTAGAGGTTTTAGAGTTTTGAATTTGCATTTGCAGATAATGAATTTTGGTTTTGATCTTTCTAATACTTCTTACTATTTCTTGCATTATCTAAAAGGCTGGGATCTCAGTGAAGTGTTGAATTGTATCAGTAAATAGCAGGTATTCCTCTTTTTAATTCCTGACCTTAATAGGAATGCCTGTAATATTTCAGTAGTAAGTTTTGTGCTATAAATTTCTGGTTGATACTGTGATAATAAAAAAAGCATTCTTCTAGTCCTAGATTACTAAAAATTTACTTTTGCTTCATGTTGTTTTTTCTTAAGTCAGAAATAAGTATTATATCAACTACTTATTTGGCATCTATCAAGATGATCACATGGTAGGTCTACTGCATTCAATTAATGTAATAAGGAACATCAATAGATTTTTCTGGTTTTGAGCATCCTTGCTTTTCTGGGATAACCTTATTTATTCATGAAGAATCATTTCTTTCATACAACATTAGATTTTTTATATAAAATATTTTATACAGGAGTTTCAAGTCCATATTTACAAGTAATATTGCTATAAAGTTGTTTATGCATTTGATTTGCTTTGTTGGATGGTGAGATGACAGAATAATACTAGACGCAAAGAATGAGCACAAAATCTTTAAATAGTATAGGACTTTTACTTTAATGTCTAGAATTTCTGTACTATTAGATTTTCCAATAAGCATTCATTACTTTTATAATAAAGTGAATATATATATATCTGAGTATATGTATATAAATTTAAAGATATTAATTTTTACATGACTATGACTGTGTGACATCACGTAAGTTTTGATATGTAGTATTCTCACTGTTGTTTTTACTTTAAAAGGCTGTAATTTTGGCTTGGTATTCTTTTTACCTAAGGGTTATTGTAAGAGGCTTAATATATATACATACACACAGAATTTATTGGTTTCTGTAAAGTATACTACAATCTACCTAGCACTTGTGGTGTGAGGGTTAGGGGATGTTTTCTTTTTTCTATAAAAACTGATTTTTTCTTTCTTCTTCCTCTTAAGACAATTTTCATCATTATGTAGACTTTTAAAAAATTATTCTTTTCATCTAATATTTCTAAATTCATTGATACAATAGTCTCATAACTTTTTAATCTCCTCTGTGGAGTTATGTCTCTATTCTTAGTTTAATGTTGTATATTTGTGTTTTCTTCTTTCGTCATCAGACTTACCTGATTTTCAGTTGATAGTTTAATTAATAAAGTTTACTTGTTCATTTTCATAGAATTTTGTTTCTGAAACTCAATACTTTCTACTTAAAATTTTTGTCTAATTTTAGCTCCTTTAATTGAAAGTGGTTGTGTATTGTGTATTTTTAATATTTTCTATTTTCTAAATAATAAATTTAAGGATATTAATTTTTACGTGGCTACAACTGGGTCACATTACATAGGTTTTGATATGTAGCATTCTCAATATTGTTTTTACTTAAAAAGGCTGCAATTTTGGCTTGGTATTCTTTTTAAGAGGTTTTTTAAAGTTTTTAGTATTTTGCGTATTTTGTGTTTGTGTGTTTGTCCTTTAAGTTTATAGTTTTATTGCATTATGTTTGTTATCTACTTTGGATGTTTATTGAACTTGTAGAGCTTTTTTATGTGTGACTAAATAACCGGCCATTTAAAAAAATGTTCCAAGCCTACTAGAAAAGACTATCAGACACACAGTTCTATACATACCTCCATTTAATCAAGTTTAATGAATGTATCATTCAACTCCTCTATAACTTTGTATTTGAGGATCATTTAATTTGTCATTTTTTGATGAGGCATGTCAAAAATCTACAATTATCATTGTAGTTTTGTCAATTCTTCCTTGTATATATAACATACTTCACATACTAAGAAGCCATATTGTATATAAAAATGGTGAATTATTCCTCCTATCAGTTAAAACTTTCCTTTCATTTTCATTTGTGTTTTTCACCTTGGATTTTATTTTGTCTGATATTACCATATTTTCTGCTTTCTTTTGTATAGTATTTGCCTGACTTCTGGTTAGTCTATTTTATTTTAAACATTTTTGATCATTTAGTTTTATTTATGATATATTCAAAGAGCTGTTTGCATTTTCCATTTCTCAGACTATCTTATTTCACATATCTCCTTCAGAAACTGACAGATTCTGTGACTCTCAGACTAAAAAAGGAAAAAAATATATAGAATTGAACAACCCATTTAATAAACTTGATTAAAGTTTGTGGTTATCTATTGGGCATAACAGTATGAGCTTCTATATCGTGATAAGAAAATTTTATCTATTAACATTTATTCTGAAAATTGACATAAACATATTAACCAGTTTTATTTCTGACATCTTATTCTTATTTCTGGCATTATGTTCGTGTTTTCTATTACATAATCTTGTTTATTTTTTTCTTTTCTTTTACTACGTTACTTGAATTTTCTTGTTCCTCTTTTCTTTCATGAGTTTTAAAGCCACTGCTCTATTATCTTTACTGCTTTCTCACTGAGATGAAACAATATCTAACAGTGATCAGTAGCATAAGATATTAAACTCAGAATCCTGAATCTAAGTGCAGCTGACCCTTGAACAACATGAGTCTGCACAGGTCTACTCATACAGAGCTTTTGGTCCACCTATGCCACCTCTGAGATAGCAAGACTAACTTCTTCTCTTCCCCCTCCTCCTTAGCCTACTGAACATAAAGACACGAGGATGAAGAGCTTTACGATGATTCACTTCCACTTAATAAATCGTAAATATAGTCTCTCTTATGGTTTTTTTCTTAATAACATTTTGTTTTCTCTAGCTTACTTTATTGTAAAAATACAGTATATTATACATAAAACATACAAAATATGCGTTAACTGTTTGTTATTGGTAAGGTTTCCAGTCAATGGTAGGCTATTAGTACTTAAGCTTCCAGGGAGTCAAAAGTTATCTACCAATCTTTGACTGTGGCAGGGGACAGGGTGGTGGGGGTTTGGTGCTCCTAACCCCTGAGTTTTTCAAGGGCCAACTGTATATTAAGAAAAAAGCTCATGTAAAGCTTTAAATGGATTTGTAACCCACTAATGTATCTGCGATTTTGTAAAAACCACTGTTTTGGGTCATGAGCTAAACTTGTGTACATGCAGACAGAATTCAGACTGAGAAGTTAATTTATATATACACATACATACATACATACGTAAGTATATATATGGAAGTTTTGCTCAAATATTTAATAAAATCTAAGCAATATTTAATATTGTGATCTTTTTCAGTTTAAAGTAAATAAAAATAAAATTGACATACACTTGCTAATGTGGACCAATAAATGGAAACAAATGGATAGTCTAGAAACATATCGTACGATATATAAAATTTTAGTGTGCAATAAAATGACATTTCAACTAAGTGTGCAAAAGGTTTTTTTAAATGATGCTGTGACAGTTAATAATTTGGAAAGCAACTATGTTTGATCTCTACCTCGTATCATATGTTGAAATAAATTCTACACAGATTGTAAAGTTAAATATGAAGATAAAATTCCTGAAATTGATTAAAAATCAAGTTAATGAACAGTTGTTTTATTAGGGTTTCTGAAGGCTTTCCTAATATTATACTTATGGTAGAAAGTGTAAGGAAAATGATTGGTAAGCTTAAACTTAACTTCCATATATCAAAAATTTAACTTCCATATATCAAAAAACGTTATTATTAAGTTAAAAGCAAAATTTAAGGCCGGGCACAGTGGCTCACGCCTGTAATCCCAGCACTTTGAGAGGCCGAGGCGGGCGGATCACAAGGTCAAGAGATTGAGACCATTCTGGCCAACATGGTGAAACCCCGTCTCTACTAAAAGTACAAAAATTAGCTGTGCGTGGTGGCGCTTGCCTGTAGTCCCAGCTACTCGGGAGGCTGAGGCAGGAGAATTGCTTGAACCTGGGAGGTGGAGGTTGCAGTGAGCCGAGATCGCGCCACTGCACTCCAGCCTGGCGACAGAGTGAGACTCTGTCTCAAAACAAACAAACAAACAAAAAAGCAAAATTTAAAACTAAGAAAACTATTTTATTACATATTATAAGGGGCTAAAATTCTTAATCTACAAATTAACATCATAAATCAGTGTGACACTCACACATCATACCAATAAAAAATAAGCAAAGGGGGCCGGGCACGGTGGCTCATGCCTGTAATCCCAGCACTTGCACTTTGGGAGGCCAAGGAGTGCGGATCACCTGAGGTCAGGAGTTCAAGACCAGCCTGGCCAATGTGGTGAAACCCTGTCTCTACTAAAATTACAAAAAAAAATTAGTCTGGCCTGGTTGCGGGCGTCTGTAAACCCAGCTACTCAGGAAGCTGAGCCAGGAGAATCGCTTGAGGGAGGCAGGGGTTGCAGTGAGCCAAGATCGCGCCATTGTACTCCAGTGTGGGCGACAAGAGTGAAATTCTGTCTCAGAAACAAAAACAAACAACAAAAACAAAAAAAAACAAACAAAAAATAAGCAAAGGACATAAACTGTCAAATCACAAAGGGAGAAATACAGAGGAAAGAGTAACAGTTCTCTCTGTGTTTGAAGGCTAAATATTTTTCTTTTTTTCAGACTTTTCTGTTTGCTAAATTTTCTATAATATATATTACTTACATAATCAAAAAACATGTATATATACATATATACATACACACGCATAAATGCAAAAGACATACTACCATGCTGTATCAGGAGTTTAATACTTGACAATGAGGAAAGCTTGGTGGGTGCTATCTGGAATCAGTTCTGAGTTCAAATCCCAGTACTAGTTGAATGATCTTGGGAAAGTCATTGAACCACTTTGAGCCTTGGTTTCTCCAAATATGAAACAGAGGAAATAATCTTCATGTCACAGTTGTGAGAATAGTTTTTGAAATGTATGTGGAAATGCTTTGTGAGCATCATTTACAGATGTTTCAGATTCCTGTTACTGATGCAGTACGTTAGGGCTTTTCCCAGCCTCCAAACACAATCTGTGTACCGTCTCTTGCAAACACTATATCCCTCTGCCTGATGAGGGGTTATGTTCCTGAGTTGTCCAGGTGACAGTTAGCTGGGGCTGTCTTGCATTTTGCCATCTCCTAAGTGGATGGGACAGATGCTAGCTACAGGCTACAGTCAAAGGAAACTGTAATAAAGATCACTATTGCTGTTCTTTCTCCATGTCAATTGCTTCGCCACTCAATTCTAACATGTGCAAAGTTAATGTGATTACCAAATGATCCTATAATCTCTTGTCTATAACATTCAGAAAGTCCCAACTACTTTCAAATTCTGTGTTCCATCATACGGCAAATGAGAACATTGACCGTCCTTCTTTTTGAATAATAGCAATAATCCCTTTGTGAGTGTTCCATGTTAGAAAATAAGTGCAAAAGGACCAGAAGAATCAATTTTTATTTCATGTGATCCCTGATAATGCAGAATAGTCCTATATTTTCCGTTTATATTTATACGTGAAATAAAAGAATTATATTTTTCCAGGTGAAAAATCATGTTTCTTTTGTCTATTTCCTGATCCTAAGCCTATAAAAATCATTTTAGATTAAAAATGAAAAAAAAAAAGGTGGAGGATAACTCCAAATACTCCCAAAGAACAGAAGATATTGATATATAGAGAACACAATTAGCTATTCCACTAAACTTCTGAGGTTAGAAAAGAAAATGAAATGAACTGAAAGTCATCAAAATAATTTAGAGAAAACATAAAAATTATGTACTGAATGACTAAGCAGTTAATTATTAGTGGTCACGTAAAGTACAGGATTTCATTTCTGAGAAACCTTAGGAAGGAAGCTAAGAATGGAGAGAGGAAAACGCCAGAGACGGACAGAGGGAGAAAGTTAAAGAAGGAGTGAGAAAGGGAGGAAAGAAGATAACTGAACTTTTGGTTCAATACCTGCTCAAGGAAATCTCTTTTGCTAGGATAGGCAAATTGGATGTAGTGGAAATAGCCATGAAGAGGGATTGAGTAAGTCTGGATCTTACCTTCTTCAATAACTTGGTATGTAACCCTGGGCAAATCACTTTTCCTTGAGATGATTTTCTCATCTGGAATAGATCAGTGGTTTTCCAGTTGTGCTCCAGCAGAACACTGCTGACTAGAAGCTAGACCAAGGAATAGTGGTGGTCTGTGCAATTAACAGAAAAAATGAAGTGAAATAAAATGTTTCCTATTTGCTGTAGTTTTTAAATTTATATTTATTATAACAATTCCTACAAAATATTGATTTTTCTAAGCATACTGAACTGTTTCTTGTATTTGAGATATCAACAAACAAAGCTTCCTTGATTTTAGGGTTTTTTCTTACACTTAAAAATAATAGCTTTTGCCCTACTGTCACATAACTGGTAGATTAGTTCTTGCAAGAGATGAAACAAATAAGCAGAAAATCAACAGCAATAGAAGAATTTAGATACCATTCATTATGTTTAGGTTTTAAAATTTTTAAATTATTGTTGTTGCCTTGTTTATTTAAATAGTAATGGCTTGTTTTTCTAAAACCATGGCTACATATTATGGTTTTGATTTTCTAGGCTAGATACCTCTCTTGATTCCAAAATTAGAGCTCTTGCTTCATCTATGCTGCCTCACAGTAAAGGTTTAAGGATTTAGAGCATATCAGCTTACAGATACAGACTCCCGTATATTTTATATGCATGTTATTCAATCCTCATAGCAATCCTATCAGTATTTAATTTATTCCTCTTTTACAGATATGGAAACTGATGCATGGAGTCATTAAGACACTTGTCCAAGGTCATCATTAGCAAAAGCAGGAGATGGAAACCAGTGAGTAGGTGTTCAGTGCTAGATTTGGTTTCATCTTTGTTCTAAACATTAAGTCAATAAATGTTCACATAAAACCTGTTGTTTGGAATGAGCAAATTTTCAGCATAAACATCAGAAAGATACTAAAAATAAACCTGTTCTGCCTTCTAGATACTTAAAAAAACAACCAATGAGTAACTTTTTTGAAACACTGTTATTAGTAATGTGCTGAGAAATCAAACCACAACCTAGTGGACAGGAGAGTATGTGTAGATTTCATGTAATGGTGAAAGGGCAAATAACATGAAATCTACAAGGGATCAGTCATGGGCTGGTAGTTTGCAGATGCAAAGTCAACTTTGTGCTAGCATACTGCATACTGGATACCCTGAATTCTGAGTCAAGGCTGTTTGGGAAATCAAATGGATATATCACCAAGAATTTCAAGGTAGGGGTGTGTGTGTGTGTGTGTGTGTGTGTGTGTGTGTGTGTGTGTGTTTAAATAATGATTAACAAAACCTCACAATTAACATTATAAGTTAGAAAAACATTTGATTTGGTCAGTCTTATGATATGGAAGAAATTTTGTGCTGGCAAAATTTATTTGCAAGCTCTGAACTTTTCCTAATCGCAAAAGCAATATATTCATTGTAGAAAAGCTTAAAAATCTGAAAAGCCAGAGTGAAAAAAATGTATAATGTATACATAATTACATCGCTAGAAAAAATGACATCACCTGGAAAAAATTACTATTAACACTTTGATTATACTTGTCTGATTATTTTTCAGTGCCTAGCCACACACACACACACACACACACACACACACACACACACAAATACAGGATAATACTATATACATTGTTTTGAAATCTGTTTTTTTGGTTAACAAAAAATCATTTAAATATTTCAGTGTCATTTGACATTTCCTACAGAATTTGATAGGTATACAACTTTCTACCACATAAATGAATATAACTTCTTTGATCACTTGCTGTTAGATATTGATGCTACAATGAATCTCCTTATACATAAAATTTTGATGATAGTCATGAATATTTCTTTAAATCAATTTCCAAAAGTTAAATTCCTGGGTAAAAGACTTTTAATATATCTGGAAAGAATAAAACTTTTCATAGTTCCAGTCTCACCAGTAGAGAATTATAGGGTCTATTTTTTCATATTCTCAACAACTGGAAATTATATACGCTCTTAACAATTGGGAAATACACACACACTCACAAACATTCAGTATGTGGTCATGCCTTGGTATCCAAAGGATATCAGTTCCAGGACCCCCATGGATGCTCAAGTCTCTTATACAATATGGCATAATATTTGCATATAATCTACATGCCTTTTCTGATATACTTCAAATCATCTCTAGATTACTTAGTTAATACAATATAAATGCTATGTTGAACTTTTTTCATATTGGCCATTAGTAATTTTATTTTGCTAATATTTGGTAATTTTTTTTCTTTTTTTAAATTAATTAATTAATTTATTTTTTATTATTATTATGCTTTAGGTTTTAGGGTACATGTGCACAATGTGCAGATTTGTTACATGTGTATCCATGTGCCATGTTGTTTTGCTGCACCCATTAACTCGTCATTTAGCATTAGGTATATCTCCTAATGCTGTCCCTCCCCCCTCCCCCCACCCCACAACAGTCCCCCGAGTGTGATGTTCCCCTTCCTGTGTCCATGAGTTCTCATTGTTCAATTCCCACCTATGAGCGAGAACATGTGGTGTTTGGTTTTTTGTCCTTGCGAAAGTTTACTGAGAATGATGATTTCCAGTTTCATCCATGTCCCTACAAAGGACATGAACTCATCATTTTTTATGGCTGCATAGTATTCCATGGTGTATATAATATTTTTCAACTGCAGTGGAATGACAGATTTCAAAATGTAACAGTAAGAATTAAGAGACCTAGATTTTAGTCTTTATACCATCAGCATTGGAAGACCTTAGGTTAAATCATTCAATCTCTTTGGTCCTAAATTTTCTTTTCTATATAAAATATATTTAAAATGCCCACTTGAACCTTCTTCCTGTATTATCTGTGAAGGGAAAAATATCTATGTGAAAAGGTTACTGTACCACTATTTCATTAGCAGTATTAATATGTTCCTTGAGACACATTTACAATTACTAGACTTATAGAAAGTAGGTTCTGTCACTTTAAAATGTTTTTAAATACTTAAAAAGATAATTGATAATTCAGTCCAAACAAAGCAGTTGACTCCATAGCATATATATATAAATATAAACATCGTTATATAACTATATAACTTACATAGCTTATCTATACCTTCTAAATTTTCTATATTTTTTATAATGAGAAGTCAATTTACTGTTGACATGCTGGTATATTTTCATTCAAGGTGATTTTGGAGGTATACAATTTGAAAAAAAGTAATTCATGATCATAATTTTGTATCCAGGTCTTTTACCTAATATTGGACTATTTTTCTATTTAATCGCAAATTCTCAAACAATTAAAGCTACTTAAAGTGTCATAATGGGAATACGTTATTATCTACCTAACTAGTCCTCTTATCTTAATCACTTATTTTTGATTACTTACTTTATCATTTCTTATATATATATATATTTTCATTTCTGTTAAGGTAGATTCTAAGCATAGGAATTAAGGGCACAAAAGTGTGAGTACTTTAAGACTTTAAATGTATATTGTTAAATTGCTCTAAAAAAGATTCTTGCTAATTTTTATTTCCTACTAAGAATGTACAAAGAAATGACTTAATTTGGAGCTATACTAACCACTACTATGCCACATAATTTTTTCTTTAAAATTTTTTAAATTATAAAAGTGATTCATGTTTGTACACACACACACAAACACAAATTGTAACAACACTTTCCTCCCCATCTCTCTCACTCATTACCATTAGCATACAGTTTAGCAAGTATACTATCAGACATTTTTTAATCCAAAATCTTTCTTTCAATTTTGATAATAGTATATGTATTTTGATATGCATTGAAAATGTATAAATAGCCCATCAGACCTGTGATTTGTGAATATTATTGCTTATGATGAAGTTAAAAATTTTTTAAAGTTGACTTTAAAAATGTATATTAATTAAATAACAGGACCAAGTTACATGAAAATATATCCCCCCCACGAAAAAAAGCAAAAGAATAAGAAGAAATCTTGAATGTGATATGAGAATGGTAACTTCGGAGAAACTACCATTGAAGTGTAGACTCTAGGGCTGACTGCTCCTTACCGGCTCTGCGTTCCTGAATAAATCACTTCCTTTCTCTAAGCTTCAGATAGAGAACAAATAGTAAGAACCTGGAAATGCTGGTCTTTCTGCTGGAAGTGATGCTTCAACAAATGGGCAATCTTTCACTTGAGTTTTGTCTTCAGAATTTGGTTAATCTAACCCTAGTTGATCTAAGGTTGTTATTTTGCACTTTTTAAAAGATTGGCTAGGTGAGGTGCCTCATGCCTGTAATCCTAGCACTTTGGGAGGCTGACATGGGCAGATCACTTGAGGCTGGGAGTTTGGGACTAGCCTGGCCAACAGAGTGAAACCTTGTCTCTACTAAAAATACAAAAATTAGCTGGGTGTGGTGGTGTACGCCTGCAGTCCCAGCTACTTGGGAGGCTGAGGCAGGAGAATCCTTGAACCCGGGAGGTGGAGGTTACAGTGAGCCGAGATAGCACCACTGCACTCCAGCTTGGGTGACAACGTGAGACTCCACCTAAAATAAAATAAAATAAAGTATCTCTTTGCGGGAGAATTTCATGTTAAATTATGAGTTAAGCCAACACATTGGCTTTAAAATGAACTCCAAAAATTTTATTTTGACAAAGTATTAGTCCTTAATAACTTCATTGTGAGAACAGAAATATTCAAATTAACTATAGTTTCATCATAGGCCAAATCCTGGTGTTGCTTTTGAGTAAAAAATCTGAAGTTTTATATCCAAGTAATGTGATATTGAAGCTAGTGGTTGATCATGCATCAAAAATTTGACTCATTTCAGTTATTCATCTTTGTATCCCTAGTACTCAGTTCTGAGAAGGCGTAATACAGATGCTAAACAAATACTCAATGACTGAATGAAATTACACATTACATATTACAATAACTAGTTTGATAGAACTGTAAATTTAACTACTACCTATGGAAGAAAGACTTTCTTTTGAATTTTAGAATATCACTATCGAAACATCTTTGATATCCAAAGGTATATATACAAAGATTCATGTGGAGTAAGTTTAATATAAGTTATTGCAATGTCTCTTCCTTTGAGAGCTGTTCAGAATCATGAATCATCCACCTTTGTCTTCTGTTAGTCACTTTTCCCTAGCCATGGACACTAGTTACCTAGTTGTATATGTTTAAATATGGGTTTATGACAATATATTGATTTTTTTGTAAGAAATTAGAAAGAAGGTGTGCTAGTGACCTCACTTTTTTGATATTTAGAGGGTCCATAATTATCCAATCTGAAGTTTTGAGAAAAACTTTTTGAAGACTGAGTAATTTCCAACAAGTAAAGATCACAAGAATTCAAAATAGATAACTCATTGAAAAATCACAAGCAAACTCAACTAGTAAAAAGACTACAGGGCATTGCATAGAAAGGAAGTTTTACATAGGCAGGGAAATACTACCAAGAGATGTGTAAAATGTGGTTAAAAAGCCATATTGTATTCACCTACTCTTTCTTTTGCTAAAATCATCAACTTGAATAGTTTTGCAGCTGGAATTTAGAAAACGGGGCTATCAACTATATATATATATTTTTTTTTTTTGTATAGCTTTCAGGAAGCAGGAAGACTTTTCTCTTTTTAAATGATAGAACATAAATACTGAAACAATGACATTAGAACATCTATGCATTCTTGTTTCGATGGAAATTCTATCTAATTCAGCTTCTGGACCGACTGTTCCTTTTTCCATGATCTCTTCCTGCAGGTTTGCTAGAAGTCGCTTTCTCCCCATAAACACTTTTCCTTTGGGAGATTTGGGTGCCTTCCTTTTTTAAGGTTTTAAAAACTAAAATGATTTATAGACTATCTGTATCCTGTTAGAGTTGGGCAAGTAAATGGATCATATTTGCATGGGTCACTCTGATTATAGGACTTCACTGTTTCTTGAACTAAAAGTGCAAGATTTATTATTCTATTAATGCTCATGAAGTCACTCTTTTGATGAGCCATAATTTCTCTTTATGAGGAGTGTGTATGCCAGTCACCTATGATAAGGGAGAAGAAAGTCCAGACTTCTAACATATTCACTCACATTCCCTGCAACATTAATAGTCTTGAAACCCCATATGACTCCAGGGGATAATGCCACAGGATAAAGTAACAAAAGGTAAATTTCAAGGAGTCAGGATGTCCCCGTGAGACTTCCCTCACATTGTTGGCTGTGTAGGAAACCATGTTTTTTGTATTTTAATTAACAAATTTAAACATTAGCCCTCCTAATGGAGAAGATAACCCACCAACTAGCCTGGTATTATCTTTGTGAATATTCTTAGGGAACGAAATAGCAGGAGGTGTGAACTTTCTCCTGTTTATCTTAATGGTCTGCTAATGGCAAAGCATAATTAGTTACTTAAATGCCAAGTTTACTAAGGTTTTCACGAAAACCTTCAGCCACAGTGCTTTCCTTGACTGACCCAGCTTGTATTTATACAGTTTTATCATTTGAAAAATTGTCCCAAATAAAAACAAGCAAAAAAAAGCCCATTCCCCTTATGCTTAACCTCTTTCAATTATTTTCATTGGAGAGTTAAAGCGTTTGTGACTTCTAAAAAGTCGAAAAGATTACGTGCACGGCATCATTAATTGAATATGTATCGCCCCCACATTCAAGAAGCAAGAGAGTTTTGCGATAGTTCGCTTCACAGCTTCAGGAAGTCAATTTGCTTCTAAACCAGAAGACCGAGTGTGTCTTCTAAAGATCATCGTGTGGCGCCGTATTTGGGATGGACACTTAACCATTGTACCTTTCCCCCATGCACCCACACCAGAAGCCTGAAAGCCACCATCTCCCCGTCGGTCTCTGGATCTCCTCGCTGCCTTTGTCCCTTCTAGACGTGGAGGCTTGAAGAGGAGGTTTGGTTTCCAAGGATTGGAGCGCTGTGAAGGGCGGGGCCACCTCCAAGTCCATCTCCCTTTTTGTCCTCTTCTCCTGGGACGGGAGGGTGGAGCCAGGTCCCCCCGCGGCGGGTTCGGGAGCTCTCTCTATCTCGGTCGCTCGAGGTGAGTGTGAAAGGGCGGCAGCCCGTTTAATTGCAGCGCAGGTTAATTTCTTGAGTTCACCGCAGTCGGTCCGCCAGCCTCTTCCCCGGTCTTTGCCAAGTGGGTTTACGAGGTCTGAGGCGTGTTGGGGCGCGCTCACGTTCTCGCAAAAGGCTCCTCCCCAGGGCTCAATTCCCCGACTGCGGGAAGCCCTTTGGTGCCCCAGGAGCCTTGGAAACCCAAGGTTTCCTCTGACCTCGTCGCTCCTTCCTCCCTCCCCACCGCCTGGTTCCCTACGTCCCTGCCCCCAGGGAAGGACGGCCCCCATTTTAGGACGTACGACCCAAGCCAACCCAGAAGGTACCTTCACGTCGATGAAGATTTTATCGCAGCCTCCAAAACCCAGCAGTAATAGGAGCTTTCAACCTGAAATACGATTGTTATTTTCCCGGTGCAGAGCTTGACAGAAAAAGTCAGCTTTTTATTAAAGACAAAGAGGTAAATTATCAGCCGGGACAGTGGAGGGACGGCGGAGACCTGGCGCGCTTCCTCCGGTTGCCACGAGGAATTTATGGGGTGGCGGCGGCCAGCGCTCAGACACCCCCCGGGTCCCGGCGGGGAGGAGCTCGGGGCAGGAGGACTTCCCTAGGTCCCTCCGGGCACTCGGAAGGGGGAGTCCTCCCAAAGCCGCACAAAGCCGGGATCATTTCAGTCCGGAACAGCCTCAGCGTCCTCCTCTTCTCTCCTTTCTTCTTTCTCTTCTCGGTGACTCCCGTTCCCCTTTCGCCTCTGTCTCTGCGCCTTGTTCTCTTCTCCTTACTTCTCTTCCCTCTCCTCGCCTTTCCTCTCCCTCACCCTCTTTTCTTCTCCACCGCACGCGTAGAGTGTCATTTATTTATTTATTTATCACCCCCGCCATCAACACCCTTTTAGGGATCCCGAGCTTTTCAATGTGAGTGGGAGGAGAAAAGGGCAGGAAGTGTTGACTGGAAGTGGGTGAAATCGTGCCTCGGGGTGAGAGATTCTGCTCAGGAATATAGGGTCGGGAAAATCTTGGAAAATGAGGATTTAGATCTGTTTATGAAGCCCCGCTATCGGATGGGAACCAACTCCGCGCGCGTCTCCTCCTCTTCCTTTATTGTATGGATTTATAGGTATATATCTTCTCGGACTGTTTCTTGGGGGGAGGGAGGAGAAAGGGCGAGTATTTAAAGAGGACAGACTTGCCCAGGATCCTTAACACCGCGCCTTCACCGGATGCGCGCTCCTCAATGCAAAGGAATCCACCAACATCCCCCAATTCAGACGCGGACAAAAGAAACTTTAATTAAGGTCTCTGCCCCGCGCGCTGCGCGTTTCTCTCTCCTGAGGCTGTTGATGTCCAACTCCAAGATCCGAGAAATAGAAATGGTACAATCAGCCCATGCCCTTGAACTTCAATTGCTCCTGACTTGCTGCATTGATTTTTTTGATACTGTAGAACCCCCACCTCCAACCCCCACCGCTCCCAGTCCAATTAAAACCTTAGGAGACTTTCGACCTGGTGGTGGAGGGGGGAACCACTCCTTTGCAAAAGAGATAGTTCAGAATGATACGGGGGAGATTACACTAAATAAAAATTCAAGGTGTGAAAGCTTCATCTTGGCTCGCGTGTCTTCAACACCATGACACCTTATCATTAAGAGCGCTGATTGTTACTTTCCGAGCCTTTAGATGATCAGCCAGAAAGTGCAAACAACGCGGGGCTGGAGGGTGTAAAGTTATTTAAGCAGGCTTTCTTTTTTTCTTTTGGTGCGCAGTCAAAACATTTCACAAGTTAGGAAAAGAAAGTGGTGGTTCCGAAGCTCGGAATGATGGGCTCTTTTCCTCCTCCACCCCCCACCTTCCATATCAGGAAAGAAATAAAACGCACAATGAGCCTTTATTTCAGGAGAGAAGACTTCAAAATACGTGCCAGTAATGGACAATTTGAGCTTTTCACTGGAAATACTCACACCGCAAGCTGGAAAGGGATTAAAAAGCCCCACGTGGTTGATCTGGGTTTAGACTTGCAACCTCCAGTTCCCCATGTACGTTCTTTGCAAAGGTTGGCCTCTAGATGGATGCAAGTAAGGGACCCTCTGGGGCTCGGGCTCGGCGCCTCGGGCAGGGCTGACGGTGGGAGCGCTATGAGCTGTTGGGCAGGGTCCTCACCGGGAGCTTCCTCTGCGGGCCAGGGCTGCCGGGCGCCACCGGGACGCGAGCGCGCACGCCTCGGCCCGGCGGCCGCGCTCCTCGCACCGCCTTCTCCGCAGGTCTTTATTCATCTCATCTCCCTCTTCCCCTTCTCCTTCTCCTTTGCCTCCTTCTCCTCCTCTTCCTCCCCCTCCTCCACCACCACCTCCTCCTCCTCTGCCGCCGCCACCTCCTCCTCTTGCATCTCACTGGCCTGGCTCTGAGTGACAAAGACAATGTCCCAGCCTTAACTTTGCAACCACCTTGCCTCCTTCTGGGGTTCAGCAGGGGGGAGGGGGGACAGCAGCAGCAGCCTCAGCATCTCCTCCAGCTTCTCCTTCTGCTCTTCTCGAGCCCTTGGATAATTCTTCCTCCTTCTTCCCCTAGCCTTTTTCCTCATTTCTTTCTTTCTTTCTTTTTTTTCTTCCTCTCTGCTGCACGTTGTTGTTGTTATTAGAAAGGCTTCGCGCACCCCCTGGTGCTCCGGCGTTTTGTGTGGCAGGAGAAGATTGTCTTCCTTCTCTCTTTCTGTCTTGCTTTCTCTCTCCCCCTGGTTGCTCATTATTCAGAGAGAGACACAGAGGGAGGGAGAGAGAGAGAGCGCGCGAGGGAGAGGGAGGAGAGGAGAGAGAAGAGGAGAGAGGGGAGAGAGAGAGTGAGAGGGAGAGGGAGGGAGGGAGAGAGAGAGAGAGGGAGAGAGACGGATATCTCAGGTCATCTGCAGCTGCAGCGAGTCTGAGGAGCCGAGGAAGGCAGGGAAGATGGCGATCCTCCATTGCTGAGACCCGGCAGAAGCACATGAGACTCCCAAACAACTTCCACAACAATAACCCGAGCAGGAAGAGGAGAAAGAGAAAGAGGATAAGGAGGCGGTGGGGCTGGAGAACCCGAAGCACCTCCCGGCGCCGGGACGCTTCTTCTGTAAGTTACTGCAATTAACAACCACCTCCGGGTGGTCCGAGTGCTCCGGGGAAGAGAGCGCGGGGTGGTGGAGGCACAAACGCGCTCATTCATTCGGCCAAGGAGGGTTGGAGGAGCGGGGAGGAGAGGAAGTCCCCTGCATGGACTGGCTGTTGGAAGAGGAGAAGAAGCGAGAGAGAAGAGGAGGAGGGGGAGGAGGGAGAGCAGGAGGGGGAGGAGGAAGAGGAGGAGGAGAAGCGAGGGAGGAAGAGGAGGAGGAAGAGGAGGAGAAGGTGGTAGTGGTGGCAGTGGAGGTGGCTGTGCTTTTCCTGCTGGCTGCTCCTTCTACTGGGGGGAGTGAGCGCGGTGGCTTAATTAATTTCGTGTAGTTCTATGAAGAGAAGAGAAAATGAAAGATGAGTGAGAAGAGAGCTGGAGGCTTAGGACGGATGCTCCGAGTGTGGGGACAGGAGTAGGGACAGAGGGGGGCGGAGGGCGGGAGGGCGGGAGGCCGGAGACCTGAGCCGAGAGCCAGAGGGAGCGAGCGAGGGTCAGAGGAGGGAGAGCTCCGAGCGAGCGGCCCCGACCTGAGCGGGTTGACCTCTTTCTTTCTCTGTCCCTCTCCTTCTTTTCCCCCTTCTGTCTGCCTGTCCCCCGCCCGATGGCAAAGCCGTGCGGATTGGCACCCCCCCTCTTCCTCAGGTATTTGGCTCGCTCTCTCTCTCTCTCTCTCCCCGAAGTTGGGATGCGGGGTCGGGATGTGTCGGGGGGTGGCTGCTGCAGCTGCTGGTGCCGGTGCTGCTGGTGAACAGAGGCGAGGAGCGGGGGGCACCGGCCGGGTGGGGGGCGCAGGTTCAGGAGCGGCTGAGGAGCTGTCTCCAGGCTGGAGGTTCAGAAGCGTCTGGTGGAGGAGGACAACGGTTTCTGGAGAGGAGAAGCCATTACACACGCTTGGCTCTCCTCTGAGGAAGGGAGAAAGGAAGGCAGGGGCCTGGGGGGGCGTCTCACTCCTGGTGCAGTTCCCAGGGGTCTGCCCTCCTTCCAGGCACGAGGGGAAGCCGCAGCCGCCCCCCATTGGAGCAGCCCCTCTTTCCCTTTCTTTATCTCCCTGTCCTCCATTTGCAAGCTGTCTGCTTTGGTTCCAGTCCAGACTCCAAAACACAAAGCTCCTTCTCACGTTCATTCTCCAGGCTGTTCACCATTCCTGAAGGAACCCTCATTTTCTTTTCATTGTGGCTTCTAACCTACAGAGAGGGAGGGAGGGAGGCTGCCTGGAGTTCCTTTTATATTCCTCCCCAACCAAGAAAAAAAAAAAGTTTCATTTTTAAGCACGCGTCTGGGATGGGGAAAGACCAACCAGTTGGGGCTTTCTCCCAGGGCTCCCGGGGGCTGTGTCTGAGTGTCTGTGTTGGCTGTTTGGTTTGCTTTGGTTTTGTTTCTGGAGGTTGCTTGCGGGTTTTTGGAGGAAGTGACTAGTTTGGTTAAGAGCTGGGAACTGAGTCAGGTAAGCCGTGTCATGTTGTAACTCCACCAGAAAATGGAGGAGAGCGGGTTTCCAGGAGACAAAGCTGAGATGAGAAGTGTTTATAAAATTATGGATGTCTCCATTTTGAAGCTCTGTTGGTGATGGCTGGAGGAGGAGGAGGCTTGCTTGCCTACTCCTCTCTTTCCAGAGGGAAACCTTGTGGTGGTTCCTCACTATCTATTCATTATGCAAGGAAATGAGGGCTTTTAAGGGTTCCTCAGATTTTTCTCCACCAAAGGAGTGCTTTCACAAGTTATTGAGGCGTTTGTTTCCATTTTAAAGTAAACTTTTGGAATGTTTTTTCTCCTTTTGAGTGGACCTGAAGGGTTTTGACTTCCTTCAGGAAAAGCAAGGCAAAAACCTTAAAACAGTTCCACTGAGGTCTTCACACAACTTTAAGCTGCTCCAGGTCTCCTGAAAGTCACCAGGAAATGTGATTTCCTCCTTGTGAAGATGGTGATGGCCCTAAGCTGAGATTTTTTTGAGTTCTAGGGTTTAGTTATCATCATGTTTTGATGCATTGCAAGACTTTATTGTCTGATTTGGGTTGATTTCTGCAAATATAAAAAATAATAAGAATAATCCTGCAAGATCTCAGAGGAACTCTAAGACTGACTAACACCAGTTTCTCCAGGTTCTCCATTTCTCTTCAGGTCGTTCCATTTGTATGTTAGGCCTTCTTTTAGTTTCTTTGTTTCCCCTTTCCCTTTCCTTCGGCTATTTTTTTCTGTGTTTTGAAGTACTCTTAAGTTTTCAGAAATATCAGTATGTCTTCTTAACAATGTCGCTATGGAAACAAATTTTAAAATCATGATGTCAGTTGAGAAAACCTTATGTCCAGGTATCTTCACCTTCTTCATTGGGAGGAATTTATTAATCATGTAGGAAGACATTTTGTGAGGATAATTTGAAAAAAGGACCCAGTCCTACCCTAGTCCACAGACATTGATGGGAGCTCTTCACATATTAATTTTAGAGAATGTACATAATTGACCGAAGCAAAGAACTGAATCCTGAAATGCTTCAGGAATTTATAAAAGCCAACCATGAAGATGTTGCTTTTCCATTAGGTGAGGTAGCCATCTTGAGGATGAGGGAAGATGTTGGAAGAATTTTAGATGAACTGTTGAAGATAGGTGAGGAGGGCTCCACGGTGGAATGAAAACTTCGAGGAGATTCAGAACCAATTAATATATTCTAAGGAGGCTAACTGGACCTTGCTTTCAACTAAGAAGAAATATAGAAAGGTACCAGCTTCAACAGAAATAAGGAACACATTGGTGAGCAACTTATAACAGCATTTTTCTTGCTTTGCTTTCTCATTATGTGTCAGATTTTTTTGTGTAAAGTTCCTTATGTCTACAATATTTTTGTACATATTGAAGTGGTTTTAGATTCCAGATGTAATTATATTCTGTTGAGTAGCTGGTAGCACTGTCACTCAGTAAATGCACAGTGCTGTATATGACAACATCACATTTTTCAAACCAAACTGTTGTGTCATTAATTGAGGGTTATTGTTCTTCTGAGGGGTGTGAAAGGAGAGGGGAAATACATGGTTCTCTAGCTGATAATTGTCCATGGTCAATGAAGTAAAACCATGTTTGTGCAGACAAAAATGTATGGTTTCGGTTGATGTGTATGCTCATTTAAAAATACTTCTGTTAGATCTCTGCTCCTTTATGAAAAACCTAGGCCTCTCCAAGAGCACTTAAAAAAAAAATCCTACTTGGAATCATAACTTTTATTATTCATTTTTGAATGTTATCTTTTGATACCGTTACTTTTGCTTTTAAGTGAAATTTCACCAATATTATATTTAAACTTGCTAATGCATAAATGGATGCACCAAACTGGGTGTCCAAACCGGGAAGTTCAGATGCAATGGATAAAGAGTTATTTGGAAAAGCAATTACCAGATAATTTTACATCTAATTAACCATGTATGTTTATGTAAACATAAGTACATTATATATTGATCTTGAAACAAACTTTCATGATATCTTTTTTTATTGTTATTGATAGCAGGACAATTGGTTCATTTGCTTATTTCAGCAGGGGGGAAAAATCTGACAATCTGGTTGTCAGTCCAGCTGTTTGACTCTCCACATTTTTTACTTTGCAACCAAATGTTTTGGGGTCTTAGAGTTGAACTTTTCTGGAAGGGAAAAAATTAGGTATTTAAGAGGCATCTTGGAATTTGGAAATGCATTCTAACTGGTTATCTAAGACACATCCATCTCTGATGCCCTTCACCAACATGGCAAACACCATAATATTTAAGGACGTGGTTTTTTGAATTTTTCTAGACATACTCATTTGAATTAAGACAAGTATTTTGAATAAACCACCATGAGAGAAATAAAAAGTATTAAATCAGACATTTTCATTTAATGTCAAAGCTCAAAGATCATTTTTGTTTATGAGACAAGTTCATGTGGCTTACTATGCAAATTTTTTGCCATGGCTCTAATATATCACGAGGAGAAATCATGGAGACATATTTGTGAGCTATGATGCACCCTGCCATAAGAAAAATTCTTGTTGGATCCTCACATTCCATAATATTTCTCATATTGGATTTATGTCAGTCTAATTCATTGACCATATTCCCCAAGGAATTGTTTTTCCCCCTTACTCTTTGGAGTTGGAGACAACTTTTAGACAAAAAAAAAAAAAAAACTTATCTACTCTTCCTAATGAATCTTCCGGAAGACAGCAGAAAAAAAAAAAATCCAGCTCTACTAATGGAGTTTAGAGTACTTGTGGTTGGTTTTCCTGAAAGAAAGGAATGGTAAAGTTGCAATGGGAAAGAGTCCTTTTTTCTGTGTGATGGAGTTTAATAGGGTCTAGTCTGTCTTAAATTATTCCTTGATGTTGCAATTTCTTGGTTAAGGTAACCTTACTTATCTTCTTTATGGTATGTGCCTTTTTCAGACTTACACTTCACTACATCATGAAATTGACAAAACTGTATCAGATATTCTAAATTGATAATTGGAGAACAGAGATGCTGTTTCATAATGCCGCAGTCACAATTAGGAGATACATAATGGACTCTTACTGCCAAGGATCTAACATGAATGTATGACTGGGATGATTGGTATATTCAACAGAAGTGGAGGGAGAATATTTCCATGACTGAAAGCTAAAATCCAGTGAACTGAAAAAAAAAAAAAAATTAGTGTGTGTGAGTGTGTGTACAAGCAAGTATCATGTGAGTTTCACATACTTATGGAGTATGATGGCTTTGAGAGAAACATTAGCTAGGTGTTGGTGACCTATTAATTGATTATGAGAAAACAGAGAGGAGAGTAGATAATGCTAGAAGAAAATTCCTCTCCTTGTGTGATATGCCAAGACATCTGGCAGATGTTATGTTGGGCCCTAAGGAATGGACAGTTTAATTTTAGCCCTAGCAAGGAAATGGGAAGTTCTAAGCTCTTTTAATAGCACAAGTCTTAGTTTGGGGAAGGTTGCTTAAAAAAATAAGAAAGAAAGGAAAAGAGGCACTTAGTGTTATGTGGAAGAACTCTAGGGAGTAGGGAGTGAAAACTGAAGTTTCACGGTGAGGAGCAAAAATATTATTTCTCATGTAGAAATTAACATAAAATTATTTTAAAAGTGACCAATATGTACACTATAAGTAAGGACTATCACTTATTTAATACTCACCAGGCAGAACTTCCAATTTAGAAGCTAGTTGTTTTAGGCCCTAGATCATTTAGATTGTCTCCTCCCTCCACTTGCATTATACTGAAGAGGAAACTGGCACAAAGACATGAAGTGACTTGCACAAGGTCAGAAAGTTCAGTTGTAACCAAGCCAGGCCTAGAACTCAGGTCGGCCGACTCCAGCCTAGTGCCCTTTCCACTACCCCATTGCATTTGATTGTTGAGGGTTGTGAAATAGCCGCTGTCTTCTCCAGGGCCCACAGCTTTCTGAGAAACTCTGTACTCATACACTAGTGGGCAGGAGTATGGATTTTTCTTAGTTGGATTTAACATGTTGGGGAGCCCAGGGTTGAGCGTGGTTTCATTAATAGATCCAGAGACCAATTTTGTTCATGTGACATTCAGTAAAGTGTTAGCTCCCGGGTTTGTAGCTGTACTTTTCTTTTCATCTTTCCTGCTCTCATCTCTCATTCCATCATCCAAGGGCTTGGGAGCCCTTTTCAAATGCCCTTCTTTGGAAGTTTGTGTGAGTCTATTGCAACTTACAATAGTGCCCACAATTGGACTCTGAGGATCTATTTTGCAACGTGGTGCAGATTTAAATTGACTCCTTTCAGAGATGCCATTTTGTAATACTGATGAATGGCTGAGAGGGTGAAATCCAGTCTGAAACAATTACTGGTGGTTTTCCAATGTTCTTACCCATTCAAAATGTGCCCTCCGTGTATCTTCTTGGAGCCCAACTCTCTTGCAGACCAATGGCTAACCTTTTCCCATTTTCCCAATATACATGAAATCATCCTTAAAATGACTTTTAACAACACAAACATTTAACCATGAGCAATGGGACAGTCCTGTAAGGAAGGGTGCAATGGGTTTCCACTTCTGTCTCTTCTTGGATGAGCAAAAGTGATTTTGTAAAGAAGAAGAGTGATGTTTGGAAGTTTCCACATTTTCTAAGCTCCTTCCAAACGAGTGCATCAATTTTTAATCCAGGAGGCAGTCTGGAGAAGGTAGTGCTGGATGTGGACTTCTGGCAGAAACACAGTTAACGCTGTAAACAGTTGAACCTCAGTGTGGCACTCCTCCAAATGAGTTGACTGTCGAAAATAAAATGTTCCAGAAGAACTGGGAGAACAGGAAAGAAGTTAAAACAGCATGGTTTGCATGCCAGTACTAAAGGAAGAAAAAAAAGTTTGGGTTGGGGGGGCATTGGAGAGAAGATAATTGTAAGTTGAACTGTCTCTTGGATTTATAAGACCCAGGAGAAGTTTCCAAATGTGGGAAAATGGTTTTTTATGAATTTAGATTGTATTTGCAGTATGCTAGGAAGCTCTTTTGGATTTTTTTTTCCCCTTGAACTTTGTATTTGGAGAACTGCACACACTGATAAAAGGGAAATCCATTGGAAGCAATTTGGATTTACATTTTATGCTTGGAAATGCTATCATAAAATTTATCGTTTTTCTAAGTCCTCCTATTCTCATCAGCTGAAGCACATATAGGATTTTTAAAGTCTTTGGATGTGTGATTCCAACACAAAGTTAATTATTTTCCTGGCTTAGAAGGACAAAGGATTGAGTGGTGTGGTGTGAGGAGGTGCTAGTATTGTCACCTACAAATGCATTGCCTTTTACTTCTGGTGAGCAGAATACTTGGTGTCTTCAAAGCATTCTTGCCTAATTCCTAGCTGGAGACATTTTTTCTTGAGTTATTCTTGGAGGGAAGGTTTTTTTTGTGTGCCAGGTCATGGGTATTTTGGTATTGATTTCCTTGCTTTCATGTGTTTGCTTGTTCAGTTCACTGCATGTTGCTTCTGGATATTAATAAAATACTTGTGCTGCGCCTGTCCACATCTTACCCCCAACCTTATTCAAAGAGTAGACCCTGTTCTTTAGGGTGAAAGGAAGTTTGACAGGTACTTATTTGTTCAAAAAATAAATACTTGAAGATGAGAACTGTATAATTCAGGAAGTTATTTGCCAGACCTTCACATAGACAAATTTTAACAAAGACCACGCCGGGAAAGATGGAGAAAATTCTACTAGGAACTAATAGATCCTGATTAAAATGTTTTAGGATCACTTAGTAGAAAATTCAGCATTTGCCCAAGATGGGGAAGCAAAGTCTTACCTTTGGATTCAGCTTGGTTGGAGCACAAAAGGAGCTGTAGGCCCAGGTGAGACAACTGTGTCAGAAGTAATAAAGCCCAGGATTTGTGGAGAGAGCTTAGCCGCCACAGAGCCCAGCTGGGGAAGGCCAAACTCACTCTAAGTTCTCTTCTGAGCAGTTAAACCACAACACACGCTAAGGCCTCCAAATTTTGGAATTCTTCTTTTTCCTGTTCTGATTTAAGAAGGTAATGCCATTATTCTTCGGTTTTGCTCATGTCAGCTGAGTGTTTCTCTTTTGAACTGGGAAATGCCAGAGGCTGGGGGGTGGGAGCCGATGTCCTCTAAAGGAAAATTCTCCCCGTTAACACTGCAAATGTGCCTTAACATTGTACTTATTACTCCAAAACTAATTGTGCAGTGGCACAATGTGGGATACTTGAAAGATGTTTGCTGCACAAAGGTTCCAATACTCACCTGCAGATTAAGAAATGAGTTTCTAAACCCTCTCATTTCTATTGCTAATGAAAAGCTTTGGAAGGCACCTGTGAATTAGAGCTCCAGCTGCTATCATGGTAGGGAAGTTAGGCCTTGAAAGGATACATGGATTAGCCCGTCAGAAAAGCAAACAGTAGCATCAGCACAAGTAGAAAATAGACAAGGTTGTTAAAGCTAACAGGAAAGTAGGCTAAAGCATTGCTGTAATTTTATGGTAGAAATTTGCTGGGAAGGAGTGACTGGTTGTATGGGAGAAGGAAAAGAAGAGAAGCAGGAAAATAATTGACTAGCCAAATTGAAGAAATCTGTCCGCTGGGAGGAGCCTACAGGAAGAAGTAAGGCATTGCTTTTAAGAAAGCAATATAGCAAGTAGAAAAAGACCTTGTAATTTGGTACCTAACACATGTGAAATATGAAGACCAGTGCTCAGATACACATTCTTTGGCCAGTTCCTATTGTAAAAAATAGAATTGGGTTTGGAGGACAATTTGTGTGACTTTGGGGTTACAATTACAGCCTTTCTGATAAAGGACAGATGGAAACTCAAGGGAACTGGTTAAGTAGGCCTAGGTGGAGATTCTCCTGGAAAATGAACGAAGTAGAGAATAGAGCACAGCAGAAAACAGCTGCATTATTAATGGACAGAAAATGTGATAGTCCTCTCTAAAGTGATCCATAGAGCTTCTCTACCTACACCCTGGGTGTTAGAAGAAATGAAGAACAAAGACATGCCTTTTCAGAGGGGAAAGGAATGGACTATGACTACTACCTGGCGTCAGTTTGGGTTTCGGCCATTGGCTTGAGCCAAGCGTCACAGGCTGGTCTGTCCTTCCAGTCCCAGCATTTTAAAATCCAAAATAAGGCCACTGTGGTCCAGAATGTTTAGCCATTCTAATCCCTAATTACATCATCCCTCTGTGTTATGACTAATTAGTCAGCAATTGAGCACCAATCATTCAACCCAGATTGCCATGGGCCTGATGGAGGGTCCTTCATTTGGGGTACAATTTGAATGCTGGGTTATAGCTGAAGATGACCAAAGACTTAACTTTGTGTAGAAACCACTGAGAGTACTTATCACCCAGAATCTTTTCTCTACAGTGGTTTGTATCTTAAATAGTCTTCTCTGAAGACTAATTAGTATTTAATAACAATAAGTGGGAAGGGAGTCTTTGTAGAAGAGACCATTTTCTTTTTGTAGACAGTCTTGCTCTGTCTCCCAGGCTGGAGTGCAGTGGTATGATCTCCACGTACAGCAACTGCCGCCTCCCAGGTTCAAGCAATTCTCCTGACTCAGCCTCCCGAGTAGCTGGGACTACAGGCACAAGCCACCATGCCCAGCTAATTTCTTGTATTTTAGTAGAGACGGGGTTTCACTGTGTTGCCCAGGCTGGTCTCGAACTCCTGAGCTCAGGCAGTCTGCCTGCCTCGGCCTTCCAAAGTGCTACGATTATAGGCATGAGCCACCATGCCCGACCTCAGAAAAGACCATTTTAGTTTAAATATCAGAGTTCAGTTGCAAGAACTTCCCCCCTTTCTACTGTCAATTGAATGTTGTCTGTTCTAATATTGGGTAAGAACAATAGAAAATAAATATGATTGCTTCATCAAAAAAATCTGCCAACTCTATAGAGTGGGAATACCACATAGGACCTTAAAAAATGCTGTCTTCCCTCCTGGACTGACTCATAGTTAATATTGGACAATGGTTTTTATTTTTTTCTAACATTTAATATGAACCAGGGACTGTTCATAGGGTAGAGGAAACTGAGGTTTAGGGAGGTAAAGTAATTTAGCCAAAGTGATGAGGCTGCAAAGTGGGGGAGCCAGGATTCACATGGAGTGGGGACTGCCTCCAGAGGCCTGGCTCTCAGCTGGTGGGACCTGGCCTTGATTATTACTTAGTCTGCTAATAGCTTATGTTCTTGATGGTTTGTCTCTTCCAGTTGCTTATGCCAGGAGTATATCCTTGGAGTTCTAGAAGGAAATCTGAGAATAATGGAAAATTAATTGTAATATATTGTTTGATATGAGAGATATAACTTATTGTAATAGCTTGAGGAAGTGTGTTTAACTGAAGAGCACTCTTTTCTGAATTATAGAGGAGATGATAGGGAAAAAAAGCAAGAGACCATGTAGGGGACACTTTAGGGAATAAAAATTTTAAAATTATATCAAACTCAGAAAAAAAGGAGCCACCTACCTGTTATGATAGAAAGATTTGCTGGTGACTTTTTTTTTGTAGAAAAGGTGTTATACTTTTTTTCTTCATTGGGCCCCTTTTGAAGCCTCAGTGCCCTGTATTGGCTCTGGTTACTATCAGCCTGAGAAATGTTCTCAAAAGCTATGCAGATGTTTGAAAATTAGTTCTACTCTCTAATGGTCATTTCTGGAACATGGTGCAGATTCTCTTAAAAGTGTGGGTGCTGATACCCCCCACTCCTTTTCATGATCACCATGTGCTCTATTTAGATCATGGAGATGTGATGAGTGCTTTGGTTTTATTTGCCTCTCTCTGATACATTACAAGATAGTAAGGAAGTTCATAGATGAGCACAAATGTCCCTAATAGAGTGACACACTGTGCTAAGGGAGATAGAGCAGATCCAGATATTCCTACAGTATCCGAGAGAGTAGCTTTTCTGCAAATGGTGGTTGGACATTAGTAGCTGAGTAGACTCTTCAGCCCCCAAGAAACTAGTGGTGGTTTTATAAAATCCTAACTTTGCTGTGGATCTATCCAGTTGATCTCTGGTCTCCAGACAGACCCATAATCAAAACCTTTGTAGAAGGATAAACACATGTCCTGTTTATAAAGTGTACTAGAGAAGGCCACAGAGTCATCCATTTTTACTTCTCATCCATATCATTATCTACCAAATTTATAAAAACCGTTATTTTCTTAAAGGACTAAAATAGAAAAAAGGCTTAGAAAAAATACATGAAGTGAACAATTGAACTGTATAGTTAAAGAGAGAAAAATGGAACTGAAGCGTGTTGTTCTCTGGGTGGAATTTCTAATTTAGAGGAATAGGGACTCCATTCAGCCTTGGACAGCATAAACTGTGACCCTAGGCAGTAGGGCCTAGCATTCTAGGATAATCCCTCAGAGAGCAGCCTGTCTCAAAGACCAGTTCTCAATGGGTTTCTTCAGTTTTCCTTTTAATTCTTTGAGGAAACCTACCCAGGCTACCCTCAGGAACTGCTTTGCAGTAAACAAGGTGAACTGGGTCAACATATCTTTGTGGATACAGTGAGAACTGGGAATTTGTGAACACATTCAATTTGAGGGGCTCCATAGAAGAGGAAGCTTGGGATATGTTCTAAGGAGGTAAACTTAGAAAGTTTATGTATGCAGGCCTGGCAAAGGAATCATTCATTCTCTTGAAAAGAAAACCACATTTTCAAAGACAGATTCTATGATAATTTAAAAAGTACATTGTATAGATCACATAAAATAGCATGTATTTAAGGAGGTGGAATTGTATCCTTCCACTTGTGTGGAAGTTTTTTATCATTCGTTCCTTCTTCTCCCATGGCTTTGCTTCCAATTAGCAATTTTGCAGGCCTGAGAACTGAAGTGGTGTTGAAGAACAGATGTCAGCTGTTCCTGAAATTCATCCCTGCCCCATGGTTGACTCAGTGTTTCAGAATACCTCACCCATTCTTCTGACCAGTGGCTGTAGCTTGTTAATAATGAATGAACATCACCCATAGGTCCTGAAATTAGCAAGTGTTAAATGTTAGGTGATTATTAGGGGAAAACAAGATAATCTAGTCAGTGGGCTTAATTAGGTTGTGATTGCCCAATTGCTGCTTCATGATAATTATATTCATAACCCCATTTCTAGACATCAACTACAATTATCAAAATTGACCCCAGCACAGGTGTTAGGAATCTTATTTGAAGCAGCTTCTCAACGGTGAATATCTGATGTTTCCAATGTGCTTCTGCCTATACTTTCTTCCCCTCTTGCCCCCTTTCCATGATCTTTCCCCCATCTTAGTAGAAAGGTCATGGCAATATTATTTTGTCTGGGACCATGCACATATTGTATAGCTTGTGTTGGTGTCTATAGAAAAAGAAATTCTTAAGTTTTTAGGGGTCAAGTATAACTGCAAAGCTCTCATAAATTAGCAAGTAGGAATCTTGAAGAATAAAAATCCCAAATTGGCTGGATTGTTATTTTCCTCAGCACATGAAACCTGTTAAGTCGATTGAATATGATTCATTTGAATAGATCTTTTACTTTATAAGGCATAATCTTAAAATGAAAAAGAGAGTCATCTGTGTTTAAGATAATGCCTTAGCAACATGATCACTAAGATTTGAGGGAACTGTAAATCGAGAACTTTTAACTTTATATCACCCCTTCCTTTCCTTCAAATTATGAAATTTGCTGCCAGTGTATTCTAGTATAAAAAAGAACATGTTATTACTAGGGACATTGTTTACTGTTTATCTCCCAAATGAAGTCAATGATTTCCAGGAAATACTAACAACAACCTGTATCAGAAGTGATACAGTGTGGGTATGTCAGTGTGACACCGTGCATCACTGGGCCAGATTGTCATTTGGCAGCCTTCCCTTTCTGACATGCAGTTATATGGGAAAATAATGCACTTAAAACTTGCGCACCATGGCTGAACTTCAGAGCAATTCATCTGTCTAAAGAACAACTAGGAACTCAGCTACTGTATATATTGCTTTATATGTGTATATGTATGTATATGTACACACATGTATCTCTATACATAGAGAAAGATAGATAGATACTCTCTAGGCACTTATTTTTCTCTAAAACATCAAAAGTGCAAATAGTCATCTCTTAGAATTTCTAGGGTGAAAATGCAGTTCTCTGTGCAGGGGTCTGTGTTAAGAAAGTGATGTGTGGTGGGTGGAGTATACTCTTTGGGGCCACACAAGCTGAGGCTGAAATTTGTCTCTGTCCATTACTAGCTGTGGGAACTTGAGTAAGTCATTTATCCTTTCTGTCCCCATGATTTCCTACCCAGTAAAATAGGAATTATTATAATTTGAATCTGTAGAACTAACATAAGGATTAAAAAATAATATGTGTCTAAGAGTCCTGGCTCATAATGGCCACTCAAAGTGATAGTTTCTTCCTTCCTCACTGATAGAGAAACTGAGGCAGAGATCTTCTCCAGGGCTTTGCCCCATTTATCTGTGGTCAGTATATTAGGTATTTTTTTCTTGGTCTTAAACTCAGCTTTTGGAATCCTGCTTGTTTAATTTTGTGCTGTGTCTCCCTTTACTGATGAGTAGTCTTTGCTGCAGTTGTCCATTCCCAGGTAGACTTTATTACATCTTCAACTGATGGTCTGTGGATGAAGCAGCACTCTGTATTGCTGTGTGTGCATTCAGTAAGAGCTTGTAAACTACCCGAGCATGATGCCATTTCCTCTTGGAAAAAGTACATTTATATGGTAACAACGCCTTCAACCTGACCTTGCAGAGCTATTCCCTGGAGTGTTGTAGGGGAACAATTTTTAATAAACATGAAGTTTTTCGAGTTTTGAGAAGAAAGATGTTATTGCTGTTCCTATTGTTTGGTATCATTCTGGCAAAAATGATATGTCTAAGAAAATTGTCCTTATTGCAGAGAAAATATTGGCTGTGCTGTTTATATAAATGTTGTCTGCCTCACTGTTGCTCTACTCACATACATATCTCTTAGCCAGTTTGAGGACTGCCCCGTAGCTTGGCTTAGAAATGCTTTGGTTTTCTCTGTGCAAATGTTTATTTTAATAGTCCACATCTGCTTGGTCTTACTAATGTACTATAATATCAGATGCTTTGAGACCTCATGGGTAAGGAGACTAATTTTAGAGTGTTTTAAGAGTAGATGATATTTTAAAATGTGGAAAACATGGAATGGTGTTGGTAGGGCCTAACCAGACTTACCTTATTGGGTCTGGCCAAAAGGACATTCATTGGTAGCTTTATTGGTGGTGGTGGTGTGGTGGTGTGGTGATGTTGGTGTGAATGTTAGTGGGAAAGATGAAGAACATGTAAGTGGTTCTTTGGTAAAAACCATATAGTGATTTTTCACCTGTACAAGCAAAGTACTCATGATTTTTTTTTTTTTTTTTTTTTACATTTGGGAAATTTCCAGAGAAATAAAGGTGTCATTGGAATGTTGTTGTTGTCGTTATTATTATCATTATTATTATTATTTTTGAGACAAGATCTTGCTCTGTTGCCCAGGCTGGAGTGCAGTGGCATGATCTCAGCGCGCTGCAAGCCCTGCCTCCTGGGTTCAAGTGATTCCTCCACCTCATCCTCCCGAGTAGCTGGGACTACAGGCATGCACCACCATGCCTGGCTAATTTTTTGTATATTTAGTAGAGATGGGGTTTCAGCATGTTGGCCACGCTGGTCTTGAACTCCTGGCCTCAAGTGATCCACCCACCTCGGCCTCCGAAAGTGTTGGGATTACAGGTGTAAGCCACTGCATCCAGCCAGAATGTTATTATTTTTTAATTATAAATAAACTTTAGAGTTGCCACTCTAACTTTGTCCGGAGCTATTTGAAGAGGAAAGAAAAACCTTGTGTTTGTTTACTGGTGTTCACATCTCTAGGATTCTCCTAAATGAGAGATTTTTGGTCTTCAAAGGGTAGAACTCAGAAGTAAAGGAGTAGAGATGTAGCTGTGGCTGTTGCAGTGGTTATTAGTATAGAATGCCCTCAATACAGTAGGAAGTGAACCCCAGACTCCCTAGGACCCCTAAAAGACTGGGAGTGGGAAGGTTGTCCAGTTGTTTACTTCCTCAAGAGGTGTATTTGGGAATGCCACTGTCACATGTGTTCAGTTCTTGACATGTAGGATCCTTGCTTATTTGTGACTACAGAGTAATGGGAAAGTGATTGGCTTTGGGGTGTGACCTGAATTCACTCCCCTGCCTGCCACTTCCTAGGTTTATGAACCTGGGTCAAGCTCATAATGCTCCTCTGCTCCAGTTTCTTATCTTTAAAGTGGAATTCTCTTTCTGGTGAAGCCTGAGAGGCATAATGTATGTAAAGCATTCAGCACCCTGCCAGGGGCCCAATAAATGACCACCTCCACAGTTCATTTGCAATGATCAATTAGGGGCCACCCAGTGCCTCTGGTACAGATGGCATGCTCTTGCCATTCATCCAATGCCTGGTTTTGCATGCTTAGTTAGCAGTTGTGGGATGATGATAGAGTTGGAAATAATTTAGTGTCTTCATCTTCATGTGTTTTATAGAAGCTGTTTATTTAAGGAATATGTGCCCATACCTCTATTCATTCATTGAACACTTACTGAGCTCCTCCTTTTGAGTACTAAGCACGGCTGCAGTATGCCTAGGTGGTCAAACCCAGGGGATATGAGATCTCTCTATCACAGTTGTGTTAGGCTCTTTGTTTTGGTAATTGAGTGATTATGATGGAGATAGGTGTCCTCAGCCACATTCAAATAGCCTGGAGCCAGGGGTTGGTGAAGAGTGGCTTAGGCTGTGGGTAGTGGATTCCTGTTTAGATGCATTCATTTCTACATCTTTGTGTGTATATATTTACAATATAATCTGCTAACCATATAGTCAGTGCTGCTGTGGTTCGTAATCTGGCAGATCATTTAAATATTTACTCCAAAATATCTTGTTCTCTGTTGGTGTGAAGTAGAGTTTCCAGTTATTTTTAGGTCATTTTCATCTTAGCAACCCTGTTGGAGATGAACCAGACACGCTGCTGTAAACTGTCCCCACATTTGGATAGAATTTAATAAAGTAAAGTTTAATGGTTTGGTCCCAAGAGGCAAACAGACCATCTGGTTAGCAGAAGGTTAGGTCAAGTATTGCATGGCTGCTGAGAGGGCCACAAACCAGCCCTGACGCACTGGTAATGTGTCCAGTTGCTGAATGCATTAAGCATTGAAATGGTGCTTTCAGGTCTGCCGAGCCAGCAGTTCTGTTACCACCGCTGTGACGCAGGAGATAATTCAGCTGGGCAAGCAGCAGCATGGGGGTGGATCTACAGTACAGGATGTGTAATGTCAACATGAAGGATTGGAGCTGGCAGAAGGAAGGGAAGCAGTCATTTCATGCCAGTGCAGGAAGCCTAGAGAGATGCTTTCCACCTACCACCCCACCCCCCACCTTGTCTCTTGTCCTCTTCTGGAGCTTTCACATTATGTGTTAAATGATTACCTTGTGCATGGTCCATGGCAAAACTTCAGCTGATTTTTCTGCCTCTTTTGGAACCTGTCAGCATAAACAGAGTAAAGCACATTCCACACACATGTAGGGCGGGCAAAGGAAAGAGTTTACTGCACAGACTGGGAGGAGGAGAAAGGGCTTCATTAGGCAGGAGCATCTTTGTGCTTGAGATGGAATCCCATTGTATGTCGCTTTGTGCTCAGATTTGAGACCGGCCATCCATTCAAAGCCTGCAATCATCTCGGAACATTGTGCTGCAGCTGTAGTCGGTAGAAGCCTGCAGAATGGTTCCAGTGATTCTGCAGAAGCTTAGCAATTACATAATTGCTATGTAACTGGAGAGAGCCATCAGGATTGTCTAGTTCCCCTGGAAAGAAAGCTTCTACAATTTGAGGGGTAGATTGTTTTCCCTTGTTAAACCTAAAAGCTGATGAGCAAGTACATCGTACCACTAGGCTGAAACCAGGTCCTCTCATTGGCATGAGAGGGGAAGAAATTCACAAGTACACTTGGCTGGACATTCAGTGGACTTCACAGCTGTGTTAAAGGGAGAAAGAGCAACTCACTGACTCTTGGAATCGTGGATCCTTGTAGCAGTTGAACAGGATAGTTGAATTGTTTCTAATATCTGAGACTGTGTTCTATATGCATTCAAGGCATGGAGTATTCCAGAGCTTTCCTTGGAATGGGACAAACAGAGTTGCTCGTAATCACCAAGAGCCCTCTCAATTTCTGCCGCCCGCTCAGGAGGATTTTCACAGCCTCTCTTGAATGAATACTTGCCTCAGATGCTGATCAGTGGAAGCACTGCAAAGCCTGACTCTTCAGATATTCCCGAATGCTGAAATCTTCTCGGTGTCAGCTCATGATTCTGTCCGAGCCTGTGCAGCCCAGGAGCTGGGACAGACTGGACAGTTTGCCTGTGAGAACTTCACAGTGCAGAAATGAATTCCTTCTTTCAGCTACCTTACCACTTGTTTTCCATAGTTGAGAAAACTTTGAGGTGGTGTTGGCTAAATGTAGGTACGAGGGCTGCATTAAACCAGTGAGAAGTCCAAGGCTCCATTTCATCCCGTGTAAAACACTCATCTAAAATTAGCCACATCTCCTAACCCAAGTGTGGACTTTGTGTTTGTTTATGTTAAGTAGCTCTAAATTTCAGTGATCCTGCCTTTCTGGTGTCAGTTTTGTGGAGCTGCTAGAATAGAAAGAACGGTTGTTGGGATATATTTTCATTAATGGTTTAAGTTGGGCCTTTTATAACTGGTACTCACCTATATTTCTCTATTTAAATGTGTTTGTAGTCAGAACTTCAGTATAAGGGAAAAGTAAAACATTTTGGTTCCTTTGTGAATTAAAAAGGAATGTCTAGTATGCAGTGTGGGGACCTGGACTCCCAAGATGGATTGGGTCCACAGATTCCTAGACCTTTCACCTTTAGACCTGTACATTACTCTGTACCTGGGTTTAACTCTGAGGTTGATAGATACAAATAGTTTCTTTAAAAATTCTGATTCCTACAAAACAACATTGGCAGGTTTTCAAGGAGCCAGCCTGTCTCAGCACTGAGCTTTTATTTTGTAACAATTTGGAGGGGTATAGGATCACCCATGGTGACCCTTTCCTGCGTCATTGCAGGCAGGCCTTGGCATGCTTCGCCAGATGAGTAAGGACGAGGACAGTTGGCAGGAGGACCTGCTGAGTTCATCTTGCTTTGTATCTTAGGAACTGGCTTGACCCTGCTCCATCATCAGTGTTTGGGCCCTCTGAGAAACTCTAGACCATCTTTTCAAACATTGGACCTGGAGATTATGTTGGGAGCAGCAGCGTGCACTCATATGAGAGAGGAGCACTTGATTCTAGCGCAGAGGACACATTGAAGGGGGACCCTTTTCTGTCAGTATTGGTAGGCCTGTGAGGACCTTGGTGGTGAGGGCCATGGTGTATAGTGGAAAGATCATAGACCTCAGAGCCAGTGAGTAACTGGGTGACCTTGAGGGAATGATTTAATCTTTGATCCCCAATTTCTCTATCTGGAAAAAAAAATCCACCACTTTGTAAAGTTCTTATGAGGAATAAAGGAAATCATGAAAATAAATCTCTGGTGCAGAGCTTGACATATAGTGGACACATAAAAAATCCTAATTTTCTTTCCTCCCATCTTTGAGTTTTTATTAAACACTTATTATAGGCAGAGCACTGTTAAACAGTGACTATCTGATTAGAATTCGGAATATACCTGAGTTTTACATGAAATCCCAATTGAGGGCTCCTTGAAGCTTGTACTGGTAAGATTGATAAAAATATACCTTCTTGGCTAAAGAGGCTGAGCAATATTTTTTATTATATGGTGGCTTTTCAAAGCCAGTGTGCTCCCCTATGAAACATGACTCCAAAATCTGGTAAAAGGGAAGTACCTTACCCTCTGTTTGTGCTATCACGAACATTCTGTAATAGATTATATATTAAATTCCTTAGATGAAGTTCTGGTTTTTTGTTTTGACTATTGCTACACGACTAACTCCTCTATAGTAAACCTGAAATTTTCCGGGAATGGCACAGATGTAAGCTATTTGATTATCTAGAATCCAAATGTCTTAACAGTTTTAATGTCTTACAAGCCTTTTTTCTATCACCTCTAGTCCAGTGTGCAACTCTTTATGTTGGTGTGCAGGAAGCCTTTTTGACTGGTTTCAGGGAAAAAGATCTTATTCAGTTAAAATTTAGCTGATCAACTTTGAAGGCCAACCACTGATTTGTTTCATAATGAGTTCCTGAACAGGAGTATACTAGAAGCTACAGAAAGGCAGGCTGAGTCTCCCTTGTTCACTAGTGCCTTGAGCAGTGCCTAAAACAGATGTACATAGTCAAAATGTATGGAGTCTGTAAACCAAACCTAGCATTTTTAAAAATGTCATATTGCTCCTAAATATCTGTTCTTTAAAAATGCCTACATATCTGAAACAAAATAGTCTCTTAGTTGCTTCTGAGCAGTCATTGCTGCCTGAAACATCACTAGATTTATAGCATTCAATTAAAAAATGAAAGTTAATGTAAGTTCTCAATCAAAGAAAACTACCCATCTCTACAATCCATATTATGTACATTTTGAAGTAAGAATGTCTAACAGTCTAGGTTAAAGAAGCCAAGGAAAATTTGTTTGTTGGTAGCTTTTGAAAGATACTAATGTGAGGATGACATTTTACTAGTATGATCCTGAATGATTCTTCAATGCATTATAGAGTTAAGTTTCATAGAATTGAGTCTGAAACATTGGATAAGAAAAATTCGAACTCGAATATTCAGTGATTCAAGGCCATTGGTTCTGGAGGAAACTCATTTGCAGTTTTATGTGAAAGAGGAAGACAGGTCTTTTTCCAAGACTTTCTTTGACCTATTAAGTCTAAATGGATGGTGGCATGTATTTTATAGGGTAAATTGGTGGTATGGAAGCCTCAAGGAACATAGAGAAAAATGTTATGGAAAAAAATTATGAGTATATAGTGTTTCCTATCAACTTAACAAAATTGGAAGGATGAAGCAACAGAACCAGGATGATAGTCATGTTCTTTGAAGATGGTCAAGCAGATTCAGAAAACATCCTTCTTCACCTTTGACTTTAGTTCTTGAACATTTCAATGGAATGATTTAGATCATTGAAAGTCTACTATGTGCAGAAGCCTTCTAGGTATTAGGTGACCTTGCAGCATTAAAGAAACCCATGGATCCTGTTAGTCCCAACCTCACTGAAGGACATATTCTGAAGAGCTAGCTCATTAAGCAAGCTTTTGAAGGGTGTGCGCTGCAGAGCAGTTTCCTGTTATTTGGTTAATGGTTGACCTAGTTCTAATGCCATATGCTTCCTGGAACGCATTCTAATATAAAGTATGTGTTAAAGTAAGACTAGGATAATAGCAGGAAAGTCAAAGCCTTTCTAAAGCAGAGACCATATTAACGCTGGCCCAGTGAAGGCAGAATAGTGTGTGGATGGAAAATGAAAAGACTTTTCTCCTCATGATCCTGTTTGCTAATTCTGATTTTAATCCTCACATTTTATCCCAGTTCATTCTAAGGAGTTGCATTTTCCCCAGAATACCTTATACATAAGGCCTGCGTCATTAGTTCATTTTTCAGTGCATGCTAGGCCAAGTTTAGTGTTGAAGTACCCTATACCCTGAGTAAAATTATTACTGCAAGGAAAGATTAGATTAGAGTTGGCTAATGGCAGGTGATTTTGTTTTTGTGTTATTATTTTTGTATTGTAAACAGGGGATTAGTAAATCTTTTCCTCTGAAGTTTGGATGCAGTTCAGAGCTAAGATTGAGGCTCCTTTGGCTTATTTATCCTTTTACCTGGAATCAGCAGCCCTGGCTTGTTCATTTAGATGGACAGGGGCGCCTACGCAAGTCATGGGGGCTGGTGAGCAAACTCTACACCAGGCACATAAGTGTTTGTTTTAACAGCTTCAGAATGTGAAGAATCTGTAGGTCTAGTCTGCTAATTGCTGGATATTTGGGTGGCAATAGAGGAAGCTGTTATGCTGTCTTCATTGCTCATAAAAAAATGTTTAAGCAACCACAAGTGTGTATATATGGTGGGGGAAGGGTGGACAGCTCCCTTTTAAAAAGTTTTCTTTTTAAATCACCATAAAATTGTGGTATGCGGCAGTGATTTCTAAACCAGGCTGATCTTCAGAATTATTCTGAGAACTTAGAAACAAAAAGAGATTTATTAAAAATAGACTTTCAGGTTCTACCACAGGAGAGGAATTCATTAGGTCTAGGGTAGGAGCCTACAATGTTTATTCTTAGAAGCCAGGTTTGGGAGCCACTGGTCTTGGGAATGCAGTATCATTAAGGAAGGGAGGAAGAAGCAGCCACTGTGCTTGAAGGGTTGACATGCAGGAAGTAGGAAAAGGAAAAGAGTTGCTGTCAGAACTTGATATTTGTGGCTGCTAATAATTTGAGCTATGGAATAGGCTTTCGTCTTTTCTTCTCTAGGAATTTAGTACCTTCAGAGCACCTTAAGGGTACTGTATACTGAGTGATTTACTCACTACTGTGGTTACTGGATACTGAGTGATTTAGGTTTGGGAAATGTCATCTCAGTGACAGGCTACATACTGCCACCACCACCATCCACCTCTGCCCTGTCCCCTTCCTCCCACCATGGAGGCAGTGGAAACAGAATATCTGTCATTCATCAGTTAAATTGGATGCAATTTTTTCATATTAATGTATTTGGCAGAAACAAAGGAAACACATTATGTTGATTTCTGTATACAAAGAAATTGACATGAATTCACCCAAGTACATTTTTGTTTGTTTGTTTGTTTTTTCTGTTAACAATAAGGGATGCACTTGTTGACCAAGGACTTGTTCCATATGGCTTCCTGCCTGGCCTGGTTTGAAGCTGTTGCTTCTGATACTGGGCCACTGCTAACTGACCTAGTTGTAAATTAGAGTAACCTTGGCTAGAGGATCAACACGGTCTAGGGTCTAATAGTATGCCTGATGTGTAGTTGATCGTCAATGCTTATTAGTGAATGACTGAACCAGCTCAGTAGATGTTTCTTCAAAAGATAAGAAGTAACCTGGAGAGGTGAAGATTCTGCTTCAAAGCAATGTATGTGTTCAACATAACCTTTCTAGAGAGATTTCTGCTTTAATCTCAATAAAAAGGAAAATGGCCCTGTTGGAAAATTTGGCAGGTCAGACACTTCAGCTTCCCGAGAAAATGCAAGGAATTTATTTATTTTCTTGACATGTTGTCTACTCCTAAAACAACTATCACTACTACCATTAAACTCTCCATACACATTAAAGGAAGTGCCTCTAGAATAAATGTTGTTAAGAGAATTTAATCTTTCTTCACTTTCCTTCTAACTTTAAGAGCCTCATGGGAATGAAAAGAATGTTGTTTTAGAAGTAGAAGAGAAGAAACAATTGAGTAGAAAAAGAAAATAATTTGAGAAAATTTGTCTGGTTGACAGTAATTTTTTAGTAACAGAAAGCAGCAGTCATGGCCCAAGAACCTATGGTTCTTGGTTGTGTCCTTGCCATGCTTAGAAGGTTCAAGAAAGGGAGTATAGTCTCTTTAAAGTTATTTTGAGGAGTTGGACACCACCTACTAGGTTCCTAATGCTTACCCAAGTTAAGAGGTTGAAGTGCCTCCAAGGCTTTAAGTAGCAGCTGAACATGTGATCTTGTTAACCCTGAGATGTTGCTGAGAAGTGACTCAGATCACCGTGGCAAACAATCCTGTCCAGTTCCAGCTGCCCCAGCAGAACTCAGCATTAGGTCACCCTTTAGGCGTATGGTGCAGAGCTCATGCTACCATCAAGACTTTAGAACAAGGACAACTTGAAGTGGCTGTCTTGCACATGGGACTGATGTTGAGGACTGCTTGATGTTTTGGAGCCCACCTGATTCTTAAGAGTTTCCAGTTCCTCTATCCCTATTCCCTGTCCTCACATAAACCACTTGGAGAGAAGGGGAGGATGCCAGAGAGAGTCATGTTCTCATAATTATTTGCCCTTTGGATATTTCCTCATCTAGATAGACGGGACCTTTTGTTTTCCCCAGGAAAAGGTAACGTATGCTCAAGGTAGCCTTAAAAAAAATGTGTGATGCCTATTTTAAATAAAATAACAAACTAGAACAGTTTGTATTTTATTAAATAATAATCAAGAGGTAACTCATACCCAAGAAGTGGGTTTGTTGGCCTTAGCCTGATAGGTGGTAGCCACATAATGACTCATTGAGCACTACTGACTTAGTAAAAAAGAAAAGTAGGGGTGGAGTGGGGTGGTTAAGAAGGTGGCTGGGATTGTTACCTCACTGGACCACTCTTTAAACTTTCTCTGTCTTTTCATGACTCGGGTATGTTTATGTAGATCCAAAATTATTTTAAAGTTTGAAGTGTCTTTCTGTTAGCTGTGTGAATGTGCTGCCTATTTCGAAAGTTGATAATGACTCAAGGGTATCCAACTCTCAGGATTCAAGCCACTGCATGTTGGCAATGATACTAGATCCTGGTTTTAAAAATAAAATGCCAGGATGCCACCCTGAGGATCCAGACATAGACTGTGAGCACATTTGAAATCTTCATCCTCAAATGTACAACAATGTCAGCTACAAAAAAATAGAAGAGATAGGGTCTGAAAAGGAAGGAGTTCCTGTCATCCGGAGTCAATGTGAAGTCACTGGTTATATGGACCTAGGAAATCATCCCGCTTAACCCCTTCATTTTACAGCTCTGGAAAGGCTGAAATGATGTGTCTAAAGTCCACAATATAGGAAGTTAGTTAAGGAAGTCTGAAATGGAATCTCAGTTTTCTGCCCTGGTGATCCATGCTTATTCCACTACAACAGTGTTGGCAGATAGCTTCTATTTCTCGTGCCAATTTTGATTGATTGGTGGAGAATGCCTGGAGCTCCACTTTGAGGATTCTGTGCCTTGTCTAGGCTTGTTGGAAAAGAGTGTGGAGATCAAGCAGAGAAGTCTGCAATAGGCGGGAGAGGGTAAATGACAGGCGGTGGCACTTCCCTATACTTGCTGTCCCTTACAATTATGTGACTTAAAATTACAGGCTTACTCTTTACCAAAACACTTTCTCCCTAGGTGTTCATGAAGACATCCTATTTCCAAATGTTTTCAAACAAAAAAGAGAATATTTAGTCAAGGTCAGAGAATCTCATTCAGAATAGCTTGTCCAGGTGATTTATCCAGGATAACTAAGTTGTTGAGTAGCAGTTTGAACGAATGATAAGGTTTTCACCATGGGTTTTATAACCTATCATGAAGAGCTGTCTTTCTGCATTGTTGGTATTGTCTAACCCTGATAAGGCTGAGGAGTCATTCATCTGTTTCACCACCATCTTCTAACATGTTGTTCTTACTTGTTATCCACAGCTGGCTTTTCCTTGCCTACATCCTTCTAGGCCATCTACTAAATCCTCTCCCTCCACAACTGTTTTTTTACTTCCATATGGAGGAAGTAAAAAAACAGTTTCACAAAGGTCATAATTTGCCCAGGATAATGCAGAGCCCAACTGGAACCTTGGTTCCCTGACCATCAGTATTCCAAGATACTTCCTGACAGGTTTCCTACTTGTTACAATAAAACTAGAAGGAACCTTTGAGGTTATTTATTTAATGTTATCTTATAGCCAGAGAAGTTGAATCCAAGAACGTTTAAGGAACTTGCTCAAGGTAACGAAGTTGTTTAGTAGCGCAAACACCCTCTGGATCTTGAAAGCTAAACCCACATTGTATATACATATATTTTTCTTTCCTTTCTCTCTTATTTTAATGAGACAAATGAACTGTTTATTGTTGAATTCACAGGGGTCATGATTGCCTTGCAACATACTAGAATCTGTAGATTTCAAATAGAATGGTGAAACTGTGATTAAAAAGGACTTTTTGGGTTATCGTTACATAGTTTATGTATTCCATTTAGGAATAATAGAACCTTCTTCTGAGTTATTAAAGTGATTAAATCAGGTAATACATGTCAAGGTGGTGTGTAAACTGAAATATTACACAGAAAGTAACTATTCTTACTGTCCTAAGGTGGCATGATTTATGCTTTTGGACTCTTGAGCCCATTATAGAGATTAAGAAACCAAGAATCCATAACCATCAATGTGAATTTATAGTTACTTTTCAGGTCTGACAAGTTTAAACCCTGAAATTAATTGTTCCCTGAGGCTTTCTAAAATTTTTGAGTTAATGCTATAAATTCCTACAATTTGTCCTCTACTCAAAAGCCACTACAGAGGGATGTAGTGCCTAAACTGTAACCTAACAGTAGAGTGTGTCAGCAATGCAATCCTTAGAGTACCTTGGCCACTCTATCAGATAAAAAGATCACTTGAAAGGGGAATTTGACAATTAACATGCCAAATAAATGTTGAAAACACCGAAGAAAGATGAGGTGTGGGGTAAGGGAGATGAAAAACCTCTTTATCCCAAATTCAGGATGGCATCCTGAACCTTCAACATTTGCTTCCACTGATAAGAAACGATTATAGGAAATTGCTTTCTTAATCTACAGGCAATTCATTTGACAAATTTATGCCACAGGAAAAGAGGCACTAATGAATATTTTCAGCAAGCTGAATGTACCGAATGTACCTTACTTTTTTTTTTTTTTTTTTTTTGATATGGAGTCTCCCTCTGTCGCCCAGGCTGGAGTGCAGTGATGCAATCTCGGCTCACTGCAAGCTCCGCCTCCCAGGTTCACGCCATTCTCCCGCCTCAGCCTCCCCAGTAGCTGGGACTACAGGTGCCTGCCACCGCGCCCGGCTAATTTTTTGTATTTTTAGTAGAGACAGGGTTTCACCGTGTTAGCCAGGATGGTCTCGATCTCCTGACCTTGTGATCCGCCCACCTCGGCCTCCCAAAGTGCTAGAATTACAGGCGTGAGCCACCGCGCCCGGCCAAATGTGGATTTAGATCTACCACCAGAACTCTGTCATGGTTATCTTTTTATGTATGAACTGACAATACTTTGCCCTGAATAGGGTTAGTGTTTAGCAGGGAGGAAGCTGTTTCACTGGTAGAGCAGTCCGTTAACGTCTAATTTGAGATGAATGCGATTGATAACAGCATAGAAAAAGCTGCTGTCATTTCCCATTCAGTTGCATCCATTTGCCCATCTTGGCCAGTTTGGAAAACATAATTAGGGCTCTTTTTTGGCGTCTTCAGTATCAGATAGCTCCTTATACGCAATGCCACTGTGGTCTGTTGCCATTGGCTACTCCACATCTGTCACTCTTCCCACCGTATTAGCTAATAATGAGAGAGAGTTAACCTGGATTTCTAAGATCCTGGTGTTCAAAAGTGTTGACTCTTGGACCTCTTAGGAAGTAGGCAAAGTAGGCCACCTTGGAGCTTCTACCCTCTGCTGGAATATTTCCTTTTGAAGCGCCACCACTTATAGAATCATCGATTAAAAACCTTTCCCATGTTCCTTCTGGAACCTCAATCTAACCTTGAGCCTTTGTTTTTGGAAGATAATGGTACAATTTCTACACAAAACTGGGAACAAACTACTTTTAATTCCTTTTCCTCTTAGTTGTTTCAGCAGAATGATCCCCTTTCACTTTAACAGAAAGATTCTCTTTTTAGCTTAAAATATTCCGGATATGCTTTAACTTGCCTTGGGGTCATAGCACACATCTCCCAGGACTGATGAGTCTTGTCAGTTGCCCCAGGGTGAGAACTTTAATAAGCAAATTGCACACACCTGGTTTTGCAAAATATTGGCGTAATGGGGCACCTAGGTGGAAGTCAGTAAGTACGTCCACTCCCTATGTACACACCCTTCCTCCCCACCCCCTTTAAAAGGGAGGCCTCAGAAATGCTGCCTCCCCATTTATCTTGTAAAACTTTTCTGTCTCCGCTTCGCTGTGCTTGGGTAGCTCAGAGCGTTGTGATCGTTAACGAGCTCAGGGTGTTACTGTCACTGCTGCTGTCTTGTGGATTTGAAAGTAATGCCAGTGATGATGGGATGTGGTATAGGTACGGGGGAGTCTGGTTAAAAGGGAACAGGGCTGAAGAACTCTCTTTGTCAGACTGTGATTCCCCCTGCTCTGCTCTTTGATTTGTGGCTGCCATTGTTGTTTACACGGCCTTTCCCTGCTCACACTTTCCTTGGTTAGTTGAAAAGAAACAGCCTGTTTTCCTGTTACTGAATGCTGGACCCTGGGCTTACTTGTTTTTTACTGTTTTTCATTCATTTGTTCATTCATTTAAATACTTACTGAGCATTTGACTGCTTCCTAGGCTTTGTGCTAAATGTTGGCTCTACAGAAATGAAAGACCCAGACCCTGCCTTTCAGAGGCTCATAATCTAGTATTTACATCTCCAGTTGTCAACACGTCTAACACATTACCACCACCACTAGAAGTGGTGCGTTTCAATGCATTTTATTTGGCTTATGTGCTATCTTTATTTGCTGACGATCAACTCCCCCAAATAAAGCTATTTGGATATCTTTCTTATTATCTATTCTTTCAGACGTGTTGGCTTACCCAGGTGATCAGAGTGCAGGGTAACTGCCTTAGGAAGCTATAGTGGCATTGATACTTACACATATCCAGGCCAACTAATAGGTGTGACCATTTCTTTGAGTGTTTTATGCTCTAGTGTAGAGCTTGACTCCACCTTACTTTCCGGCTGCCATCCAGTTAACATATCCACAGGATTCTTAGACTAGGCATACGTCATTGTGTATATTCTGCCTAAAAGTTTGTAAAATCTAGTGGCGGCATTTAGCTCTTTTGGCAATAAAAACTGTATGTGAGAATTTCGTGGCCTTGACTGAGCTGTGTATGGCCTCACTCTTCAATTCTGTTGTCAGCCTATGTTCCACAATCATTTGTGTGTATGGACCTCAAGAATTTCAGTCATCAATCCAGCAATGCATGCAGTGCCCCTTCTAGGAACACTGGTGATCTTCTGGTCTCTTGGTTTGGAGTCACTTAAACATTGTTGAGAGAATTCCTTCATTTCCTTCTGGAGTCCTTTTTGGGCATACAGAAATCTAGCACTGGAAGCCACTTAATCAAATATCATATCCACACACTGCAGTTCTTTATGTCCACAAACATGGTTTTACACTTGTATGCTGTAGTTAGGCTCAACTCCATTTGTAGTGAGAAACATTTGAAGCTTGTGCCCACTCACAATGATGATGCACTTAGGCTTACCTTCGTAATATGGGTAAATGTCTCAGGTTAGCCAAATGTGTCTAGGGTCAGAGGGCATATGCTTTGATATGGAATTCTGGAGGTTATTCCCTGCCTTTGTCCTCTGCTCTAAGGCTCATGTCACTTGCATCATGCTGTGACATGAAACAATATTGCATCGTAGGGAGTGCATAATAGACTATGTTGTTCAATTGTCATGAGATTACCACATACTCTTGCCTGGAATCTTGCCAGCAATAGTGAACAAAAAGATGACCCAAGCAACTTTCTCACTTTTATTCTTGAAGACTAAATGGCATCCTTAAAATCTGATGGTTTTCTTTGTACCCTTCTGGTTGAGTAAAGAATAAGATAGTCTTTTTCTTTTTTGGACAAATCATATGGCTAGTACAGGAAATCAAGGAGATTTCTAGCTAATTTAGTAAAAAAGTCAGAGGTGGAACAGAAAATTCACCGGCTGAAAAAAGGAGATGATTGATTTCTAGGAAATGGGAGATTGTTTGGTATATTTACAGTAATGAAGAAGAGTTCTTCCTGGAACAAAAGTACTGAATAAATAACAAGAGACAAAAAAGAAAGATGCATTTCCCTGGTACACAAACCTTGAAGCTCATGCTTTTTGCCATTAGGAATTCTGAACATGTCTTGAATTCTTAGACTTTCTTGATTTTTAAAATCTAATATTTAATTCCAAAATAATTTTTATTCATCTCTGTGTTTTCTTTGTTTTCCCCCTGAGTTATCTATGTCCTCTGAAAGTTTAAAAACAAGTGATTTTTCTTCTCATCTTGTTGGCGGAGACACGCAATAGGCTGCCTCTCTCCTTCTCTGTGGAAAGAATGGAAACATAGTAAGCGGCCAGAGGAGCTCCATACGGATTGACATTCCTTGCTTCTGCTTTTGAAGTTAAGATGGTCACGAGAGAGAAAAATATTTTTGGTTCCAAGCCTAAGAAAAAGACATTCCTTTTAGTCTTGGCATTCTTGTTTTCATGGTGTTGATTTCTCTTTGAATTATCATTAGTACCATTAATAAATCACATCTGAACATAAAGTCACTTTTGCAAGTTCTTCCCCTCTCCACACCCTTCATTATAGAAAAGGTGACGTTTCTTGATATTTATCTGAAGTAGCTTAGAGTATGTTTTCCTGGCTTTTTTTCCCCCCTCTGGATAGGTTCCCATTGTTGATCAAGCATATTCAAGAGAGTTTTTTCCCAAGAGTCCTGAGAGACCCATCTATGCATTCTATTCTGTTAAACAAGGAAAATAATAATAATAATAATAATGTTTAGCTTTCACCTTGCTTTAGAGAGAGAAATCTCAGAGGAACCATTTTCCTTTCAGGAGGATTGGGGTTCTTAGGTTAAAGTCCATATTATACAAATTCCCTAATGACAAATAACCTATGCAATCAACAATCTTTCTTTTAAATGTATTTCTCTATTGAAAGAGCAGGGGATTCCATTTGAGGCTGTTGATTAAGACATGAAGACAAGGTCTGAAATTGGTGGTGGCCCAAGGTCATTGGTAGAGCTAATGGACCATTTGAAAATTATTAGCAGCTGGTTTAATAGAGTTTTAATAACTACAGCTGTGAGAAAATCCAAGTACAAGGTATTTGGAATGTTCCCTTTGAGGTCCTTTCCTTTTGTTCTATAATAATCCTGGCATCCATTTAACGAAAGTGCAACTCAGAAGATTAGGTAGCTATATATGTAAGCATATCATGCAGGCTTTATTTGCTTTAGGTTTTTACCGTTAAAAACATTTTTGGGCATCATCAAACTTGTTACACAACCTGCACATCCCCATGCCCCACTCAATAACACCACGATCTCAGGGTCTCACAGTGTTGGAGAATTTCAATGGCTCATCTAAGAGTTCTCGCTTAACATTTTTTATTGAAAATTTTTTACCGTATCTAAGGATTTGTGGGGTTCAATTTGCCACACTCCAAGGCAGTGGAAAAGAAGACAAAGACAACTACATCAAGTCAGTTTCTGGTTTTATATAGTTTAACAGAAGAATAATTTGCTTAGATCTTCGCCTTCATATTTGGAGGCATATACTCTTTCTCTCTCTCTCTCTCTCTCTCTCACACACACACACACACACACACACACACACACACACACACACGCATGTTATGCATAGATGAATAATATTTGGTCTGCAAAGAAATAGGCCTGTTTCCTCCATCTGTCATGTGTACCTTGCTAACCCAGAGAGTTGACATGGAGGAGGAATGCAGAGAGCCTTTCACCCTTAATGGATTCCACAGCTGTGAGTCACCCTGGCCCCAGGCTTCTCGCCTTTGCTTCATCCCATTCCTGCTCTCAAAGTCAGAGGTCTGGATCTCCAGTTACTGACTTTGGAACTAGGGGGAAGATGGCACAGGGGCCATAAAACAAGAGCCCCCTTCTATATCTCAGAGCAAATTCCTGAAATATACTACCAAAACATAAAAGTGTGGAAGTCAACTTTAGACAAATCCTTGCCTTATATTGATTTGCAGAGCTCTTTAGAAATCAGACCACAGCTTTCAGTATACATTGTATAAATGTGTTCTTCACAACACAATGCCAAGAAGCAGATGTGCTCTCTGAGACCCACAGAGGTCAAGCGACTTCCCCAAAATCATAGCTGGTTGATTGCCAGGACAGAGACCCAAACCTTGTCTTCTGACCAGCCCTTTCCAGTATACCATGGATGACTCACCTGCAAATGACAAATCCTTTGTAGTCTTTTAAAGGAAGTTGGGGATATTCAGGGGACATGCTCTAACCTTGTGAGAATGTATCATCATGGAAGGAAATCACCATCCTTTTCATAGATTAGTCCTTGGAGTCAGTTGCTGAGATGGCTTGCTATGGCTTTTGCAGGATGGATTTTAGTGATGATAAAGGACATGGGACATATTTGGTAAGATAACAAATGCCCACGGAAATAGTAAACAGTACTATCATAATTGTTTCCATTTGTCTTAACTGCACTCGAAGAGATATCCCCCAACTCATCCCCAAACTAATACGTTGAAAGCAACAGGCTGTGATGGAGAGGGAAAGGGGTAATGCAAACAGTACTCAGGAGACGGCAGGAACTATATTTTCTAAGAGTCAGATTCCCTGCTATTTCTGTTGTCTCATTTAATCCTCACTATATTGTCATGTAGTGGATGTAATTTTATTGTTATTCCTATTTAGCATATGAGAAAATAGAGGCTTTAGAAAGGTTAAGTAACTTGCACACTTGTACTACGTGGTAAGTGTCAAAAAACTGGGATGTGAACGCAGGTCAGTTGCGCTCTATCCATTGTGAAGTGCTGCCTACAAACCTCTTTGAGATTATTGAGAAATGTGATCCTGACATTTCTGGAGGACTAGAGAAGTCCGTGAAAATGTATGGCTAGGAATTATTGGCAACAGACTATGTGTAAACTGATTTTTAGTATTTCCTCATTTAATCCTTGTTATAATCCTATGAAATAGTACCATTTTTACACTTTTTACAGTGAGGAAATGGAAGCAGAGAGAGGTTATACAACTTGCCAAGATCTGACCATTGTTAATTGATAAAGACTGGATTTAAACCGGTAGGTGAGCTGCAAGCCCATGCTCCTCACTGCCATACTGGGTGCTGCTAGGCCGAGGTTCAAAACAGCCCTTGTTGGCTGAAGGTTTTTTTGAGCTGGCTCAGCTCTGGGGTTGGTGCATTCTGTAAATGATCAGTTTGACAGTGTAGGTAGTAGAGACATGCTGCTTTAAGAAAGAACTTTGTATCTCTATTACAGAGAGAAGACATAAAGATATTAGTTCAGTCTTCCATAACACAATATAACAGACTTTCCATTTTTAAGTGGGAGGGATCTCTAACTCTTTGGTCTTTATCTTAAGGAAAATGTAAAGGTATTACAGGGCTGTAACCATGACAACAGATGTGATTAGATTAGCGTTTTAAATCTCTCACTCCAGATGTTCAGCTGCATTAGGTAACTACCTCAAGGTGAGTGCCAATGAAAACTCTTAAGTACTTTGTTCAAAGGAATCCTTCAAGATTTTCTAGGTCTGTGCTGTCCAGTATGGTAGCCCTGAGCCACAGGTGGCTGTTGAGCACTTGAAACAGTGAAACAGCCCTTGAAACAGTGCCTGGTCCAAATGGATATGCTGCTGTAAGTCTAAAATATACTGAATTTTGAAGCTTATTAGAAAAAAAGGATGAAATATCTCATTGGTAAGTTTTATATTGATAAATATTGTAAGTTTTCTATTGATAAATATAAAAATATTGAGATAATATTTTTGGATATATTAGGCTATGTGGACTATGTTATTGAAGTTAACTACACTTGTTTGTAGCTGCTAGAAAATTTAAAATGACATACATAGCTGGCATGATTTTTTAATCTGATGCTGCTGGTCTAGGTAATTTCCTTGCTCTCTAGTTAAATAGGAAATTTATGGGAATACCATTATCATAGGTTGATGCACTGTCTCTGAGTACCCTTTGTTTAAACTATTCCAACCTAAGGTCTGTTGCTTCTTGGATAATATTCCATACCTTTATTGGCACTGTTCTTTTAAAATTCAGTTAAAAGTATCATTTTCCATTTATTAACAAAGAGTAGACTGTTATTGACATATGTTAGAAAAAATTGAGCTTAGACTACATCTCATTAGTTACTCTGGATGGGTCGGAAAGTGGTGACCTGGTTATTAGACAGAGTGCACCAAGCATTAGCTTCTGCCCGTGCTCCCTTCTAAATATCATGTAGGCTTGACCCCTCCTCTTCATCCCCAGTGCATCGTCTGGCCCAGGCTTCCTTTTCTCTCATCCCTGGACCATCTCAGCAGCTGCTTAGCAGCCTGTTTCCCACCATCCTCTTCACCTCTAGGAGTCCCTCATAATGGTATCAAAATAATCTTGATAGGACACAGCTTTCATTATATCACATTGCCCTGATTAAGGATGGTAAGACATCCCTGTTTCTGTCTGAATGAAGGGAGGGAGGGAAGGCTCTGACATTTGAAACTGGATAGATCTTACGTTATTTAATCCCTATGAAATGGATATTTTTTTAGTCCCATTATACAGGTCAGGAAGTTAGAGGTCCTATTGTCTTTCTTTGCTAAAACCTATGCTAGTTCTAGTGACCTGTGCTGATTGCTAGCTTTCAAGAACATTCATGGAAACAAAAACTTGGAACTCCTGTAATGCCATCTTTTTGGGGTTGGGAATATGTATTGGGTTCCTCTTTCTTACATATATTCATGGAGTTATTCATAGACAAACCATTCAGTCTGGTTATAATGTTTACCTCCCCTCTACATCCTGGTTTTATTTACTTATGAAAAGAAATGCAATGTAAAAAAAACAAGAACATTCATTATCTAACCCACCCTTTCTAGCCTTCAATCATGTCCTTTTCTTTCCCAATGGTCTAATCATAACTTCCCTCTGCATCTCTGTACTTGGAAACTGTACCATAACAATCTATGCCTTATTATAGAGTGTTTGGAATTCTTCATTCTCTGATTGTTTTTATGGTAGTCTTATCCCAACTATATTTCTAACTTCCATGAGAAAGAACATGCCTTATACCAGCCTTCTGTCCCCCTCATTGTTTTTGTTTTTCTCTCATGTCTAGAACCATACTAGCTATGTAGTGGGCACTCAAATGTTTAGTTAGTGAATGGTGCTGGCATGTGGCAGCTGGTCAATAAATATTTGTTTTTGGCTCAATTGAAAATGATTTTTTTAAAAAATGAGGGCAGAGAGCTCCAGATCAATGATTCCCTCTTCACCAGTCTAGATGTGAGGTGGAGTGGACCTTGGCAATGACAAGACACTTCTAAGCCAGACTTGACCTCATGGCGTCTCAGATTTCCCACCTAATCTCGGTTGTGGGATAAGGTGGTCATGGCTAGTATTCCATATAGCTCCAGAAGGCAATGGGTTATATTGTTCTAATATTTCCTGGAGTGATATTTAAGATGTTTATTTGTGTTTGGGGGATAGAAGGTAAAGTATATAATCCCCTGAGGACAGAACCTGTGTCCTCCTTAGGGCCTCCTAGAACAAAATTGAACATTAGATCAGTGAGGTCGACTGATTGATGAAATATTTTGTTCAAATATGTGTTTCTGCTAAACCTTGCTGTCTCTTGTATGGGATACACCTGCTCCTGTCTGAAGTTTATGAAGACAGCTCACAAAGCATTGACATTTGGTCCACTTGCTAATAGGCAGTTAATGTTCTGTGGTCAGTCTTGGCTGTGCCTCTTTTCTTCACGTGCCAACATTATTTTGTGGATTCATATTAAGTATTTAAACACCAAAGTGATCACACACCCACACATTCCCTAAAATGTGGGCTGACTTGTTGGCCAACCATTCATGAACCTGGGGATTTTTTGAGAGAGACTATTTAATTTGTTTTCTGATTTCTCTGAAAACATTTAAACAAACAAACAAAAATTTCAACTTGTAAAACCCACATACTAATAAAAATCACATAAACATTATAGAAGTTGGAATTCAGGAAAAGTAAAACTTCTTTTCAACCTCCCCTTCAGAGAAAACTTCACCAGTAAAAGTTTAAGGTATATGGCTTCTGGTCATTTTTCTATATTTATATATTTGCATCATATTATTATTATCAGTATTTGAGTAGAAACAGATTATGTGTCCTGTTTTGCAACTTATTTTTTCAACACTTATTTTTGCAACACTTCCCCTAAGAATTCCCTTAGTACAGGTTTTGGTATGCAGGAAAAAGAACTAGATGCCTGGGGTTCTTAGCTTTGGTGACAAGATAACTTTGTCTACACTGTTGAACTTTTGCCATCAGTGACCTCATTCTACTTTAATATGTCACTCTTTGAAGACTTACTTTTTTTTTTTTAGTAATTCCATGGAAATAAACTATTTGGAGACCAGTTCTTTTCAGTTGTGATGCTTCTCATCCCCTAAATACACCAGTCTTCTGGAATGTAGTAATGTTTTATGAGTAAAAATTATGTTTTGTAAGGGCACTCCTCTTTGTCTGAAATTCATTGCCAGAGGCAGGGACAGAATAAGGAGCACAGTAATATGCACAAGCATATGAGAAAAGGAAGACAAAGGTAGAAGTATCCTTAAGTTTGAAAATGCCAGATCTGCTAGACAGTCTTAAGACAAGGATGGCATTGAGATTAGGGAAGGAGAATAGAGAGGGAAAGAGGCTAGCAGCAGGGCCCTGCTGATCCATGGATTCGCCTCCAGCCACAAGCCAGTCCCTAGCTCATGGCCATATGGGACTGAGGCTAAAGCCGTGCTCTAATTCTGATCCTCAGCTTCTCCAGCAGCCCTCTCCCTCCCCCCACAAACACATACAGCCTTGCAGTTCCTTAGCATTAGCAAATGTTTAATTCCTTATTTCATCAGTGCTAAGTTGCACTTTTCCCCACATTTATACATGCATGTTATCATCAGTTTATATTTAATGTGCATGGAGTCCTCCCTTGAAAATTTGTTATTAAACTAAGTCTTACAATAAATTTGGAGGTAGAACTCCAAATAGAGGAAGAACAATGTATGGGTTCTGGACTCTGCCTGGAGATGGGTTTGAACAGACAGAACACAGTCCCTGCTTTCAAGAAACTCACAATGCACTGTGGGGAAAGAGGCAACTAAGTGGATGGTGCTGTGTGAAAATGTTTGGGAGATTCCGGGGTACCTAGGAATGGTCCAGCCCAGCCTTGGGGTGCCAGAAAAGGCCTTCTAGAGAAAGTGATACTCAATTGGGTATGATTTTGCGCTGACCCTTCTGGAGGTGGAGGGGGAATCATTTGGCAGTGTCTCCAGAGAGACAGTTGAAGCACTGTTGGTTGTCACTACTGGGGATGAGGGAAGATGCTACCAGCATGTAGTGGGGATGTCAGGGATGCTGCTAAATATCCTACAATGCCCAGGACAGCCTCTCACAATAATTATCAGGCTTCAAATGTGAATAGCACCCTGAGTTTGAGAAACCCTCCTGTAAGTTGAGATTGAGGGATCAATACAAATTGGTGGTGCTGGGGGAGGGGGTCAGGGTGCAGAGAGTCATAGGTGTCCAGCAAAGGGAGTTATTTGGAGGAAAAGTTGGCCATGGTGGAGAATGGTACCGAAACAATGGTTTTGTAAGGTTTAGAAGCAAAAGTATCGTATTATTGGTCCTAAGAAGGTTGTTGCTGACCATGATGAATTTGGTTTAGCAGAATGAGAGTTACAAAAGCCAGATATAGAAGACTGAATGAGAAGTAAGGAACATGAAAGCAGTTTGTGAAAAGGAGGAATTAATGATAACAATGGCAATTGTAGTTAAGTTTTTGTATATGCCAGAAACTATGCCAAATGCTTTATGTTCCTTATCCAGATTATTCTACACAACCCTGTGATATATGGATTACTTGGTATGGATGAGGAATAGAGGTTTGGAGAATTTAAATAGTTTGTCAAGGATTCATATAGCTAAATCATGGAGTCAGGATTCAACCTCAGGCCTCTTTAACTCTGTCTATAATTTCCCTAGAGAAGAAGATAGGCCAGAGGGACATGGAGAGAGAGAGAGAGAGAGTGTGTGTGTGTGTGTGTGCGTGCATGTGTGTTTTTTCCCCTAGATGGGTGAGAGTTTAAGGTGGGGATGACTTAGCTAGTAGTCAAAGATAAATTGAAAATGCAGAAAGGATAACTATCAGATCATCTCACAGATGAGGCAGGTGAGGACTGACTCAAGAGCTCAAGTTAAGGAATCAGCCTTAGATGATGGGACATGGGAGCACCACTTCCACTGTGGCACGAGGATAAGAGAGAAAAGATAGGTGTCTGTGCAGATGAGGAAGGGAAACCCTGAGAGGAAATGGAATCCTCTTCCTCTTCTCAGTTAGACACAGTGAGCAATGGGAGACAGACTTAACTATGTGAACATCAGATTACTGGGTGGAGTTGAGACCATGAATTTACAGGGACACCAGTCTGAGGATATGCAAAAAGAATTTGGGAGAAAACACTCATTTAAGATTGTTCCAGAGTTGACATTTTTTTCAGATGGTTATGTGGGAAAAGACAAAGGGCTGGGTTACATAACAACAGCTCATTATCAGTTTTCCTCCACCTGCTTACATTCCTTTAGGAGGAGATAGTGTGGCTTTTCATTTTTTTTTAATTTTAATTTTATTTAATTGTTTTACTCTTCTTTAAGTTATTGGGGTACAGGTTGTATTTGGTTACATGAGTAAGTTCTTTAGTGGTGAAGTGTGACATTTTGGTGCACCCATCACCCACATATACACTGCACCATATTTGTAGTCTTTTATCTCTTGCCCCCCTCCCACTCTTCCCCCCAAGTCCCCAAAGTCCATTGTATTGTTTTTATGCCTTTGTGTCTTCATAGCTTAGCTCCCAAATATCAGTGAGAACATACGATGTTTGGTTTTCCATTCCTGAGTTACATCACTTAGAATAATAGTCTCCAGTCTCATCCAGGTCACTGCAAATGCTGTTAATTCATTCCTTTTTATGGCTGCATAGTATTCCATCATGTGTGTGTGTGTGTGTGTGTGTGTGTGTGTGTGTGTGTGTATCTCACAGTTTTTTAATTGACTCGTTGATTGATGGGCATCTGGGTTGGTTCCATGATTTTGCAATTGTGAATTGTGCTGCTATAAACATGTGTGCAAGTATCTTTTTCGAATAATGACTTCATTTCCTCTGGGTAGATACCCAATAGTGGGATTGCTGGATCAAATGGTAGTTCTACTTTTAGCTCTTTAAGGATCTCCACACTGTTACACTGTTTTCCATAGTGGTTGTACTAGTTTAGTTCCCACCAGCAGTGTAGAAGTGTTCCCTGTTCACTGCATCCATGCCAACATCTACTGTTTTTTGATTTTTTGATTTTTTGATTATGGCCATTCTTGCAGGAGTAAGGTGGTATTGCATTGTGGTTTTAATTTGCATTTCCCTGATCGTTAGTGATGTTGAGCATTTTTTCATGTTTGTTGGCCATTTGTATCTCTTCTTTTGAGAACTGGCTATTCATGTCCTTAGTGTACTTTTGGATGGGATTGTTGTTTTCTTACTGATTTGTTTGAATTTGTTGTAGATTCTGGATATTAGTCTTTTGCCAGATGTATAGCTTGTGGATGATTTTCTCCCACTCTGTGGGTTGTCTGTTTACTCTGCTGACTCTTCCTTTTGCTGTGCAAAAGCTTTTTACTTTAATTAGGTCCCAGCGATTTATCTTTGTTTTTATTGCACTTCCTTTTGGCTTCTTGGTCATGAAATCTTTGCATAAGCCAATGTCTAGAAGGATTTTTCCAATGTTATCTTCTAAAATTTTTATAGTTTCAGGTCTTAGATTTAAGTCCTTAATCCATCTTGAGTTGACTTTTGTATAAAGTAAGAGATGATCCAGTTTCATTCTCCTACATGTGGCTAGCCAATTATCCCAGTACCATTTGTTGAAAAGGATGTTCTTTCCCCACTTTATGTTTTTGTTTGGTTTGTTGAAGATCAGTTGGCTGTAAGTATTTGGGATTATTTCTGGGTTCTCTATTCTCTTCCACTGGTATATGTGCCTATTTTTATACCAGTACCATGCTGTTTTGGTGACTATGCCCTTACAGTATAGTTTGAAATCAGGTAGTGTGATGCCTCCAGATTTGTTCTTTTGCTTAGTCTTCCTTTGGCCATGTGGGCTATTTTTTGGTTCCATATGAATTTTAGAATTGTTTTTTCTAATTCTGTGAAGAATGATGGTAGTATTCTGATGGAGATTGCATTGAATTTGTACATTGCTTTTGGCAGTATGGTCATTTTCACAATATTGATTCTACCCATCCATGAGCATGGGATGTGTTTCCTTTTGTTTGTGTCATCTATAATTTCTTTCAGCAGTGTTTTGTAGTTTTCCTTGTAGGGGTGTTTTGCCTCCTTGGTTAGGTATCTTCCTAAGTACTTATTTTATTTTTTGCAGCTGTTGTAAAAAGGGTTGAGTTCTTGATTTGATTCTCTGCTTGGCCGCTGTTGGTGTCCAGAAGAGCTAATTTGTGTACATTAATCTTGTATCTAGAAACTTTGCTGAATTCTTTTATAAATTCTAGGAGATTTCTGGAGGAGTTCTTAGGGTTTTGAAGGTAAACAATCCTATTGTCAGCAAACAAACAGTGACAGTTTGGCTTCCTCTTTACCGATTTGGATGCCTTTTATTTCTTTCTCTTGTCTGATTGCTCTCGCTAGAACTTTCAACACTGTGTTGAAGAGGAGTGGTGAGAGTGGACATCCTTGTCTTGTTCCAGTTCTCAGAGGGAGAGCTTTCAACTTTCCCCATTCAGTATTATGCTGGCTGTGGGTTTGTCGTAGATGGCTTTTATTACATTAAGGTATGTCTCTTGTATGCTGATTTTGCTGAGCGTTTTAATCATAAAGGGATGCTGGATTTTGTCGAATGCTTTTTCTGCCTTTATTGAGATGATCATGTGATTTTTTATTTTTAATTCTGTTTATGTGGTGTATCACATTTATTGACTCATGTATGTTAAACCATCCCTGCATCCCTGGTATTTAACCCACTTGATCATGGTGGATTATCTTTTTGATATGTCATTGAATTTGGTTAGCTAGTATTTTGTTAAGGATTTTAGCATTGATACTCATCAAGGATATTGGTCTGTAGTTTTCTTCTGTGGTTATGTCCTTACCTGGTTTTGATATTAGAGTGCTACTGGCTTCATAGAATGAATTAGGGAGGGTTCTGTCTCTCTCTGTCTTGTGGGATAGTGTCAAAAGGACTGGTACAAATTCTTTTTTGAATGTCTCTTAGAATTCTGCTGTGAATCCATCTGGTCCTGGACTTTTTTTGTTGGTAATTTTTTAATTACCATTTCAATCTCACTGCTTGTTACTGGTCTGTTCAGGGTACCTAATTCTTCCTGATTTAAGCTAGGAGGGTTGTATTCTTCCAGGAATTTATCCATCTCTCCTAGGTTTTCTAGTTTGTGTGCATAAAGGTGTTCGTAGTAACCTTGAATGATCTTTTGTATTTCTGTGGTGCCAGATGTAATATCACCTGTTTTGTTTCTTAGTGAGGTTATTTGGATTTTCTCTCTTCTTTTCTTGGTTAATTTTGCCAATGGTCTATCAATTTTATTTATCTTCTCAAAGAACCAGCTTTTGTTTCATTTATCTTTTGTGTTTTTTTGTTTGTTTGTTTCAATTTCATTTAGTTCTGCTGTGATCTTGGTTATTTCCTCTCTTCTGCTGGGTTTGGGTTTGGTTTATTCTTGTTTATCTATATCCTTGAGATGTGACCTTAGATTGTTTGTTTATGCTCTTTCAGACTTTTTGATGTAGATGCAGGCATTTAGGGCTGTGAATTTTCCTCTTAGCACCACCTTTGCTTTGTCCCAGAGGTTTTGATAGGTTGTGTCATTAAGTTCGAAGAATTTTTAAACTTCCATCTTGATTTCATTTTTGACCCAATGCTCATTCAGGACCAGATTATTTAATTTCCATGTATTTTCATGGTTTTGAAGTTTCCTTTTGGAGTTGCTTTCCAGTTTTATTCCACTGTGGTCTGAGAGAGTGCTTGAAATAATTTTAATTTTCTTAAATTTATTGAGGCTCATTTTGTGGCCTATCATATGGTCTGTCTTGGAGAACATTCCATGTGCTGTTGAATGGAATGTGTATTCTGCAATTGTCGGATGAAATGTTTTGTATATATTTGTTAAGTCCATTTGTTCCAAGGTATAGTTTAAATCCATTGTTTCTTTGTTGACTCCTGTCTTGATGACCTGTCTAGTACTGTCAGTGTAATATTGAAGCCCCCACTATCATTGTGTTGCTATCTCATTTCTTAGGTCTGTTAGTAATTATTTTATAAATTTGGGAGCTGCAGTGTTAGGTGCGTATATGTTTATAGTTGTGATATTTTCCTGTTAGACAAGGCCTTTTGCCATTGTATACTGTCCCTCTTTGTCTCCTTTAACCACTGTTGCTTTAAAGTTTGTTTTGTCTGATATAAGAATAGTTACCCCTGCTCACTTTTGGTGTCTATTTGCATGAAATGCCTTTTTCCACCCCTTTACTTTAAGTTTATGTGAGTTCTTATGTGTTAGTTGAGTCTCCTGAAGGCAGCAGATAGTTGGTTGGTGACTTCTTATACGTTCTGTGGTTCTGTATCTTTTAAGTGGAGCATTTAGGCCATTTACATTCAATGTTAGTATTGAAATGTGAGGTACCATTGCTTTCATCATGCTCTTTGTTGCCTGTGTACTTTGGTTTTTTGTTTTTGTTTTTTAAGTTCTATTTTTGTTTTATAGGTCCTGTGTGATTTATGTTTTAAAGAGATTCTGTTTTGATGTGTTTCCAGGGTTTAAGATTTAGAGCTCCTTTTAGCAGTTCTTGTAGTGGTGGTTTGGTAATGGAGAATTCTCCTAGCATTTGTTTGTCTGAAAACAAGTGTATCTTTCCTTCATATATTATGCTTAGTTTTGGGGGATACAAAATTCTTTGCTGATAATTGTTTTGTTTGAGGAGAGTGAAGATAGGTCCCCAATCCCTTCTAACCTGTAGGGTTTCTGCTGAGAAATCTGCTGTTAATCTCATAGGTTTTCTTTTATAGGTTACCTGGTGCTTCTGTCTCACAGCTCTTAAGATTCTTTCCTTTGTCTTAACTTTGGATAACTTGATGACAGTGTGCCTAGGTGAAGGTCTTTGTGCAATGAATTTCCCAGGTGTTCTTTGTGCTTCCTATATTTGGCTGTCCAGGTCTCTCGCAAGGCTGGGGAAGTTTTCCTGAATTATTCCCCCAAATATGTTTTCTAGCCTTTTAGAATTCTCTTCTTCCTCAGGTACACCGATTATTCTTAGGTTTGGTCATTTAACATAATCCCAGACTTCTTGGATGTTTTGTTCATATTTTCTTATTCTTTTTGTCTTTGTTGGATTGGGTTAATTTGAAGACCTTATCTTCAAGCTCTGAATTTCTTTCTTCTACTTGTTCAATTCTGTTGCTGAGACTTTCCAGAGCATTTTGCATTTCTAAAAGTGTGTCCAAAGTTTTCTGAATTTTTGATTTTTTTTTTCTTTAAGCTATCTATTTCCATGAATATCTCTCCCTTCTCTTCTTGTATCATTTTTTTGATTTCCTTGCATTGGGCTTTACCTTTCTCTGGTCTCGCCCTGATTAGCTTCATAACTAACCTCCTGAATTCTTTTTCAGATAAATCAGGGATTTCTTCTTGGTTTGGATCCATTGCTGGTGAACTAGTGTGATTTTTTTGTTGCGGGGGGGTGTTGAAGAGCCTTGTTTTGTCATATTACCAGGGTTGGTTTTCTGGTTTCTTCTCATTTGGGTAGGTTCTGTCAGTGGTAAGGTCTATGGCTGAAGACTGTTGTTCAGATTCTTTTGTCCCATGGGGTGTTCCCTTGATGTGTAGTACTCTCCGCGTTTTCCTATGGATGTGGCTTCCTATGAGCTGAACTGCAGTGATTGTTATCTCTCTTCTGGGTCTAGCTACCCAGCGAGTCTACCCAGCAACAGGCTGGTTGGGGGTTTCTGCACAGAGTCCTGTGATGTGAATTGTCTAAGGGGTCTCTCAGCCATGGATACCAGCAGCTGTTCTGGGGGAGGTGGCAGAGTGTGCAACGGACTCTCTGAGGGTCCTTAGCTTTGGTGATTTAATGGTCTATTTTTGTGCTCGTTGGCCTCCTGCCAGGAGGTGGCACTTTCTAAAAACCATCAGCTGTAGTAGTGTGGAGAGGGACCAGAGGTGGGCGGGGCCCTAGAATCCCCAAGATTATATGCCCTTTGTCTTGCACTACCAGGGTGGGTAGGGAAGGACCATCAGGTGGGGTGGGGAGAGATGTGTCTAAGCTTAGACTCTCCTTGGGCAGGTCTTGCTGCAGCTGCTGTGGGGGATGAGGGTGAGATTCCCAGGTCTCTGGAGTTGTGTACCTAGGAAGATTATGGCTGCCTCTGTTGAGTCATACAGGTTGTCAGGGAAGTGGGGGAAAGCCAGCAGTCATGAAGGGCCAGTCTCACTCTCACCGTGACCCCCGCAACAGCCCTGAGTCTGTTTCCAGGTGGAGGGTGAGATGGGCTTGAAAATTTCTCTGAGGCTATGCACCTCCCAGCTGCGAGAAAAAAGGGTTTTAGTTCTTTCACACCTGTGTAGTCTGCACGCTGGATTTATGCTCTCCCCAGAGTTCTGGCCAGGAGGCTTCTCACTAAGTTTAAATTGTTACAAAGTTCAGCTACAGAGTTCCTTCTCCCTGTGGAGTTTTACCCCCTGCTCCTCTGGCCACCTTCCCAATGGATCCCTGTGATGCCAGGCAGGAATGGGCTGCTTGGGGGCCCACTGAGATCCCAGGGCCTTTCTGCTGCTTCCTCTACCCCTGTATTTCACTTGGCTCTTTAACTTGACTCAGCTCCAGGTAAAGTCAGAAACTTCTCTGGCAAACAGACCTTCAACTTCTCCAGTTGGGGGGTGTGTTTGGGAGAGGAGGGTCTCCCTTTCCCATTTCTGCATTTGGGGCACTCACGGTGTTTGCGATGTCTCCTAGGTCCTGCAGGAGCAATCTGCTTTTTTCAGAGGGCCTGTGGGTCCTCTTGGGATTGCTGGTTTGTTCTTGCAGTCGATCTGGAGCTAAAATTCACAGTGCAAGCCTCCGCATGTTGCTCTGCCTGGAGCAGCAATCTAGTCCTGCCTCCCTTCTGCCATGATACCAGAAATCCCTGCGTTTCCTTTAAATGTATGGGTAGAGCAACATGTTGATTGAGAATTGATGATATACAGATATAATCAATAAAAAATTATCTTCATAACATTAAGGCTGGAGTTTCTTAAATCACTGAATATGGATTTTCTCAGGTTATTGACTTAGAAGTAGTCATTCAAGAATCCCAGAAAGGGTGGAAAAAAGAATGTCATTGTCAGCAGAAGAGTCAACATTCTTAGTAATCTGGAGTAAGAAAGTTGAGTTTATTGATAACTAGTACTTTACCAATCACCCCAGTTGTTTTACATTCGATGATTATTTTTAAATGTTTAAAGTGTTGAAATTTGTTGAAAATTTTTCACATCATTAAGTAGAAAATGAAAGTGTTATTCACTTGGGCCCAAACCTAGATAATTTACCTTATTTGTAAATTTTGAAAACTTTATCTCTTTTCTAGTAGTTGTTTCTCTTACTTTGTTTTCTTGTACAAATGCATTGGCTAGCATTTCCACAATAATGCTAGGTACCAGTGAAAATCCTTGTCTGGTTTTTGACTTTAGTTTTTCTAATGTTTCATCATTAAGTATAACACTGAGTTTATCTTGAATTGCATCAAGTGCTCTTCAGCCTCTTTGGTACTGATAAAATTATTATTTTCTTTTTTGACCTTTTAATATAGTGGAGTGTTGATAGATTTTCTTGTATTGAAACTGACTTTTCTCATTCAACCCTACTTGATCTTGGAGGGATATTTCTTTAATGAGCTCCTGGATTTTATTTTGAATTTCTGCCTTAATATTTTTAAGTGACATTGCTCTGCTTTTTATTAGTATTTATTGTGGACTAAGCTCTGTAATCTATGTCACACTGGCTTTGGAAATACATTGGTAACAATCTTGTGCTTTAGACTTTAGACCAGTTTAAAAAGCATCTGATTTACTGATTCCTTAATGTCACTTAAGATGTTTTGGTGATTAGGTTGGCTATTTGACTGTTTGCTAGTCTTTCATTGATATTGTTTCTTCTTGGATTAATTTTGGTAATATATGTGTTTCTAGACACAATACATTAGTTTTACATATATTGCCATGAGTTTTACATGGTAATTTTAAAATTTTAATATATTTTCCTTTACATTTTTGGATAATGTCTACTTCTAATAACTTATTTTCTATATTTATGTTTTGCCCTACTCCCTTTTTGTTGTTAATTAGGCTAGCTAATTGTTTTAATTTAATTTTATATAGCATATTTTTAAAAAATAAAAGTTACTGAGTAAATTACCTTATTATTTAATATATTGGTTCCTGAGTTTGTTTTTATTGTAGTCAAATCTTTTCTTCCACTTTTCTTCTTGTCTTTCCATTTCCCCCTGTACTTGAGTTAGATGTTTGATTCATTTAGTATTATTATTTCTTGATTTATAATTTTTATATATCTGTGAAGTTTCCTCTAAGTATTACTTTTACCAGATTCCATATTTAAATACATAGCATTTTAAAAGTCATATTCTACTCGTGAGTTTTATTTCTGGTTACCCCAGAAATTGCTTAGGAGAATGCTAAAAAATTTTCTCAAATGTTTGAGATTTTTCTTTCTTTTTTTTTTAACATACCTTTATTTCACTGTAAGTAGAAATTATGTACTGTTTTTTAAATTTGTAATTTATTATCTCTTAATTCTGGCATTAAAGACTTCTGTAAACCTCCATGGGCACTTGAAAACTTTTGTAGATGTCTCACAGATACTTGAAATGAAAATATGTTTTCTATTTCCAGATATAGAATATGAAATGTACCTCTTAACTCATTTTTATGAATTATATGAATTATATCCTTGGTGGTCTTTCTCCAATTAATCTGTTAAGTGCTTATGCCTATTTCTTTTATCTGTTGCCATCTTTATTTCTTTATCTATTTGGTGCTGCTAGAGAGCATAAATATTCATAATAAATCTTCATTGTGGATTGCACTTTTGCATTATTAAGTGTTCATCTCTATCATGTTAAAAGCTTTTGTATCTTGAATTTAACCATGAATAATATTAATCATGATTTCTTCTTTTTTTTGCTTGGTATATGTTTAATGATATTAGATTTTCAAACTTTTTGTATCATTTTACTATATATGTGTCTCTTATAGACAAAATCCAGTTAGAGATTGTTTTTTAATTTACTCTGGGGATATTTTCCAGAGGAAGAATTATCCAATTCACATTTATTGATGTATCACATATACCTAATTCTAATTAATTTTATGCATTCTCTTTTATATTTCTGTGCAGTTTCCTTTGTCCTCTTCATTTTATTATGTAATCTGCATTTTCTTTGAGTTCTTTCCTCTAGTAATTCAAAGCTATATAGTCTGTTTTTACTTTTATTACTAACTAAATTAATGTTCTTACACCTTTATTTGGAAATTCGTTAACTTCAGAAATGAAATACTATGAGTATGTATTTCTGTCCTGCTATGCAAGTTGAGAATATTTGCCTATATATATATATATATATTTTTTTTTTTTTTTTTTTGAGACAGTGTCTCACTCTATCACCCAGACAAGAGTGCAGTGACATGATTTCGGCTCACTGCAACCTCTGCCTCCCAGGCTCAAGCATTTCTCCTGTCTCAGCCTCCCAAGCAGCTGGGATTATAGGCACATGCCACTACCACCTGACTAATTTTTGTATTTTTAGTAGAGACGGGCTTCACCTTGTTAGCCAGACTGGTCTTGAACTCCTGACCTCAAATGATCCACTTGCCTCTGCATCCCACAGTGCTGGGATTACAGGCATGAGCCACTGCTGCCCAGTAATATTTATCCTCTAAAGCTTTTTCACTTCCATCTGTGTATTTTATTATGGTTAAGATTTTTTTTCCAATTCTACGTACTTTTATAGTTATTATTATGGAATTATTTATTGTTATAACCACTACATTTAAGGAATTATAATTTTATTTTGTAAGTATTATCAATTATTCAATTTTAGTTATAAATGTAAGTGGATTCAGTGCTCACAGCTTCTGCTTACCTCTAAATTATCTATTCTTGAGATCTTGATTTTGAACCTTGCGTTGGTTGTATTTTGAAGAAAAGTTACTTACGTGCTGCATTCTCTGACTATGCTAATTAGAAAATCATTTTTTATTACTTTTATATATTTAAAAAACTGGTTGTGAACTTAGTTGGGAATTGAATACTTGGGTATTGTTCTCTCTTTCTTGACCCTCTACAGATACAGCTTCACTTTTTTTCTGTTATCAAATGTTACTGTGAAAAAGTCAGAGGACACCTGACTTTTTCGGTTATAATTGACTAATTGTTAAAGGTCTTGATGTATATAGGATTCAACATTTAGCCTTGAAATTCTGTAACCTCACCAAGATGTTTCAATTTTACTGATTCAGTCTTAGTTTTTCTTGGAATATCAGATACTCTTTTTATTTCAACTAAGTATTTTCTACCACAGATTTAAGCATATTTTGTTTTCTTTTGTTTTGTTTTGCTGTCTACTTCTACAAAACCTTTTATCTGTATGTTCGATCTGTTTTCAAACCTTCTTATCTGTCATCCTCTCCACTTGCTTTCATCTACTTGTCCTTTTCCTCTGCATTTTGTGCAGTTTTTTGAAGACTGTTTTCCACATCATCAACATTGTTTTTGATTTGTGGATTTTACCTCTTATAACTTTAATATATTTATTACTTCTGCAATGATATTCTTTTTGTCATCATTTTCTTTCTTCACCTGCCAGCCTCTCTTTCATCTTGTGCTGATGTCTTGTCATCTTGTCTTTGATCTCTTCTTTCACAGAATCTCCGTTAATTGTTGTGTATAATTTTCTTCTGTGTCCTGTCCTTCAAAATAGATTTTTTCACAGGTCTTTTCCATGCTACATTTTTCTGTCATCCTCCACCCCTTGTCTTAGTTTTTTTTTTTTTTTTTTTTTTTTTTTTTATAACTCATTTGTCTTTGGGGCATAACTAGCAGAACTTTTTCTTGGCCCTCAAAAAATGAGAGAACCATCTCTTTAAATCCCCTCCTCAAGCCCTGCTTAATTCTGCTTTTAGAACCCGAGTTTGTGTCTTGATGGCTTGACTTGCTTCGGTAGTCCTTCGGCAATTTAAAAGGGTTCTGGCTAGGTTCCTGGGCAGGACACAGTTGAATTTTTCTCTCTGAATTTCATGATTCTAAGTTTTAAGTCTTGCTTTTGATTCTAGGGTCCTGTCAGTTTATTGGTTTGGTGTGGCCAAACTCTTTTTTTCTTTGTCTATGTTTTGTCTTTCTTTTTCCCCAGCCAAGCCTTTGTTAGCAGTGTGAGACAATTAGCCACCATTTTCTTCTGGAAGTTTCTTTGGTTAGCCTAAAGCATATATCTTTCTTTTGAGAGATTTCCAGACATATCTGTGTCTTCAGATGTTGGTTCTTAACTGAGAGTTTAGCCTTGCAATATAGCTTTAGGGCAACAATCAAATAACCACTCTAAGTTTGGAGGTATTTTCTAATAAGATTTTATTTATCATGAAAGCATCCTGTCATGGAAGAGTCTGGGATCCTGAGGATTTACTCAACTCTTAGTATTTTCTAGGTAAAATACTCTGATTCTTTCCTTTGTGGATCCATGTCCTGCTTTAGAAATATCAAGGACACCATGTCATGAACCTTTCTGAAGTTTTTAAGGGAGGTGGGTATGAGTATCAGCACTTGGAGTAGCCACAGTCTTCATTCTTTCAAGACCAGTAATTGTCTTTTATGAGTGTACTCATGTTAGTTTCTGATGCTGGGTCTGCAACTTAGTATTTTCTCATTAATTGCTATATAAGAAGTTAAATATTTGCAAACAGTAGTTGTCTCCTGTGCTCTTCAAGGACTGTGTAGCTATTATTGCATTCATCCAGTCGGCAGCATTTTAAAATAGGGCTCCAATGCAGTGGAGCAGGGAATGCTCACTGTTCTAGCTGGTGGTCTCAGGGACTGTTTCATACAGGAAGGAAAACTTGAGCTTGGTCTTAAAACTTGCTTGGGCCTCAGAATCACCCTGAGAACATGTAAAAAAAGATTACTGGACCTCAACACCAGAGTTTCTGATTCAAGTCTTGGGTAGAACTTAATAATTTGCATTTCTAACAAGTTCTTTGGTGATGCTGATGCTGCTGGTCCAGGGACTAGACTTTGAGAACCATTGTCTTAAAGGGTGGGAATTACTTAGACCCTCCAAAAGCAGATAAAGGTGTTCTACATGGAGGAAAACCATGAACAAACATAGAGATCTCAACATCTTCCTGATTTCTAAGCTATTCTCTTCAGAATGATCAACAGACTCTTCTAAGAGACCCTTAGGGAAGATATTTTAAAAGTTAAAGATGATTCCCAGACTTTCTGATACATTTAGATTTTTTTATATCCAACAAATGGATATAGATACCCTCTAGGCATAAAGTTAGATAAATAAAGAAATAAAAGATAAAGATAAATTAATATATTAGTAAAGAGAGAAAAATATTCCAAGTTGCAGTTGGTTTCAGAATGCAGTATATAATTTGAAGTGAAATCCAGTATGAACAATATTCTGGTATCATTAGTCTGAGTCACTCACTAGATGTGCCACAAAGAGGCTGACTTTTTTTGACAGACATTCATAAGGCTGACTACTCTTCTCCTTTCCATTTTACATGAACCAACCCTGCTATGTCCAGATCCTCCTAAGGCTCGTTCAGCTAGCCTCTTCAGTGACTTTGTTGGCAGTGCACATTTTCCATAAGAAACAAGACGATGTTTCTCGTGGGGTAGATTTGGCAGGCATAAACCTACTACATAATGTTGTTCCGACTCCACGAGGTTGGATTCTAAAGATAATTCAGTGTTATAGCTCTTGTTCTTCTGTGTATACCTTTGTCAGCAACTTTCAGTCTTCCAAACGTGTTTCCAAAGTATAAACACACTGCTTGCATGCCTAAGAAGTTCTGTGAATAGTCAAACTGCACAAAATGCATTTTGTACTTTTTCAGTTACTCTCCTGGGTGTGAATTCAGGGTAGAGGAGACACTTGTGGTTATTCTGAAATCTGCCTCCCTGATGAAGACTCATTACTGAGAATATATGGGGCACGGACCTTAAGCGTGAATACTGTTGAACAACTGACACGTATGGAGTGTCTTTACTTGTGAGTTCCTGTCTCAAATTATGATATTCAAAAGATTTTCTTCCTGGCTTAGAAAATGCATGTGCCAGAAGGCTTGGGCAGGTTATTTTTCTTGAGACTTCAGTTTCAGTCTCTGGAAAATGAAGATGTTGGACCAGGTTGGACTATATGGTCTTTAAGATCTCCTCTCCATTGGACATGATGAACCTATTGATGGTTAACTTTTAGAGTAGAGTCTTCTCTTTGACTTAAGGAAGGCACAAATAATACTTCAATATTTTTCAGGGAGGCTAAGAAGAAAAAATTCTGTTTCTACCTAATTTTGTTACACTCCCTCCACTGAAAATGTTTATACAGTTTTGAGCTATAGGACAGAATTGTTCCTCAGGCTTTCCAGGATTCTTTGCAAACAAGAATAAAAAAGGCTTTGTGGAGGCAAGGCAACCAAATGGTCTCAAATGTAGTCAGGTGATGACTCCAGGTGTCACATCAGTTCAGGGTAGCTTAGCAGTGTTATAAACACATAGGTGGAACAATGCAGCCAGAGGCAGCATCTCCATGGATGATGAGGAAAAGGAGGATGGTCATTTACTTTAAACTCATGGACAAGTGGAAACTTAGAATTGCTAGTGGAGACTTAGAATTGCTAGTGTCTCAGTAGTCAACTAACCACTGTGATGTGGCTTCATTAGCTTCATAAGCACTAGGTTTTGTTTTGTTTTTCTGTTCATGGATGCTCTCTGGAATTCCTTAGTTTCTTGAACATTTAGTTCGATTTGGTACCACTGGTTAATTTTCTCCTGGAAAGCAGGCCTGCATACAGTTAGTACTCATAGCACAAATCTCATCAGAGCCAGACTTATGCCGGGCCCTGGGGATATAAGAATAAAAAAGAACGCCTTACTTGACCTCTGAAGAGTGACTTATAGTAGCCTGGGGCCGTGTCACTTTGAAAGAAGATGATTTTACACACTGGAGAGGAGAACATATGCATTGTTTTTCACAGAAATTTTAGTCAGAGGCCACGTGCTAAAGATTTAACTTTTTTTTTTTTTTTTTTTTTTTTTTTGAGATAGAATCTAACTCTGTGACCCAGGCTGGAGTGCAGTGGCATGATCTCGGCTCGCTGCAACCTCTGTCTCCCAGGCTCAAACAATTTTCCTGCCTCAGCCTCCCGAGTAGCTGGGATTACAGGTACCTGCCACCAAGCCCAGCTAATTTTTGTGTATGCTTTTAATAGAGAAGAGGTTTCACCATGTTGGCTAGGCTGGTCTTGAACTCCTTACCTCAAGTGATCAGCCCGCCTCAGCCTCCCAAAGTGCTAGGATTACAGGCATGAGACACTGTGCCCAGCTGACTTGACCATTTTTAATGACATTTGCCCCTTACAAAACTCACAGGATTATCAACTGTGCAAGGGTGATACAAGGGCCGTATCACTAGGAAAGACAGACCAGTCACATGCCTTCGCCTTGGATTTTTTTTTTTTTCTGAAGAGATTTTTGGTAAGATACCCAAATTAGAAAAATAAAACTGAAAACTCATCATGATATCATATAGCATGAGGGCTGTTAAGATCATTTAGAACCACACAATTATAAAATCTTGGACCTGGGCTCTCCCAGGTTGTTGACCCTCTAGGGATCCAGAGACTCCCCAGCCAGGACGCCATAAAGGGCCTCTAAAGACAGGTGGGTTATATGCAGAGAATGAAAATACCTGGAGATCATTAGGTTTTCAGTCTCATCACTATTGACATTTGGGGCTAGATAATTCTTTGTCGTGGGGGCTGTACTGTGCATTGTAGAATGCTTAGCAGTATCCCTAACCTTTACCCACAGATGCTGGGTATGATAACTAAAACTGCCTGCAGATACTGCCAAACAGCCCCAAGTTGGGGCAAGTTCAGGGAATAAAATTACCACTCGTTGGGACTACTGCTTTATGACAACACAGTTAGTAGAGTCATCTAACACTCAAGACCAATCTTTTTTGGTTGGTTGGAATCCTATAATTCAGAAGCTCTAGTTCATTCATTTGTTCCTCCCTTCATTCAACGCATATTTCTGAGTACCTGTTGAGTACACTGAGTGTTCCCAAGGCTGAAGATCCCAGTGTGAGCCAGACAGACCTAGAGTCCTTCTAAGGGTACTTGTGTTCTGGTGGGAAGAAAAGACCACAAATAAACAAGGGTCATGCCAATAGTGAAGGAAATAAAGTAGTGTATTGTGGTAGAGAGAAACTGTGTGTGGGTTGGTGTTGTGAGTAGGGGTTTCAATTTTGCAGATTTTGTAGGGGTTGGGAGTGGTGGCTAAGATAGAGTTGTCAAGGAAAGCCCCTGGATTTAATTTATAAGAAGGCAGTCACATGAAGATTGGCATTTATATGTCTCTGAATAATAAAATGTAAGGGAATGAATTTAATCGGGAAAAAATATCTTACAAAATATGAGAAGAAAATCTTGTGAAACAGGTCCTTTGTACAAAAAGGTTGAACATCATGATCTAATCTCTTCATTTAACAAAATGATCAAAGTAAGGACCTCAAAAGACTTGCTCTCAAGGTGAAGATGGCAGGCAGAGACATCAGACCTACTGTCGCTTTTTGGTTTTAGTGACCTGAGAACAAATTCCTTAATGGCTGGATAGGCATTTCTGTATGCCTTTTTTTTTTTTTTTTTTTTTTTTAAACAGCTCAACAGTGGATATGCTGAAAAACCTAACTTGTTGGGCAAAAGTGGGATTTATCATTAAGGATATATGGAATGTGAGGCTTGGCTCCTTAACTGAGCACTGTAGTGTTTTCACCTGGTAATAAAGTCTACTGTTGTGTTGGTGGATAAATGTCTAAGCTTTCTGCTTGGTTCTTGGGATGTAAGAAGTTTTAGGAATAAACTTACTTGCTAAAAGTAGATTGGGGATTGCAAGAGAAAAGAAATTTCTTGGCTTTCATTTTTAGAAAATTTCTAATTTTGGGGTATATTCCAGTCCCATATAGAAACACATACGGATGTTTCTCCTGCTATAAGGTTGCATTAATTTGTTGAAGCAAAGGTAGGAAAACTAATGGATCTGAATGGGCCAGTTGGTTAGTTTGATAAGAAGGACAGCCTTCTATTGACTTCTGCTACAGGCAGAAGTCAAGAAGAGGAAAACAAAAAATCACAGTCCCCTTGAGTAGGAGGACTTGAAAGCATTTATGGTCTATATAGGCTCAGGCACTGTTTGCCTTTTCAGAAAGCAGGGGTTTAGGACTTCATCCTCACAGGGTAGTTATATTAGAAACCATGGTTTGGAGAAAGACACACAGACAGACAGATCCAGGTGCCAGGCTTAGGTAATCAGTTTTGTCTGCTATAAGAAAATAGACTGGAAGGGTTATTACATCAGGGGCTGCCACTGATGGAGGCAGGCTCAGAATCATTCTTGTCTAAAGCAAGTGAATTGTCTGAATTTTTTGAGCAAATGATGAGCATACAAAAGTGAGCAAGTCTCAGGGAGATTAGATTGAGATTTTCCCCAGATAAAAGAAGTTATTTCAGCAAAACTTCCTCACACCCTCCGCAAGCCAATGGCCATACATCATTTTTTTTTTCTTTGCATAGTAATAGAAAACAAGGTAAGTTGTTAAAAATGGTTTCTGGATTCATTCACTGAATCTGTAGAATTGAGACTTGGTTTGTTTGGCTGAATCTTGTGAGCCACGAACACTTTGGGCCATGAAGACACACCCAAGGCCCAAGGTCAGTCAGGCTGACCAGCCCCCAGGGAAAGTTCTCAATTCATGTCTTTGTCTTTCACGATGTGGAAGATGACTTTTACTGCAGCTTCTGCTTACTCTGCGTCTTAATCAGTTCTGTAATGAAGACCCAGCAGCATATCTGCAACTTCCCTTTAATTTTACAATTTTTATAATGAGAGTTCTTGTGTGAAAAGTGTCTGTAGAAACCCAGCCAGCATTCTGAAGAGTCGATAAAGCAACACCGTGATTTTCTGTCTCTGCTGTTTGGGCGATGTTTAGCTCTGGAGGGGAGAAATCAGTTATCTGTTGTTCTAAGTACAAGGGCAAGAACAGCTGCAGTTTCCAAGGAACTTCCTGGTGAACCCATGACATTTCAGAGAATTCCTCAATACTTATTATTTCTCACTTACTCATTCTTAGGACACCAAGAATGGGTTCCCATCATTTGAAGGGACATGATGAGCTGGAATCTCATTTATCATGGTTGCATTTTGAGAATTTCAGTGAGGGGGAGGCGTCTTCATTTTGTTTTGTTTTGTTTCTAAACCACATCTCAAGAAAATTGTCAAGACGCTTCTCAGAATTAGAATTATCCAGTGAACTGCAAGTTCCCCTTTACAGACAATGAAGTCTAAAGCTACTGAGATATCAGCCTGCTTCCTCCCTTTCTTTTCTTGTCCCTTCTCTCCTTTTATCTCCTTATTCAAATCACACGCTTCCTTTTCTACGGACAGGAGAGCTGGCAGACTGCCTATTGGCCTGTTGGCCTCAATTAGCCTTATATCATTGCAAAGGAATGCATGAATTCTCCAGAAGGTATGTAGTATCTCTTTCTGTATGAGACACTTACTACCTGCTTTCATAACAGGTCACTCAGCCGGAATCACTTCTTATTTACATATCCAACATTTTTAGCCACTTGGATTACATCCCTAGATGCTCATTTCATTTTAATGATGATCCCAAAGGCATCTATTAAGAAATAGTACTCCAGCATACTCTGCAGTACTTGAAAACTTTATGCAGGAGAGCAAACCTAAAATAAAAAGTAACCTGAAGGCTAGCATCCTTGGCCAGTAGGTGATTGGGTTATTAATCTGCAAATTGCCTGCTTCAGACTTTGTGCTTATGTACAAGATCCCACAGATGGAACAGGCCAACTGTATACAACAGAGGCCACATGCATTGGCAGGACTTGGTCTCATGGTATTTCCCTGCTACTATTTAAATTCAGTCTCATATTGGGGGTTACATATGTGATTGCAAATTAATCCTTTCTCTTCTGAAAATTTGGTTTTGAAGAACAGCTGTGTCTCCCTTCTGAATTCCTTAATTATTTATCCTCCCTGATACGTTAAACCTTTCATTAGTGTGGTGAATTGTCAAGAGTACACAGAACTGCTTAGATCATGTAGCAAACAGTATAAACATTTGATAGGACATTTGAAGACCACATGGTGAGCCAGAATCTATAGTAGTACCAAATGCTATGGGATTGTTGGAGGTAGCTTGTTGTTGGAAGTTGCTTGTTGGTTTATTTTGCTGGTTTACTATTTTTTTATTTTTATATTTATTTATTTATTTATTTTTTGAGAAACAGTCTTACTCTGCCACCCAGGCTGGAGTGCAGTGGCGCGATCTCGGCTCACTGCAACCTTCTTCTCCCGGGTTCAAGCAATTCTCTGCCTCAGCTTCCTGAGTAGCTGGGATTACAGGCGCCCGCCACCACACCCGGCTAATTTTTTTTATTTTTAGTAGAGACGGGGTTTCACCATGTTGGCTAGATTGGTCTCGAACTCCTGACCTCGTGATCCACCCACCTTGGCCTCCCAAAGTGCTGGAATTACAGGCGTGAGCCACCGCGCCCTGTCTGCTGGTTTATTTTTTTATACTATAACATGGAGACACAGTACCTATATCATTTGTATTTATTCAGAAAAGAACCGATTCTGCCCCAGCTCTTGTTAAATTTGGAGGGCATATGCCCATATGTGAGTTAAAGTTAAATCAAGAAAATTAATTACATATATCTATATGTAATTAATTATATATATAATGATGTGTGTGTGTGTGTGTGTGTGTGTGTGTATATATATATATATATATATTTACACATTCTGTATTTGCATTTGTAGTTTTGATTCCATAACTACTGTTCCTGAAAGAGATTTCACCTCAACTTTTCAGGTCATTACTCTTTGGAAAGATGCTTTAAATGATTATTAAATTATTACAACTTCCACTTCAGCCATAACAAGTGTAAATGATTTGTAGTGATATGGAACTCCCCTTCTTGCTAAGAATAGCAACCCAACATTTATAAGTTTACTAGTGCCTTTTAAAAAAAAAAAAAATCATTTTTCATCTTAAGGTCCTGGGGCTTGCAATTAAAAATATTAACCTTCCAATACACATCACAACTCTTTGACCTCAGCATATCAACAATTTCTGATCTACAAATACATTTTTTAGAATGATCTTTAGTCTCTTGATTTTTCTGTTTTTCTAGCTGAACTATTCCAGAATTTACATATTCTATTACCTGTCCTTGGATAATTGGTTTTTCCATTCATAACAAAGAAAACTAAGAAAAGTTCAAACAACAGGTGCTAATGAGAGCCTTTTATTAGAATTATGATTGAGGAGAACTGGGAAGTTTAGTGTCTTATAAATGAAACTAGGTTTCTGGAGTGGACAGAGGAAAAGCACCTTATGGTGTTTCTGGTTCTATTTCTCAAAGGCTTTGAAGGTTATAATTAGTTGCTACTGAATCACATGGCTGTGGTGCTTCACAGCTTTATTTCTGGGCTGCAGTCCTTCAGTTAGAGAACAGGTTAGATCCAGGCAAGGCCTATGCCTTTTAATTTGATCACTTCCTGAAGAGAGCTGGGATTTTGACTTGAGGACCACATTTATGCTCCTGGGCCCTCAAACTAAAGAGCAGTGTTTGCCAAGCTGACCTGGACCAAGTGATGGTGGTGGGCCTGTAAGAATGCTGTACAATGTGAACACCTCCCCGCTCCGGTTACGTCTGACCAGTGAGTTGGAAGCATGGATGATGAAGCTGTGGTTTGTCTCCTTCCTCCTTCACAGGAGGGAAAACTGAGGCATAATGGATCCCTGGAATTCTGAGCACAGAAAGTAGGTGGGCAGGTGGTATAAATTAAAATTGATGTTTTTAAGATTGAAAATGAGCAAGCTTTGTCCATAATTTACTTTTCCCCATTTCTGTATATATGTTTCAAATCTTTGACATCATCTCTGGATGTTCTTTGTATCTTCAAGTGTTTGTCAAACATAAACAATTGGATTTTGGGTTTCCCCGTCAAAACCCCACATTTTGAAATCCTTCAAACTATAAAGGCAAACTGAACAAACCAGCAACGAATAAGTAGTACTAAAGGCAGTGACTAATTAGGATGGTCTAAGGGTTTCATGTTAGGAGGACCAGTCACATTAGGTGCCAGTTATTTTAGAATGAATCTGTGTTCACCTTGCAGGGATCATGATGGGTGGTGTTTAAAGTCTGAGCATCTGAGGTCTATTTGACCTTGAAGGGCCTGGACATATATCTGGGGTAGAAGACAGGGGTGCTTGTTTGATATGTAGATTCATCTCATGACCTTTTGAAATAGACTCTTTTTAGTTAGTTCAGAAACTTCCTCTTTTGATTTTGCTGATTTTGGTGAGAAAAAATATCGCTAATTTCATAATCATAGTATTATTAAATGAAGTAAATAGATATGAGATCAAAGCTTTTAACTTAAAATCATAATTTTATGGCAGATCAGTGACTACATTAGCCTCTTAGGGTTGCTGCTCTTCAGGATTGATGAAATAGATATGCAGAGCTTATTTCTCATCTTTTTTTTTTTCTCAGTTTTGGTTTCTTAGAGGATTACCATCTGCTACAAAAACATATGAATGGGTCATCTTCATGTCCAGTGTGTTTTTGTCTCTGTCCTTCCCTACTCCCTTCCCCTCCACTTGCTGTCACTTTTTGCACATGTGCCCATGCACCATCTCATAAACATATCAAGTTTCTGTCTCTTTGATTGGGCCATGCCAGCAACTTCTGTTTTCTTCTTCTGTCAGCATCTTCAGGAGAAATGTGTACACAAAGGCAAGATGGCTTTCAAAGTAGGCTACATCCTCCTTTCAGTACTTGGTGCAGACATGAAATTGAAGGCCATTCAGCTCTACCTGATGCTGGTTCTCTCAGCGGCCTGGAGATTAACCTCTTCTAAGGCTCTGAGCTATTTTTGAGGCAGAGGCTGCAACAACATTAAAGCTAGAACCCATTAGGAAATCACTTTCATCATCTCTTCTTTTTCCAAATCAGTGGCTCTTTTTCTGATCTCATAACCCTTTTATCTCCTTTGTAGCAGAACAAGGAGATTGTTAGTTTATGTTTGTGTCCAGTGAAGTTAGCATCCTTGATAATAGCTTCAGAAGACACCAAGATATAGAGAACTACATAGAGAGATGAATTTCTTCTCTAGGTGGATGACTTAATGCCGAAGGTGCCCTGCTTTCCTTCTGCAGAACCGTAACTTCTGTTGATGTTGTGCAAATCAGGCTCAAACTTTCCAAAAGACACACAGCAGAAAGCCTTTTGTTGCATTATTTCTAAAGGCTTGAAGTTTTGAAGGGAAGAGATTTTGTTTTCCTCTCTGCTACACAATGGAGCTTTCAGAGAACCTCCTTTAAAAGGAATAGCTACAGCCTTTGTGTTGAAGGGTGTGTCTGTTGGCAGGGTCTGCTGATGCAGACAGACTGGCTGGTGATTAACAAAGGTCATTAGACTTTGGAATCTGGCAAGCAGAGTCGGATGGTATGTCTTCTGTGTGTGGAAGGACGACTTCCAAGAAGCCAAGGCATTCTGGAGGTCCCCCCACTGCACCCCTAAATCCTGGTGTAGAACAGGATCTGGCCCAGGGTCATCCTGCTCTGACCAGGGCTCTGCTGGGACTAACAAACCAGCATATCAATCATGGAATAAAAGAACCTTTGGAGATCTTGGTGAATGACATTTGAGGAGGAGAAAGGTGCTGCTTTTCGGAGAGAAATGAAAACAGTTAATTCTTTGTTGGGAAGAGAAGAGCATAGGAGGAGCCCAGCCTGCTCTTCTAGCATTCATTTCTGATTGTTAGCCTAGCAGAATCCAGGAGAAGCCATGTTGTGCACGCAGGAGAAGCTCTGAGCTAAAATGGCTGCCCCTAAAGCTCAGAGGACTAGGGCAGCTTAGTGAGTCTTAGAGCTTCAGTGACGCAGGAGCTCATATCTCTTGAAAGTGTGATAAACACATTCAGCAGAGCTGTGGCTTGTTTGGCTGAGATGAAAGGACTAAGCTTGGGGGATGGGGAGTGCACACTGGATGATCTGCTTTTTTCTGTGAAGTGTTCTAAATGCAGGAGTTGTCTGCACCATGGAAAAATTTGTTTTCAGGTCTAATGGACTGTGCGAAAGGAGAAGTGGGGTGGGGCCTCAGTGACTGCTGTAATTTGATCCAGAGCTGATAGCAACCTCTTCCACACAATTTGGGTTGGTGCTTAGACATAAAAGCTTGTGTATCTGGAATATTGAGACTTAGCTGAAAAGAGTCTGGTGCACAGTTCAATGTTTATTGAAAAAGGATAAATTGCTGGGTGAAAGAAGAGGAGGTAAATATCTGCAGCTCACTCTGCAAGCTCAGTCTGTCCAGAACTGGACTTGCCAGAAGTTATTTTAGCAGGCGATCAGGAGGAGCATTCTTTGATAGAAAATCTTTGCGTGATGGCTCCTTTCACTACATTGATGTATTATTACTGGACTTTTTTGTTCCTGCAGAAATAATTTATCTTTTACAGTAAAAGTATAGAGTATTACATCATAAAATACATTGGCTACAGCGTTAGTTCTTGGACATCTGGTTCTAGATTACAATGACTCAGTAGAGTTTGTGATGATCTTACTGAAGTAACTTACTCATTAGATAATAACAGGGTATCTCAACTTAGGATATACATTAAGATAGGAAGGACTCCACCTTTCTAATACATTTTTGACTTCTTGATGGTGGGACTCTCCATTGAGTTAGTGTGTAGCTTTATGTATATTTCAGTCACACAGTAAATAGCAGAATGAAGGTAGCTGGGCAAGTTTTGATTTATTCCATGGCAGCTTCACAACTTTTTGCATCCAGTTATGCACTTCATGTTTGTAAAGGAAAGAAGTGGAAAAAGATAAAGTCATGACTTAGAAGCCCTTCTTCAAAAATGCAAGTTTCTGTTGTCTTCGTGCAAATTGAGGTGCCAAGGTGCAACTTTAAACAGAAACTGGATTGTCATCCAAAGTTGGTTGTTTGAAAACCTCATGAGGAATATTTTATGACCTAATTAGATTGAAGAAGCTGTTAGGTTATAATTGGTAGGTAGTAAAAGAGCAAATAGTCATTTAGCTCATGGAAAAAAAACCCCACAACTAAACTATTTGGAGAAGGGAGGAAAGAGAGGTGCACCCCAATATCAGCAAAGTTATTAAAATAAGAAAAGCTACAATAAAAATGCTCTACCTCCACTCCCAAGATTTAAATACTATTTCACTATTTGGTGATAAAACACCAAGGTAATAATACTAAATAAACAGCTAATGAAGGCTGAAATTTTCCCTTTCTTCTGTGTGGACATCCTCTTTACTTTTGAGATGGTTCCAATTTAAAAAGAAAATGAGTCCAAGGCAGAACCAAAGCCAACATTAAGTTACCAAGAAATTTGGATTCAGTGGAGAAGCTCAGAAACTTCTAAAACTTTTGAAGTATTAAGCATTTCCTTGACAAATGGCATTGGAAGACATACCATGCTAGAAAATGTTTATCTGGTATTTTTCCTTCTTTGAAGTTATGAGGTCAAGGACATCATCTCCATTATGTCTGATTGCCTCTCTTTAGCCAGTGTTCCAACTGGCAAATTCCAATAAGAGAAATCTACTAATACTGGAATTTTTTCCCATTAATGGATATACAGCCCCATCAGCTCGAGGTATGCGATTAGTGCATTCCTTAAGATGTTTTGTTCTGACTTCTGCCACAGGTTCCTAATGTGAGAGGGTAGTCCCAGATCATGGAGGTGCTTCAGTGTGATGGCTGTGATTTCAGAGCCCCATCTTATGAAGATCTCAAGGCACACATTCAGGATGTCCATACGGCATTTCTGCAGCCAACTGATGTTGCTGAGGACAATGTGAATGAGCCACGATGTGGGTCCATGAACGCCAGTAATCAGACAGAGGTGGAGTTTTCTTCTATAAAGGATGAATTTGCCATTGCAGAAGATTTATCAGGTAAATCTATACTAAACTTGGCACGGCTGATGTATTTTAATTGCTCTCGTTTCCTTTTAGCCTGTAGCCATGGTTCTTAATATACGTGGCTTTTGCAGAGTTTCTTGTGCTTTGCTAGCCATTTTTGTGGTTTGGGCGTCATGTATCTCTTCTTGAGTATCTTAGGTTGTTATCTTTTCAAAAGCTCCCTCATATATCCTACCTTTTAATTTGGAGAACAAGGTAGTTGCTTGGAAAGTTCTAGAAAAAGTAGTACAAGTTATGAAACTTGTATTTTTGTAGCTGTGTGGCTCATTTATGGAGATGAGGAGAATACCTAAAGCTGTACACTGCATCTTTATCCATGAGAATGTGCAGTACGTATATCTTCATTGATGCTTTGTGAATACTCTTCAAGGCCTCATCTTGAGACTTCAGGCCTTTTGCATGTGATGTTTAGTAACGGAGAATAATTGGAATGGTACTGATTTGCATGATTGGATATTTTAATTATCTTTTGCTTTGTCACTTTCCTTATGCTTTTTCTTTAGGTCAAAATGCAACTGCATTGGGGACCGGAGGTTACTATGGCCACAGTCCAGGATATTATGGTCAGCATATTGCCGCTAATCCCAAACCAACAAACAAGTTTTTTCAATGCAAGTTCTGTGTACGCTACTTCAGGTCAAAAAACCTCCTCATAGAACACACTAGAAAGGTCCATGGAGCTCAAGCTGAAGGGAGTTCATCAGGACCCCCTGTCCCAGGATCCTTAAATTATAATATCATGATGCACGAGGGATTTGGAAAGGTCTTCTCTTGCCAGTTTTGCACATACAAGTCACCAAGAAGGGCAAGAATAATTAAGCATCAGAAGATGTATCACAAAAACAATTTGAAGGAGACCACTGCTCCCCCACCTGCTCCTGCTCCAATGCCAGACCCTGTGGTTCCGCCCGTATCCCTGCAGGACCCCTGCAAGGAACTGCCAGCAGAGGTTGTGGAGCGCAGCATCTTAGAGTCTATGGTCAAGCCTTTGACCAAATCTCGAGGCAACTTTTGTTGTGAGTGGTGCAGCTACCAGACCCCCCGCCGAGAACGCTGGTGTGACCACATGATGAAGAAACACCGCAGTATGGTCAAGATCCTTTCCAGTCTCAGACAGCAACAAGAAGGAACTAATCTACCTGATGTGCCGAACAAGAGTGCCCCCAGCCCCACTTCCAACTCCACCTATCTGACCATGAATGCTGCAAGCCGGGAGATACCCAATACCACCGTCTCCAACTTCAGGGGCTCCATGGGCAACTCCATCATGAGACCCAATTCTTCTTCAGCTTCCAAGTTTTCGCCCATGTCTTACCCTCAGATGAAGCCGAAGTCACCTCACAATTCTGGTCTAGTTAACTTGGTAGAGAGATCCCGTTATGGAATGACTGACATGACCAATTCTTCTGCTGACCTGGAAACTAACAGCATGCTAAATGACTCTAGTTCTGATGAAGAGTTAAATGAAATAGACAGTGAGAATGGTTTAAGTGCTATGGATCACCAGACATCAGGCCTGTCTGTAGAGCAGCTGATGGGCTCAGATGGCAACAAATTATTGGAGACCAAGGGGATTCCATTTAGAAGATTCATGAATAGGTTCCAGTGCCCCTTTTGTCCTTTCCTCACCATGCATCGACGTAGCATCTCTCGTCACATAGAAAACATCCACTTATCTGGAAAGACAGCTGTCTACAAATGTGACGAATGTCCGTTTACTTGCAAGAGCTCGTTGAAACTTGGGGCTCACAAACAGTGTCACACGGGTACAACGTCAGACTGGGATGCTGTGAATTCCCAGAGTGAAAGCATTTCTTCCTCACTGAATGAAGGTGTGGTGTCTTATGAGAGCTCAAGCATCAATGGTAGAAAGTCAGGAGTCATGTTGGATCCCTTGCAGCAGCAACAGCCACCGCAACCACCACCACCGCCACCACCACCGCCACCATCACAGCCACAGCCACTGCAGCAGCCACAGCCACCACAGCTGCAGCCACCACATCAGGTGCCACCCCAGCCACAAACACAGCCACCACCAACGCAGCAGCCACAGCCACCCACACAAGCCACACCTCTGCATCCGTACAAATGCACCATGTGTAATTACTCCACCACAACTCTGAAAGGGCTAAGAGTCCATCAGCAGCATAAACATTCATTCTGTGACAACTTGCCAAAATTCGAGGGGCAGCCCTCAAGCCTACCATTGGAAAATGAGACAGACAGCCACCCCTCTTCCAGCAACACTGTGAAGAAAAGTCAGACCTCAATTCTTGGGTTGTCCTCCAAGAACAATTTTGTAGCTAAGGCCTCTAGGAAGCTCGCCAATGACTTTCCCCTAGATTTGTCACCTGTGAAGAAGAGAACCAGGATTGACGAGATAGCAAGCAACCTTCAGAGCAAAATTAACCAAACCAAACAGCAGGAAGATGCAGTGATCAATGTTGAGGATGATGAAGAGGAAGAGGAAGACAACGAAGTCGAGATAGAGGTTGAGTTGGACAGGGAGGAGGAGCCGACAGAACCCATCATAGAGGTTCCCACTTCCTTTTCTGCCCAACAGATATGGGCAAGAGATACCAGTGAGCCCCAGAAGGAGCCCAACTTCAGAAACATCACCCACGATTACAATGCCACCAATGGGGCTGAGATTGAGCTCACCCTTTCTGAAGATGAAGAGGATTATTATGGCTCCTCAACAAACTTGAAAGATCACCAAGTTTCCAATACTGCTCTGCTGAATACCCAAAATCCCATCTATGGGACTGAGCACAATAATGAAAACACAGACTTTGGTGACTCTGGAAGGCTTTACTATTGTAAACACTGTGACTTTAACAACAAATCTGCCCGGAGTGTTAGCACCCACTACCAACGAATGCACCCATACATTAAATTCAGCTTTAGGTACATCTTGGACCCCAACGATCATAGTGCAGTGTACAGGTGCCTGGAATGCTACATCGATTACACCAATTTCGAAGATCTCCAGCAGCATTATGGCGAACACCACCCAGAAGCCATGAATGTACTCAACTTTGATCACTCGGACCTGATCTACCGGTGTCGGTTTTGTTCATACACGAGCCCGAATGTTAGAAGCCTGATGCCACATTACCAAAGAATGCATCCCACGGTGAAGATCAACAACGCGATGATATTTTCAAGCTATGTCGTGGAGCAGCAGGAAGGGCTGAATACGGAATCCCAGACCCTGAGGGAGATTCTGAATTCGGCTCCCAAGAACATGGCGACTTCCACACCTGTGGCTCGTGGTGGTGGTTTGCCAGCTACGTTCAACAAAAACACTCCTTCTAAGACCTTTACTCCTGAATGTGAAAATCAGAAGGACCCTTTGGTCAACACTGTTGTTGTTTATGATTGTGATGTTTGTTCGTTTGCAAGCCCCAACATGCATTCTGTCTTGGTTCATTATCAGAAGAAACACCCCGAAGAAAAGGCTTCCTACTTTAGGATCCAGAAAACTATGCGAATGGTGTCTGTGGACAGGGGCTCTGCCCTTTCTCAATTATCATTTGAGGTGGGTGCTCCAATGTCTCCCAAAATGTCCAACATGGGTTCCCCACCCCCCCCACAACCCCCGCCACCAGACCTCAGTACTGAGCTTTACTACTGCAAACACTGTTCCTACAGCAATCGGTCAGTTGTGGGAGTGCTTGTCCACTACCAGAAAAGACACCCAGAAATAAAGGTTACTGCCAAATATATCAGACAGGCTCCTCCCACAGCTGCAATGATGAGAGGGGTCGAAGGGCCCCAAGGCTCCCCCCGGCCACCTGCCCCCATACAACAGCTGAACCGAAGCAGCTCTGAGAGAGATGGCCCTCCTGTGGAGAATGAGATGTTCTTTTGCCAGCACTGTGATTATGGGAACCGGACGGTCAAAGGGGTACTCATTCATTATCAGAAGAAGCACCGAGACTTCAAGGCCAATGCAGACGTGATCCGGCAGCATACGGCCACCATTCGAAGCCTCTGTGACCGAAATCAGAAGAAGCCTGCCAGCTGCGTGCTTGTCTCCCCCTCTAATCTGGAGCGGGACAAAACGAAACTCCGAGCACTCAAATGTAGGCAGTGCTCATATACCTCCCCCTACTTCTATGCACTGAGGAAGCATATCAAGAAAGACCACCCCGCCCTGAAAGCCACAGTTACGTCCATCATGCGAAGGGCATTTCTAGATGGCTTGATAGAAGCTGGCTACCACTGCGAGTGGTGCATCTACTCCCATACGGAGCCCAACGGTTTGCTCCTGCATTACCAACGGAGGCATCCAGAACACTATGTTGATTACACCTACATGGCTACTAAACTGTGGGCTGGGCCAGACCCATCCCCTCCCTCTCTCACAATGCCAGCCGAAGCCAAAACCTACAGATGCAGGGACTGTGTTTTTGAAGCTGTCTCCATCTGGGACATCACTAATCATTACCAAGCATTCCACCCCTGGGCCATGAATGGTGATGAGTCAGTGCTGCTGGACATCATCAAGGACAAGGATGCTGTGGAGAAGCCCATTCTTTCATCTGAAGAGTTGGCAGGCCCTGTGAATTGTGAAAACAGTATACCCACCCCTCTCCCAGAGCAGGAAGCTGAATGTCCAGAGGATGCAAGACTGTCCCCTGAGAAAAGCCTGCAGCTAGCTTCAGCCAACCCCGCCATATCCTCTACCCCATACCAGTGCACGGTATGCCAATCTGAGTATAACAACTTGCACGGCCTTCTCACTCATTATGGGAAGAAGCACCCTGGCATGAAAGTGAAGGCTGCTGACTTTGCCCAGGACATTGACATCAACCCAGGTGCCGTCTACAAATGCAGGCATTGCCCATACATCAACACCCGCATCCATGGCGTACTGACCCACTACCAGAAGCGACACCCGTCCGTCAAGGTGACCGCTGAGGACTTTGTGCACGACGTAGAGCAGTCCGCTGACATATCCCAGAACGACGTGGAGGAGACGAGCAGGATCTTCAAGCAAGGGTACGGCGCCTACCGGTGCAAACTGTGTCCGTACACACACGGCACTTTGGAGAAACTGAAAATCCACTACGAGAAGTATCACAATCAACCTGAATTTGATGTCTTTTCCCAGTCGCCCCCGAAGCTGCCAGTCCCCCTCGAGCCCGAGATGACCACTGATGTGAGCCCCTCCCAAGTCTCCATCACTGAGGAGGAGGTGGGAGAGGAGCCCGTGTCTACTTCTCACTTCTCTACCTCCCACCTGGTCTCCCACACTGTGTTCCGGTGCCAGCTCTGCAAGTACTTCTGCTCCACAAGGAAGGGGATTGCCAGGCACTACCGCATCAAGCACAATAATGTCCGCGCCCAGCCAGAAGGCAAGAACAACCTCTTCAAGTGTGCCCTGTGTGCCTACACCAACCCCATCCGCAAAGGTCTGGCAGCCCATTACCAGAAGCGCCACGACATTGATGCGTATTACACTCACTGCCTGGCAGCCTCCAGGACCATCAGCGACAAGCCCAATAAAGTGATCATCCCATCCCCGCCCAAGGACGACTCCCCTCAGCTGAGCGAGGAACTCCGGCGGGCAGTGGAGAAGAAAAAGTGCTCCTTGTGCTCTTTCCAGTCTTTCAGCAAGAAGGGCATCGTGTCCCATTACATGAAACGCCACCCAGGGGTGTTCCCAAAGAAGCAGCACGCCAGCAAGTTGGGGGGCTACTTCACAGCCGTCTATGCAGATGAGCATGAGAAGCCCACGCTGATGGAAGAAGAGGAGAGAGGCAGCTTTGAGAAAGCCGAGGTGGAGGGTGAAGCTCAGGAAATCGAGTGGCTCCCGTTCCGCTGCATCAAATGCTTCAAGCTGTCCTTTAGCACTGCAGAGCTGCTGTGCATGCATTACACTGACCACCACAGTCGGGACCTAAAGAGGGACTTCATCATTCTGGGCAACGGCCCCCGCTTGCAGAACTCCACCTACCAGTGTAAGCACTGTGATAGCAAACTGCAAAGCACAGCCGAGCTGACCTCACACTTGAACATTCACAATGAGGAATTCCAGAAGCGTGCCAAACGTCAGGAGAGGAGGAAACAGCTTTTGAGCAAGCAGAAATATGCAGATGGTGCTTTTGCAGATTTCAAACAAGAGAGGGTAAGGATATGTTTTGATTTCCCTTCCCCCAGGAGGCCTCTCATCACTGGTGCCCACATGCACTTCTTCGTTGCCAGCCAAACTGCTGCAGGCTTCCTAGTGACTTAGCTTGCCAGAGAGCTCAATAAGTCAATTAAACATTTCGAGCTTGATTATCTCCCATTCTGTGCTCACCCCTCTCCTTGGTCCCGTTCCCCTCCCTCCTTCCCTTTGACTCCTCCCATGGCTCCCCAGGGGAGGTTTGGGGTGGTTTCTATGTATGTCTTTCTGCCAAGTAGCTTTATCTGAAGCCTAGTTTTACAACAACGCTCGCTCTTTCCTAAGGCAGTGTGGGCTGTCTCTTGGTACCATTAGCACTTCTCAGCCATGTCTTGGTCTTCAGTGTTTGCTACATGAACCTAACGTCTCCAGGAGTAGATTTTATTTTATCAAGAAGTTCATTAATGGCGCAACTATGCAACGTTTCACCTGCCTAGTTGAAACTGGTTTGAAAACCAGATGACTTAGTGGCAGTGACAATGAGCTTCTGCACAGAAATCTTCTCTACTCACAAGCCGTAATGTATTTGGGTTTCAAAGACTTTGCATAGTAGGCAGCGTGCCATGATGCTGACAAATTTGTTATATAAAAATACTCGCCTATATCTCCCTTGGTTTTTAACCTGTTAATCAGCTTTAAAATAAAATATGTTAGTAAACTGCAAGAATAAATTCCGACAATTGAGGGAGGGCTCGGAGTACTGATGGCTACCAATGTATTTTACCAGCCTTTTGGTCACTTAGAAGAGGTGCCAAAGATCAAGGAGAGGAAAGTGGTGGGCTACAAATGTAAATTCTGTGTGGAAGTGCACCCAACGCTCCGAGCCATCTGCAATCACCTCCGAAAGCACGTCCAGTATGGCAATGTCCCAGCTGTGTCAGCTGCTGTGAAGGTGAGAACTGGAAGGTCTGGATGAGCATTCTTGTGTGTGAGCGATTCGAGTTACTTATTAACCCCATTGCCTAAAGCAGCTCAGGAAAGAGCATCTCAGAATGTGGGCATTCCTGAATTATGCTTGGATTGGTTTGGCTTGTTTTGATTTCTTTGCAGGTTGGACCTTCCTCATCTTTCTGTTCAGGGAAAGGTCGAGTTTCGATCTGGTTTCCTTCCACGCGGATAGTTTGGTGGCAACAGAAGGTCCAGGATTCTCGGTCTAGGAGGCTTCGGGTCGTCCTTCTATTCTGCGTTTAGTGCCATTAGCTCTTCGTTCTTCCAAGTTGCCCGAGCTCTTGAGAGGAATCAAGTGGGTTCTGTTCCCATCATCTTCTGCTCCTCTTTCTTCCTCACTTCTTACTGTTCTCATCTGGCTGAGGATGCAGAGAGCCTAGGAGAATCTCTTTGTCTTCTTATCCTGGGTCCTCTGGGGACTGCAAGAGACATTAAAACGAAAAGCATTCAAGTCACAATTGACCCTGAAAGCCTTCGTTTGTCTCCTCCATCCCATCTCCCATACGATGCTGACAACCCATATGATGCTGACAAGTGTCTTCCCTTTTCCCTCTGACTTTTATTAGGCCACCTGTTTTGAACATCATAATCCTAATAGCAGCCACCACGTCAATATCCAAGCCACCATCCCGGTCTTCCAGGATATTGCTAAGCCCTATTATTTATTAAAACAGAAGTCATTTCGGGTTTCTGCCCTTTCTCTATGGGTACATGCGAATATATTTTTGTCATCTGCCCTTCTTGAGCTTACATCCTATTTTGCCAATTTAACATGAAGATAAAGTCTCTACTTTTCTTCATTGAAGACTGAAGCTTTCTGTCTTTTGGCAGAACAGTGGCAACCCAGGGATATCAGCAGTCGGCTTCTTTCATACACCACTGCGGTGTGTCCCAGGCTCGTTTCCTGGGATCATGTGAGAGAGACAGAAGGGCTTTTCCTGTGTAATCAGTAACCCAAGGAGCCATCTCGAAAAACAGGTGACTTAAAACTAGGCTGCTCCTTAATTTTTTGAATTGATTATGCAGCAGTCTCCAGTCATAGAGTGAAGTCACCATCTACAGGGTAGGGGGCAGACAGCAGGATCTTTTGCTTTGCTTCCTTTCCAGATAATGGCCCAAGGCTCCTCAATGACCATACTACTTTGCTTTTCTTTCTCTTCCTTCCTTCCTTCCTTCCTTCCTTCCTTCCTTCCTTCCTTCCTTCTTCCTTCCTTCCTTCCTTCCTTCCTTCCTTCCTTCCTTCCTTCCTTCCTTCCTCTCTTTTCTGTGAGCCACAACCCTAGCCCAACTTTATGTCATCTTAGATGGGGTTGCAGTTTGAATTTTCTTTTAAGATGGGGAAGAAGTGAGTGAAGTGTCTTCAGAGTGGGAGAAGCCCTTGTTCACATTTCGCAGACAGTAGCAACCTGTGTCCGGGTATGTTGTCCTAAAATCACCTCCACTGCATGAAGAATGGCAGTTGGGCTTGCTCTCCCCTCTAGGGGTAGCTGGAGAGGCAGGGGAGGAAGCTTTGACAAGAAGTGCTGTTGAGTTTGGGAGAATGAAGGGAGCAAAAGAAAGCTGGGGGCAATGATGATGGATATTTATTTTGTTGGTGGGGCATGTGTGTGTGTGTGGTTCTCTTAGCAGGAGGCGGATGACCCTGCCCACTTGTTCCTGGATGAATTGGAAGCAGCCAAAGACGCCAGTGGCGCCCTGGTGGGCCGGGTGGATGGTGAACACTGCTTGCTTGATGGAATGTTGGAGGATGAAACCCGGCCGGGGGGATACCATTGCAGTCAATGTGACAGAGTCCTGATGTCCATGCAGGGGCTGCGTTCTCATGAGAGGAGCCACCTGGCCCTGGCCATGTTTACCCGTGAGGACAAGTACAGCTGCCAGTATTGCTCCTTTGTTTCGGCTTTCAGGCACAAGTAAGTGCTATTGGGGGGTCACTAGTGGTTATTGGGAGAAGCTTGGATGAGTAAGAAGGCCCCACTCATGGTTCACACCCGCTGCTGTGTTACCTGGAGCCTCAGTCACCTTTTCTGTAAAATGGGGCTGAGAACAGGAGATTGATTGATGGCGTTAGATTTGGCAAATGCAGGCATTTTAAAAATGAGAATTAGAGGAATTGCTATGATTTACCCAAAGGAAAAATGCAGCTGTGGAGAGTAGATGAGTCTCCTGATTCATCTGTCAAACATTCAGCCGAAATCTAGTCATTGTTTGAGGAAGTAAAGTCCATTTGGAAAACTGAGTTGCTAACGAGGTAAAATTAGGGCTATTAACCCATGTGACCAAAGAAACATTGCTTGCAATTTTTCAAAAGATCTTGAAAGGTAAAGAAGTTCATGGATGCCAAAGAGTTGCTTGACATACAGGGAGATTGAGGAGAGGGAGCTTCTCATTACTCATCACAGCTTTGGAAGTGTAAATATGGAATAGGTGTGTAAGGCTTTTTGGGGCCACGGAAAGAGGGGTGGTTTTAAGAACAACTTTTTGTTGCCTTTCTCTTTCAGCTGTATAAAAGAGTGATAAATATTCAATAATGCGTTTGGACAGTCTTGGATAAAGGTGACTAAGACTGACATGCTTTTTAAAACAATTTTTTTAATGAAATAAATGATGGACTATTTGCTTCTTACGGAAGATAACGGGGCCAGTTAGTGGTTGTTGAACAGAAGAAGGAGGTGGTGTTTTCACAGAGGTTAGGATGGGTTGTAAACACTTTATTATTATACAGAGCCTAATATCTAATCTTTGTCATCAGATCCATACATTGGCACAAAACTTGAAATACTTCAATTCAAGAAGTATTTATTGAACAGCATCTATCACATTGTCTGACACACAGTGGAACTTCAGTAAATAATTGTGAATAAATTAATATATCCTGTCCTAGGTACTGTGCTTTTGGGAAATATAAAGACACAGGCCATAGTCTGTGGCCAAGAGAATTTAGGGTCAAGGGTTGGTTTATGAAGTTAAAAAAAAAAAACAAAAAACCCACTGACTCAGCAAAATAAAGCACGTCTTCGAAAATATCAGTAAAATACTATGATGTGTCAAAGAAGGGAAATGTTACATCAACTTTGGAAGAGTCAGGAAGGTTTTATGGTGTAAGGAGCATTTGGGTCAAGTCTTAAAGTAGGAAAATAGGACTTGAATAGTTTGGAAAGGACATAAGATGTAGAGGAAAAGCTGAGGGAGGAGACCATGAAGCTGACTGGGGCCCTAGCTGGGGGTTCAGTTTGACTAATCCTTAAGTTACATGTAAAGGAATAGTGAAAGATAAGGTCTAAATACTTTAAAGGAGACCATATTTGGAGTTTTAAATGCCAGGAAATAGTATTTCATAATTTAAATTGCTGGTAAAAGGAAGAGTCAAATTAGTAAAATAATTATAATTGCTAACTTTTATTGCATCTCACTGTATACCAGGCACTGTACTAAGTGCCTTTAAATATTACTTAATTTCATTCTCAAAACACTCCTATAAGGTATGGCCCCATTATTATCATCTTATGAATAAGAAAAGTAAAGCCTAGAAAAATTAAGTAATTTGCCCAAGGACACACAGCCTATATGTAATGGCTGGGATTTATCCCAGGTAGCCTGACTCCATAGCGTGTGCTCTTGAGATGAAAAAAAAAAAAAAACATGGGGGCTGGGGACAAGGAATTAAGAAGCAACAATAGTAGCTAGTTCAAGAAGTTTGGGAATGATTGAAGGAATGGATTTGCCTGACTTGGAAAAATTGACTTAATGCATGGGATGAGGGACAAAGTAAAATACAAATGGCACCTAGGTTTTCAGTTTAGTCAACTGGGAGAAAGGTTAGTGCCATTTATAGAAACAAGGAAATGAAGAAGAGAATTTGTTTTGTAGAAAACTCTCTGATGGGTTTGTTTAGAACAGGTTGAGTTAAAGATAACTAAAGGACACCCAGAGGGAGCTGTCCAGGGGCAATTGAAAATGTTGCTTTGGAGCTCAGGAGAGCATTATATGTTGAAATGGTAAGCAGTACCGTTCCCACATGAGGCATTTAGAATGGAATTTAGTTCTCTGGAGTACTGATACAAATTAGAACTTCTTCCCACACCTTGTTTGGTAGATTTATTATTTTTTAGGCTAATAATTATTATGAAGTACTAGGGGTTCGTTGTAATTAAATAGCTCCCTTGTAAATTGCTTCTGGAAGACTTACAGCAAACATGGCTGTGTGTATCAGAAGGGATGTACAGCCTTTTGACCATGTGACTCCTTTAAACATGCATGCACTATGCCTCCATATTAATATAGACCCTGGCAACAAGACAGCCCATTGCAAGAAGGTCAGCCACTTCGAAACCTCCCTTCCTCACTCTAGTGTTCACAATGAAAGTAGAATTAGAATTCAAAAAGAAAGTCAGCTCTTTTCAAATGCTAAATTTCTCTAATTCCCATTCTGTTATTTGAATAAGTTAGAGGACTAATTGATAGGCACTCTCACTGGCTTGGCAGGAAACTTGAATTCACCCATATTGTACCTTCTCTTTAGATACACTCTTCCAATGATCAGAGCTCTAAGAAGGGACAATAAAGATTCTTACCATGACCTGTTACCACTGCCATATCTCTAAATCCAAAATAAATCTCTTGATGTTTTCCTTTAGCTTCCTGTCCTCTTAGAGTAGGTACAACTCTTGAGAATTAATTAATTAAATTGATAAACGCCATTATTGGAAAGTAAACAAAAGGACTTTGAACGACCTAGAAGTAGAATTCCTGGAAAAAAGGCAATGAGCAAATCCTCTATGCAATTTTTAATTTTGTTGTTTTTCTTTTTGTTTTCCTTCTACATCAAGTTTGGATCGCCATATGCAAACCCACCACGGACACCATAAACCATTCCGATGCAAACTCTGCTCCTTCAAGTCCTCCTATAACAGCCGGCTGAAAACACATATACTCAAAGCTCATGCTGGTGAGTTGTGCACTGATGATGCACAAGTTCTTTAGCACTCTCTGAGTTTGAAACCTGATGGTCTTTATTGAGTTAAATACTGTCCTGCCTTACACTTGAGATGCCTTATTCTTGGGATGGATGTATATTCAGTTTTATTTTCACCTAGTAAAGAAAAAATAAAGAAAAAAGTAAAAGTTAAACAAAATCACCTAAATCCAAAATAATACAAAGCCTATGTCACCCCTGTTATGGTTAGTTCGTTCGTGCTACTAACAAGTTAGAATTAGACTGTTGGTGATTTTTACAGAAATTTCTAAATTGCCTCTACTTTCTAATTCCATTGCCAAGAATTGTTGTATCTACTAAAAAGACTTTCCAGCTAAAATAAAGTTACCAACTTAAGGAAGTTAGAAAGGGCAAAGGGAACTCAAGATATGTGAGATTTTTCAAGAGATACCCTTAGATACGTTTCCATACATAAGATAGAAAATGACTTTGGGTTGTGAGTGTCCAGGAGCTGTACTGGTCTCTATCATATTGTTGTTCCATCTCATTACTCATTAGAAAAAATTGGAAATGAAAGAAGAAATACAGTCAGTCATCTATAATCTTATCCGAAGACCACTGTTGTTGACGTCTGATGTGTCAAGAACATCCCTTACCCACCAGGCTGTGCACTAGGCATGTTATATGCATCATCTTCTTTAGTCCTACAGTCGTCCTAAAGGGGAGTCATTGTGTCACATCCTTGTGACCCTTGGTCACACTTTGAACAGTGTTGTGAGAACCGCTCAGAACCTGGGTCCTTCATTTTTGCCAGCTCCTCATACTCTATGTAAACAGGACCATGTCTCTTCACTGTCTTCTGAGTGTCGGATTTTGTTGAACTGACTTAATGCATTAAGATTACTCAGGGCTCCCAGTTGTCCCAAACTCCAGTAGGAGTAAGGAATGGGACAGGGAAGTTAGCTATAGGGGCTTTTTTATATCTTTTTGTATTTTTCTGTCTCTGGGAAATTTCTACTAAAGTTCTTGAAGTGAGTGGCTTCGGGGTTCAAATCACTCTTTTCTAACTTGTTTATATTGTAAATTATCCAGCTGGGACACTATCCTGGTGAGTTTTGCCCATAGGCCTTAGCCTTGTCAAAAGCACTTTTACCAGTGAGAGCTGAGAAGAGATGATTCGGCCTATGGGAAAGACTTGAAGAGAGCATCAGAGCCTGCACACTGATGCCAGCGTATTAAGCTGAAGTGTCTGCTCTTGGAGCTGACCCAGCAAACTGGCCTCCCTGTACTCACTGGCTGGCAAGAAGAGAGCATCCAGTAAGAGAGATTGGGAGCAATGTAATTCAGTTCTTGACATGCCTTGGAACCTTGGCCTCCATGACATTGCTTTGAGCGACTGAGTGGGGCTTGGCTTGGAAAAAGCCAGTACGTTTTCTAAAAGACTCTTGACTCATCTTGTCTGTTCTAGATGGATTATTTTATTTTATTTTAAAGAAGAAAAGGCAATGTGTGCTAACCCAAACATCTGGATTTGAATTCTCTGTCAGGTCGTGCAGCTCACAGCCACCAGCAAGGTTCACATAACCAAGCTTGCATTAAAAAAAAAATGAAAAAATAGAATAAAGAGGGCAGTAGTATTCTATATATTGTTATACATATATTAGTAAACATCATACACAGCATTGTCATCTAACTCCTAAAGAGATACAACTGACTGGTGTTTCCGGTTGGGTCCTCTGACTTTTTTGAACTTCTGTCCTTCCTTGTACTTTGTGATGTTGGGCAATTCAAGTTTTTATGTGGGTTTCTTCAAGACTTCTTTGGGGCCGGGCGCGGTGGCTCACGCTTGTAATCCCAGCACTTTGGGAGGCCGAGGCGGGCAGATCACGAGGTCAGGAGATCGAGACCAGGGTGAAACCCCGTCTCTACTAAAAATACAAAAAAAAAAATAGCCAGGCGTGGTGGCGGGCGCCTGTAGTCCCAGCTACTCGGAGAGGCTGAGGCAGGAGAATGGCGTGAACCCGGGAGGCGGAGCTTGCAGTGAGCCGAGATTGCACCACTGCACTCCAGCCTGGCCGACAGAGCGAGACTCCGTCTCAAAAAAAAAAAAAAAAAAAAAGACTTCTTTGGAAATGCAAGCTCTGAGGGTCATCAGTGGTGAGAGGAAGGCTTAATTACAGAACTTGGATGCTATACTCACTTCACATGTGAACCCATTTGGTAATTTTCATGGTGGCAGGAAAATAATAATCTCGGAAAAGCAGGGGCAAAGAATGATCTTCCAATACCTGTTTTTCTTACTTTTAATCCTTAGACCACAACTCTGTTCATTTTTACTGGTCCACAAAACTTTATGATTCCGTTTTCTCTTCTTTCTTCTCTGACTTTTAAATGTCACCTTAAAAATTAATTTTAAAAATACATGTTCGTTAGAGAAAGTTTGGAAATGAAAGAAGAAATACAGTCATTCATAATCTTGTTACCTAAACACCACTGTTGTTAACATTTCATATATTTCCTTTCAGTCATTTTCTCTATAATTATTTTTAACGGTTGTAATTCTAATGCAATTGAATATATATATTTAGCCTTTGTATTTACTTTTATTTTTATGTTATTATAAACTCCAAGAATTTATTTTAATAGAGTAAAATAAATCATCAATAGGATATGCCCAGATTGACTTAATCGTTTTCTTATGGTTGTAAATTTAGGTTATTTCATACCTTTTTCAAGCATAAATTATGTATATTTCTAAGTAAAGCTTTATATTTATTAAAGGATATCTTCTTATTACTCTTTGAAATGGAGTTACTAGGTTGGAAACATGAGCATTTCTAAATCTATTGCTCTTAAAAGCAAAATGGCTTTCTGAATTGATCTTACCAGTGTATATATGTCCAACAATTTAAGCATGCCCACTTCACACTCTTAGTTCTTAAAATGTAATTAATTTAACAGGTAATATACAGCGAAGGTAAATCACACTCTAACTTAATTTGGTCATGGTGATCTGTGTTGTATTTCAGTGGCATAAAATTAATTTTAAAAATAGTGCTTATTTTTACTGAGAGGCAGTCTTTATTGAAGAATATTGGAGATAACCACACATACATACCCACACACTGTACCCCCTAAACCCCCATGTTTACATATACAGCTCTCTTCCTTAGAGAAATGACTAATTTTTACCCATTTCTGTGCTATTGACTAGATAAGGAAATGGAGTTCTATGCTGAAGTTTATGAACTGGTCCAAAAATATATATATGTGGGATGAGAACGTGTATAGTTAGCAAGGAAGTACAGAATAGAAGAGCACAACAGAGCTTGCACTGAATGACTTTGTGATTAAAAAGCCACTAATAGATCTTTGGAATAATAATTAAGCATATTATTTTCTGGGACTGACAAAAAGGCAACCTTGAATGAAACCTGACATGGTCATTTCTAGTGTAGAGAGGGAGGGAAAGGGATTGGAAATTTTTCTAAAGGAGGTATCCTGGGCAGTTGGGTTTCACTTCCTATTGGGGAATTAGTTCATAGCTTCACTCCTGTAAGCAGAGCCCAAAATGAAAAAGGACCAGTTCACTAGATTCTGGAGCTCATGGAAGAGTTTCAACTCCAAAGGAGCACTGTGGTTGTGGCAGGTTGTTGGTCTGTGAGGTTCGTTCATAGAACATGAAGCTTGAGAAGCGCTTCTCTAGTATGAGTTAACTGAGTTATCTTGTTTCCATCCCGGCCTTATACCCTTCTCTCCTCTTTTTCCTGTTCTATTTCTTGTCACCATCCTCTTCCAGGTGAGCATGCCTACAAGTGTTCTTGGTGCTCATTCTCCACCATGACAATCAGCCAGCTGAAGGAACACTCCCTCAAGGTCCACGGAAAAGCCCTGACCCTCCCCAGGCCACGGATCGTCAGTCTCCTCTCCTCACACTCCCACCACTCCTCCCAAAAAGCTACCCCGGCTGAAGAAGTGGAAGACTCCAATGGTAAAAATGGGCTTCCAAGCTAGAATTAACCACTCAGGGTTGAGGTGGGCTGGGATTCATTGCCAATCATTTTTTTAGAGGAAAATCTTATGTGAAAACATGATGGTTCAAGTGAAGGAAGAAATGTGAAAAGGTTTAAATGGTGTAGAAGTTGGAGTGGGAAGCAGAAATGAACTTGTTGAGCATCTGTGTGACGCCATGATGAAAATGGAAGTCAGCGCTCATGGGAGTGTTGCTGGTGGAAAGAGCCTGTCGAGTGGGATGGATTAGTTTTTGATCATTCCACTGTGGTTTCAAGCAAGAAAGCGAATGGAGTACCAGGCCAATTTGTTTGTTTTTATTTATATCCTGTCTTGTTCTAAAAAAGATGTGCTGTGAAGTGTTTGGGGTGACAGGTATGTACATTAATGACACAAAATTCAGAGTAGGAATGCAAAGGGTGAATGAGTGGGGAAGTGTGTCTGACTAAGCCACGTGATATCTTAGGGGTGACATAGGGATTTCTTACAGCTGAAGGATGCTAAGGAGGCATGAGTTGGGAGGAGAGTTTTGCTGTTTAGTTTTGGAGTTTCAGAAGAAATACAGGAAGCCAGGGAGAGGGTCTCCTCGCTAGCAGTGTGACCAAAGCTGTAGGGAAGAGAAAGAGAGTCCAGACCTTGGGGCCTGCAGATACGGCATAGTAAGCAAAGGGATAGTTTATTGTTTTTATAAGACCAGGAAGCAGACCTGTTTGATTTCTCATCTCACCTCAAATGATTGCAGAATCAGCTACTTAGAAGAGAAGTAGAGGAAGTCTGCAGATTCTTCGAGGTAGACCTGCTCTCTTCCAACCCCTTCTAATTCTTGAATCCCTTCTGCGGGAGCCAGTTAGCTACCATCAGCTTGAGTACTTCGCAGGTCAAGGAATGACTGTCTCCCAAGATCTACTGTTACATTCTTGGGAGGAGCTTAGTGGACTGGAAAGAAAGCAGAACAAAAGCCTGGCTTTGAATCTCACTTCTCTCAATGGTGGTCACGTTTCCCTGGGCAATCTTAGCTTCTTGTACCCATATGTAAAATTGGATAGTGATATCTACCTCAGCCGATTATCTTCAGAGATTAATGAGAAAGGGTGCACACCTATAAAATACCCAATACAGCCTCTGACACGTAGTAGGAATTTAATAAAAGGCCATTTTATTTCTGTACTTTTCATCCTTTGGTTGCAATTCTGGCCTTTGGGACCATTTATAACAAGTACGAATTTTGGTTATTTTTAATGCGTGTGTCTAAAACAAGAGACTCTTCAGATAACCTGATGATCTGACAGCCCAACTTGTCAACATGGTCTAATTCTCAGGTTATCAAAAGAGTAAATGAGTAATCTTTATGCATGAGGTCTGTGAGCAGACACCTGTAGGAGGAAATGAAATGGTAAGTCCTAAGATGAAAAGCTGCTTTTTAAAAAACTTTTGAAGCTTGGTGGTCGTTCCTTTGCAAATCATTTATAGTGTTCAACACTATAGCTCCTTACTGGTGTCCCTGCCTTAAAGGACTTCTGTTTAACAAAGAAGGCTTGTTATGATGGCTACGACTTGTAATGAAGTGACCACACAATCTCCTTAGCTACTGTGTAGTAGTTTAAAATGTGGAAGGAAGCCTGTGGTGTTTTTTTTTTCTTCTGGGAATCACACATCTAGGGCTGGGTGAGAGTACCTGTGGAAGGGTAAAAAAAAAGAAATGTCCCTTTTTCACCTGAAATATTCTATTCACCAGGAAAGTTGGTATATTGCAACCAGAAGGGCAAAATCTAACTTGACCCAAATTGTAAGATCTGTATTAATGTGATTTTTAATTAATTGTTTTCATCTGACATGGAAGCTACATTTGTGGAGCTGTTTGGATGAAACACATTCGTCTCACTGCCATTGCTAGCAAAGGCTTTGTCTGGGACATTTTTCTCAACGTCATACCTTCTTTTTCCTTTGTGTTTCTTCCTTGAAAGGTGGGTCTCAGTCAGAGGTCAAGGGAATCCTATAAACCCACCCACGGCGTGAATCATCATCCTCTGCATAGACTAAGAAGGGTCGAGTTCAGTTATGTTCTTGAGCCTGTACTCTCTCCTGAGGGCTGTACTATGCACGGAAGAATTAGAAATGAGTATAGTATTTTTCTGGCCCTCCGACAACTTAAAATCAACTGTTTAGATGATACTATTAGCACTTACATTTGAGCTAACCGTAACCCTAAGCCTCAGGCCTAATCTATTTGTGGAGTGATCTCAGATTCTTGGAGGATGGACTTTGGGGAGGGGTGGATGTCACAGAAATATGTCAAAGTGATATTGAGTAGATCTCTCTATAACATAGATAGTCTGTTTTTGTTCAGCCACAGGGAAATAATTTGCAATATATAAAAGGGATTCTTATTTTTCTCCTTATGAAAGAACATAGTAACTGAAAGCTCTGCGTGGTAACTATTTAGTGAGCCCTACACAAAAGTCATTGGGCCTGTACTGTTTTTAATGTATATAAATGACCTATATTAATGGATCAGCAGTGATTAGTTTAATTTGATGACGTAAAAGCTGATTAGATGACGTAAACAAAAAGAAGGCTGTTCACATGAATGAATAATTCTGTGGAAAGAGTAGTTAATAGTTGTTCATTCAGTAAATATTTTCTTGAATCCTTACTATAGATTTTGTATAGTTTTGCATGGCCAAGAATGGCTGAGCAGGTCCAAAGTAGGAAGACTTTGCTAAGGAGCCGGATGGTGGATTCCTAGAAACAGCTAAGTCTACAGGATGGAAAAACATCTGTGGGGCTAGATAGTAGCCTGTAAATTATGCCTTGAATGGTGTTTAAAACACACATGTGAAATCCAATTGCACATTTTAATAGAGAGAAGCTGTGGGGCTACTGGCTCACAGTTAAGGTTTCCCACACTGCAGATGCCAGGACAATGTGAACACACCAACCAAAAATGTGTTGCAGGCCTGGGGGGAGTCAAGATCCATAAAACCAGGGAAATCATCAGTGTGTCTTTGGCTTTCTGATTCCCTAGTGAGGGATGTGAATAAAACAAGTTGACATGCTCCTGTTATTTGCAGTGGTCAAATGCTTGCCGTCTTGAGAGTGAGCCAGTCTTCTCTGGCAGAGGGAAACAGCCTGAAAAGGGAGGTTCTTTCTAAGCTGCTCTCCCTCCCAACCCAGAGGAGGGAGGAAAGCAGAGAAAGCAAAAATGAGAAGGCAGAGGGGAGATTTCACTCCAGCTGCCTGGCCACACACCTGTTCTGTGCTTCAGCCCTGCTCTTGGGCTCTGAGCTGTCAGTCTTGACATGTTTCACCAGCACACGAATCCTCTATATATTCATGATGATCAGTTGTTGGAAAGAAAAGCAACAGCTCTATGGTATTGGTTTTGTGTATAAGATAATGGGCAATGACACATAATTGCTATTCTAAACAATGCATTAAGGGGAAACAATAAGGTTGTCAACAAAGGGAGATGCTCTGCTGTGTTTGTGTTTACTGTGTTCCTTCTCCTGCCATATACAACACAGGACTGGCTTTTATCCGGCTATTTCCAAGTCTCTGCTTTCAGTACAGAAAAATACACATACAGGCACAGCTGTAAAATAACAAAGAAACTAGGACAGCGTAGTTTAGCTATGAGATTTGTTTTAGGTCTGAGAAGCTACACAGGGCATGGGCAGTGGATATGTAACTTAAAATTCAACTATGTGTTTTATAAGAAGTCAAGCCAGTGGTGACATTCCATCTTTTTCCTCCCTCTAGTTCCTCCCCGGGACTAATAAGTTATTTTGTTTCATCTATCTATGCAGTTATGCTATGGAATTGCCTGCTTTAGAAAATAGTTACTATGATGCATTTAGGACAAAAACAAAAATCAGACCAGGTGCAAAATGAATAAGGTGAATGATGGTAACATAGTTTTGTTTTGCTTGTTTGTGGTTTTTTTTTTTTTTTTTTTTTTTGGCTGGTGCCTTAGTTAGCAACCCAGAGAAAACACAATACCCCTCCATTTATAATATAGAACTTGATATAGTCCTCCCAAAAAAGAAGTCTGTGATATTATGAATTAATAGAAAAATGTTGCAAAGAGCTTGGCAATTTCCTTTTGTACTCATTTTTTAATAAATTTCAATTGGTTTTTCTGCCCTAAACTCTAGAATAATATTTGACAAACACTATTTTTATCAAGACATTTCTCATCAAGGAAACACATGTACTTATTGTCTGTCATATCAAAGTCTTCAGCATTGCATCCAAAGTTCACCATTTAGTCATGCTTTCTCCATTGCACAGTGGCATCACTAGCAAATACTGACATTCCTACCATCTCTCTACTTAACCACCCTAAGCATTTAATGTCTTCCTTTGCACTTCTACTCACTTTCAGTAAGCTCTGCTGGGAGGTTAGGTGGATTTCTTTCCTGTCTGCTTCTCTCTACTAGTCCATGACTTTCACTTCCTTTAAGGATTGATTTTCATTGGCCCCAAACATACTCTTATTACTCTTACTGGTGCTGTATTAGTACTTGCAGATATGCTATTCTTTCTGTCCCCTAATATTCCAATATGGACAGTTAGGTAAGTACTTATTAAATACTCATTCTTCTCATGGACCAGTGATATCTTGGAGGCATCACAGTTTTCAGTTCTGTTAATTGTACTGGGTCCTCAAATACATTTTAACTCCACTAACCAAATTACACAGGATGAGTTTATTTCATTTCCATTTAAGAGGCAGGTCAAAAGACAATCTGAAGATGAAACCTTAGGGAATGCTCTAACATTAATTCTCTGACACAATTTCTCTGCCAAGATAAAAAGATCTTCCTTGACAAAGAGCGTTTTAAATATTGTCATTGTTCCCTGCATGATGAGACCTTCTATATAGGTGGGAAGCTGAAGGTTGGGACAGGGTATAAACCCTTCTGTCCCTCAGAATGATATAGAAAGTATGATGGAGCTGGAGAAATGAACATTTCTAGTATGGTCAGCTGTTAGCAGAGTTGCTTCTTGAAGCAAGTGCACACAATTACTGATCTTAGAGTGGGCTAATTTGTTCTCTGTGTCTCTGTCCATATACAGTGTTTCGTTGCAGTTAAATTCAGATTCAAAGATGATATAGCGATAAACTGACCAACAAAACTTGTCAATGAGTAGAGCTTTCTATTCTACCTGAAAACTTTTCCCATCAGACTTTTAAAACAATATGTTGGTTAGAAGAGACTCATTTGGTGAGACTCAGTTTTTCTAAACATTAGAGATTGGCAAACTTTTTCCTTTAAAAAAATTTAAATTGACACATAATAATTACACATATTTGTGGCATACAGTGTGATAATTTGATACATGCATATGATGTGTAATGATTAAATTAGGGTCATTAGCATTTCCATCACCTCAAACATTTATCATTTCTTTGTGTTGGAAACATTCAAAATCTGCTCTTTAAACTGTTAGTAAATATACAATCAGTTGTTGTTTATTCTAGTTATCTTTAGCTGCTGTAAAATTCTAGAACTTGTTTCTCCTATCCAACTGTAATTTTGTATCTATTTACCACCCTAATGCCCATCCCAGTCTCTAGTAACCACTATTCTACTTGCTACTTCTATGAGATCAACTTTTCTAGCTTCTACATAGGGCATAAGAATGTGCAGTATTTGTCTTTCTGTGTCAGCTTATTGGCAATTTTTTTCTATAAAAAGGGCCAGACAGAAAATATCTTCAGCACTGTAGGTTATGCAGTCTCTGTCACAATTACTTAACTCTGCCACTGTAACATGAAAGTCGCCATAGACAATATGTAAACAAACAACATGGCTGTGTTCCAATAAAATTTTATGTACAAAAACAAAGGGAAAGCCCATGAATGATACTTCACTAACCCATGCCATAGATGAGATGATTGGGGGGAATAATTACAGCAATACCCATGAGATTAATCCAGTCTTTAATAAATGTCATTCTGAGCCTTTATATTTAACATATGGAATACTCCTAGATGTCACTTAAAAATGTAACTTGACCTAAATATATTATTAGATTCATATATGAAATGTAAGGTATTAGATAAAGTTTTAAAAATATTTGTGCATGAATTACATTTAAGCTTAAAAGGAAAACCTTCTCTAGGAATTATGTTGAGTCTATCAACTCATTTAACCTTGGCTGCAGCAATGCTTGACAACTAAAAATTAAGATCTGGGATGCTTTATTTTTGAAGAGAAGCTTTTCAGATCTCTAAATAGGTCAGACATAAAATTCAACCTTTAAGAGGATCCAGTTAGTTGCTAGGGCATCAGCCCTTCCACACAGGTTCCAGTTGCAATCAGATTGAAAGAAAAAACGACGACATGGTTTCTTTAAAAATGACAATCATGAAATGGAGACTCCCAGGTGAATAATTAATTGTAAAGTACAAAAATTTACATCGTTTATAGCACATGCAATGTAAGACACAATTTTAATGGCTTAACTGTAATTTTTAATGGGTTCTGCTGGTCTCAAAATTATCTGACCAGATACTAACTAACCTTTTCTTTTTGACATCAGCATTTCTCCATCAAAATTTGGCCTAAAGTTCATTTTAACACTTACTACGTTTCTATATTTCTACTGTAAAGACTTCAGAGGTCTGCAACTTTAGTGGAGCAAAGTGGCATTGAAGACCCCGAATCTTTTGTTATTACCTGGAAATCTACAGGGATTAAATGTTAAGACTCTGCCTCAGTGGCAAAGAGCAACCCTCCAATATTAACACCACTCTGAACTCAAAGGTCATGTGATAGACGCTTCCCAAGATACCAACCTGCCTGGGATTTCTGTGACTTTTTGAATTAGCCATAGTTTTGTGCCTACTATCATCCTTTGTGCCAGAGATGAAAACATTTCAAGTATAGGCTTTCCATGTCCTGGGAACTTAGTCAACTAACGCATCTCCCTGTTCTCATGCCAACAAAAACATTGTTCGTCAGAAATATAACCACATACTACTAAACTTACTCAGAACTAGTTCCCAGCAACTCTGAAGTTTGCTTCATAATTCCAGATCTGACTTTCACATCTCTGGGTGAACTGCTTGGAGACTACCTCAAGTCTTCCAGACCTCATTTGTGGAAAGTATCTAAAAGAGAAGAAATCTACTTTATTCTTTAGCAGAAAAATATAGTCAGTCATTAGCTGAATCATCTAAAGCAACTAATCTCAGTTATTTTTTAAAAGAAAGAATTTTTCCTTGTCTTCTCGTTGCCCATTTCAAATTTTCTGTCCCTGGAGCTGAAGCTAGTGTTTTAGGCCCAATTTTACTTGAGATAAAAATCCCACTTTGGGAGGCCGAGGTGGGCGGATCACGAGGTTAGGAGATCGAGACCACGGTGAAACCCCGTCTCTACTAAAAAAAATACAAAAAATTAGCCAGACGTGGTGGCGGGCGCCTGTAGTCCCAGCTACTCGGTGAGGCTGAGGCAGGAGAGTGGCGTGAACCCGGGAGGCAGAGCTTGCAGTGAGCCGAGATCGCACCACTGCACTCCAGCCTGGGTGACAGAGCAAGACTCCGTCTCATAAAAAATAAAAAATAAAAAATAAAATCCCTCAAACTGTCTTGAGACTTCTTATGACTCATTGGTCTCTCCAGTCTTTCTGTTCTGTGTGAGAGGATTTTACACAGGCAGAAGGAAGGATATTTGAGTTGGGAGAAGTCACAGGAGTGAGCCATGATTTAGAGGTAGAAATCCTGCGACAGCCTTGCTAGAGTCAAGGGTATGTCCTCGGAAAGATGGGTATGTAAAAAATTAATTTTCTTAAAAGTGTGAAGAGCCCCGGTGTTGTGGCTCAAGCCTGTAATCCCAACACTTTGGGAGGCTGAGGCAAGGGGATCTCTTGAGGCCAGGAGTTCAAGACTAGCCTGGGCAACATAGCAAGATCTCACCTCTACAAAAACATAAAAATAAAATAAAATAAAAAATAAATTAGTATGGAGGTGAGAATAAGATGCCAGAAATAACTTTTTAGCTACAATTATTTTGTTGAAAAAATACATACATTTTGATTGTATGTCCCAGGAAAGCATGTCCAAATGATGTACACATATTTTTGTTAACATGTTTTGTTAACCATAAATAACAACCAACAGAAAAATTCCAGTGGTGGTGATTAAACAAAAATGATGAAATAGCAAATGGCCAAAAGTGACATGAGGGGCAAGTATACAGGTGGGAGAATCTGCTTGCTCTCTGCTGGATTCAGTCCCTTTCTGTTTAGGCCCAGGAAATATGTTCCTGCCACTGGGGCTCTTCCACTTTGCAAACAGTTTCCGAGTCGTCAAGTTCAACCCAAAGGAAGTGTTTGGCTGAGAATGTAGGGCCCAGCTAAAGTTTCATTTCCCAGCACACTGCTTGTGGAGAAGTCATTCCAAGGCCAGGTTCTTCAGCTTCCATGGGGACACAAAACTTCTTAGATGACTCGCACAGGTCACTGTCTTATGTCATCTTTTATTTTGATGCACTGTGAGTCCTCCACCAGAGCTGCTATGATAGCCACATCGAAGAGATGCAGGACCTTCTAAACTCTTAACCTATGTGTTGATTTTTAGCACTGCTAGTTATTTTTTTTTCCCCTTTGGCCAGTTTGAAAGTCATCCATCCTGGTTTACATAAGGGTTCTGCATATCTCTTTGTTCAATTCCCAAGTGATGAATAATAATTATTATTTTTAAAAATTCTGCCAATTGCCTTAAATATGTCATCTGCTTTAATATGTCTAATGAATTGGAGGTATAAATGATTAATCTCATTTGAAAGAGAAGGGCATGAGGAGTGAAATGGTGAGTCAGACATCACAAAGCGTATACGTGGTGGAGCTGTTTCATTCACAGGTTTGTCCGATTCCAGAGCCTGTGCCCTTGAACTTTGTGCCTCAGTGGGGTCTAATAGCAAAAACACATACCCAAGAAATGATCCAGAGTGGTGAAGCCTTGACTGCTTATATGTCTGTGGGCTCTGGAATCTTCTACAGGAAATGAAAGACAAGTGTTTATTACTTATTGATATTTGGAGCTTAAGTTAACAGATGTACAGATAATATTAAGTTAAAAGACCAGAATAGAATAAAGTGAGAAATTGTATATCTGGATTTGAATGGCTATAACTGTGGATAGGAGAAGGAATTGAGTCATGTAGGGCTTTATGGAAGAGGCGGTACTCAAGCTGGACCTTGAAGGGTGATTGGATGTGTACAGGTGGATGGAAGGAGGCCAGGAGGAAGGCGTAGCAGACATGAGCAGAGATACAGGAGAAAGGATCCTGGAACTGCAAAAATCCAGTGTAGCTGGAGCAAAGGATGTGTGGTGAGGTTAGTGGAAGGGTAATTGGTGAAGGAAGGAGAGGTAGAGCCAGATGACAGGGGTACTTAACACTGGGAAGAGGACTTTGGATTTGTTAAGAAACAGACTCAATGGGGAAGACTAGCAGGAAGATTCGTTTGTCTCTGGAAGTGCCAGGGTACATTTGAGCTATAGGTGCATTCAGCTAGCATCGATAGGTCTTCAACAAGGAATGTGCAGTGAAATCAGTCATGGGTAGTAGTCATCCTCTTTTAAGATGGCTGCATAGAATTTTTACCTTCTGATGACAAAAGTAATACCAACTCATGACTAAAGAACAGCTTTATGGCAATACATAACAAAATATAAGGGTCACCCATCATGCCAGCCTCTCCCTACCCAGAATAATCTCTATTCACAGTTTGTTGAAGTCATCTAGATATTTGTTCTATGAATATACAAACATAGGTTGTCATTTAGTTTAGTTTTTTTTTCTTCAAAACTGAATCATACTACACAAACTAGTTTTCTTTCATGTGTTTTTGCTCTCACTACATAGGTTCCATCACCACATGACTTACTATAGTTTTGAAATATAAGGGTTCATATCTCAAAAATAATTCCTTTTCAAATAATAAATACTGAGTACTTAAAGGTTTCAAATATATTTTTATGTATAATAAATTATATATATATTATATTTAAGGTGGGATTCTCAGAAGGCCTTTGAGATTTTGCCAATCAAAAATTCATTAATTTTATTTTAGGGCTCACTCACCTCCTCAAAAATTACTCAAGTAGAGTCTGTTTCCCCACTGCTTACTTGAGACTTAATACATTTACAATATTGGTAAATGGTTCTTAAAAGACAAAAATCAAGATTACAGACTGCCTAGACTGTTCAGCGTAATGGGCTAGAAATAAGATTTTGTGAAAGGATAAATACAAAGTCTGTTGGGTAGCTGATGACCCTTGGCATTTATTTCCATTCCTGGACTTGCCAAATGTTCTTATAACTATTAGCTACCTTACCTGTGTCTCCAGCTAAACTGTGTGCTCTCCGATGTCAGGGACCATTTCCTATTCATTTCTAGAGCCCTAGCACTGGGTAGGCCATTCAATAGATATTTCTTAAATTGTTTTAAATTAGGACAGCAAAAGCAACCACACACAAGGAAAGCCAAGAGAACAATTTATGTGTGAACAAGCCTGAGAACCTGGAAAAAGCCAATGGAGTCTGGCTGTGTGTATAGCAAGATGTGCCATCCCATGTTATTGCAGTTTTCATGGATCATTCCCCTGTCCTTGAGTTAACTAACTTCTCCCTTCCTCCCACCCCAATGGCAACACCATAGCCCTTTCAACTTTCTGCAAATGAAGCAACCAATTCCTTTGTTTCCAAGCAGCCAAGGAGACAAGTGGGTACCTTCCTTACTTTCTGCCACCTCTTGAGAGTACTTCTACTTCCTTTGTTTAATGATCCTTTTTCAAATGCCTGCTTCCTGCTTATTTTCTTCCTCTCTTTTGGAGTATTCTTTTGTCTTCCTCTATGAACTCAGTGACTGGCTCACATCCTTGCTTTCTAATCCAAATGTAACCTTCATGCTCTGGAATTATAATAGACTAGACTCAATGGTAATAACTCAACAGACACTTCAGTCGCCTAAGCTAGGGAAATTTATCTCCTTCCTGACTGTCCTCCAGCTGCCCACCTGTGGCCAAATTCACCATAACAGCTCCATCTCCAGCACCTCAAATTTGCCTTTACTCTGACCACTGTGAGTAGTCTCCTTCCGCATCCAACCTAGACCTGACCAGAGGGTTAGCCATTTCAAAGGGGCTTTCTCCAGCATCCTGGTTTCTCTTGCCCCCTTGTCCTCTGGTTTCCAACTTGCCAGACTCCAACCCTGAATAACCTTCACTCCTGCCCTTCCTCTGATGTTAGCCAGTCTTTCTGATTCTAACCTCCATCTTTTCCAATCTGTTTTCCAGGATATCTTTGTTAATCACAAATCCAATTTACTTTTCAAAATAAATTTGAGCTGAGTCAGACTTATCCCTATGTAATGTCAGTTTACACCTAAGTATTTCAAGGTATTTTCTTAAGAGAAAGAGACAGGAATAGAGCCACAACCAACGTGCTAGAAGTTGCAAATAGCTGCAGTCTATCTTACTTGTCCCAAACTAAATGGAGTGAGCAGCTGTGTGGTTAGTAGCTGTGGCAATCACAAATTATTGTCCTTGTGAGTTGTGATTTTATTGTTACTCTGATTGTATACTATTTTAAAATTTTGCCCATGGGTAAGTTTTTAATTAGGGATAGAGAGAAGGAAAGACGAGGAAATTCACATCTACCTTGCATGTAAGCAAGAGTAATGCCATCAATATGTCTATTAGAAGAAACATAATAATTATCATAACTAAACCACAGGCAGACAGTGAAGTGTAAGTGCAGTTCCCTATTAGCACATTAAAATTGATCAATTCTGTGTGTTGTTCTATGGACAATAAAATAAGATAATTTTTGCTAGTACGGTTGCAGTATACTGTTGCATCTTAGCTATGTTATCTCCATAACAGAAGTCTGGAAAACAATAACTCTTTAAAAAATTAAGTTCAGGCCAGGCGTGGTGGTTCACACCTGTAATCCCAGCACTTTGAGATTGGCAACAAGGCAGGCGGGTTGCCTGAAGTCAGGAGTTCAAGACCAGCCTGGCCAACATGGTGAAACCCCATCTCTACTAAAAATACAAAAATTAGCTGGGCTTGGTGGCGAGCGCCTGTAATTCCAGCTACTCGGGAGGCTGAGGTGGGAGAATTGCTTGGACCCAGGAGACAGAGGTTGCAGTGAGCCGAGATCACACCACTGCACTCCAGCCTGGGTGACAGAATGAGACTCCATCTCAAAAAAAAAAAAAAAAAAAAAAATTTAAATTCGAGGTTTAAATAAAATATTCAAAAGATTTGCTTTTTCTGTTTTAAAATGAAAGCTTTTTAGTTACTTTTTGAATAGCTTAATTATTATGTGCCTCTACCCCTATAACTTAACAAAAAGGTATATAGTACTTTTCACTGTACTTTTTTCTCTTCTAATTTTTTGGAGTATTTTCTAAATCACGGCATGCCTAGGAGACAACGTTGAGTAAATAGATATCACCCAGTATGTGTTGCCAAGAGCAGAATAAGAGTTAGAGAACTTGAGGTCGGAGAAGTAATTCTGTGCAAGTGTAGGTTTAAGATTTATTTATGTATTTATTTATTTATTATCTTTTTCCAAATTGAGAGAAAGCAAAAACAAGGGTAAGAAAGAAGCTTTCAAAACTATATTGTGCTGCACACGTTGGTGGTTGTTTTTATATTAATTATCATAATCCCAATGAAAAGAGGTGACTCTACTGGGACTGGCCACTGTTAACAAAGTACTGAGGGCAGCCCAGCCGCACAGCACCAGCCCAGGCGGAGCAGCTTTCACTGTGCTTCTGGGCTTCCTGTATCCAAAAGGGGAAGGAGGGTTGTTGACAGCAATGGATCTGCAACATTTGAGGGTACCATAAGCCTGTCCAAGTTCCACCCCAGGCCTTCTTGCTTGCCTCAGCCCCAATCCGGCACTCTCACCCTGGGGAAGCATCCAAATGTTCTGTGGAACCTCTTCCCCAAGTCATAACGGTGTTTTTTTTGTTGTTGTTGTTTTTCCCCAGTGGAATTTTGGAGTCGTGGTGCTGTACTGGCATCAAGTGTGACTCTTTCGGTGTATTGCTGGGTTCATTTTGATTGAGCACATACCAGGAGGGATCATTTTCACCCAACTGGAGCTAGTGAACATCTAGGGGCAAATGATCTTTTTGAACCCAGTTCTCCATATAGATTATCTTTACTTAATGGTGTACAGATTACACTGGAGATGTTCGAACCCTGAGTTTGAGATTTGGCTTGAAAGCTGCTGCAGGCTCAAGTCCAGGAAGTACCATTCACATTGTTGTTAATGAAATGTGCAGCCTTAGGCAGAGGTCCTGTCTAGCTCCGTATCACACATGCATGTCCTTAATTAAAGCATTTACCCTCTCTGAGCCTTGGAATTTCTAATATGCAAAATAATGATGCCGACTTTATGGGGTTATTTCAAGGATCAAATGAGATAACGCAATGGAAGTACTTTCATATTCTAAATTACTGTAGAAATAGTAGCTATTATTAAAATACTATAGTAGAAGCAAATTTGTTGTCGATTTATGATCCTTTTTAATCAACCATAGAATGGGTTCAAGTAAAAAAGGAAAAAATTTCACATCCATCCTCAAGCTGAATGAAGTTTCCTTACATCATGAGCTTTCTTGGGAGCCTAAGACAATTCAGTGTTTGGAAGGTGGTGCTTATCTGGAACCTTGTTGATATAAACTTATCTGAACTTCAGGGCTTAGTCGAAATCACCCACACAAGAAACTCCTTAGCACTTGATACTCTAATGGGCTAGTGGAATGCATTGATGAGTCCCAGTGTTAGACATCATTACTATAATTATTACTGACATTAATCGATCATTTTTAATTAATGATAACTATCACTTACTGCATATCTACTGATTCAGTACTTTGTAAACATTGTTTCATTTTATTTAAGCCATACAGCAATCCCATGAGACAGGAACTTCCATGACCAGCTCATTGCTGTTTAGGAAGGAGGAAAATAGGCTTAAGCAAGTTAAGTGGCGTGCCCCAGGTCATAGTTACATCCAGCAGAGTTGGGGTTAGGGGGCACATCAGCCTGACTCCAAACTCTGTTTACTGTGCCACTGCTTCCCTAAGCCTCAGTTCTTAAATGTACTGTTTTTCCCCAGGCAAATCTTAAAATACATGAGCCCCAGGAAAGTGCTCTGTGTTTGAAATATTAAAACCATTCTTGGATGTGACCTTCTGCAATCTTATCTTCCAAATCTCTTGGAAGGAAAAAACCAATAATCCCAACTTCTACTGTCTCACCACTCACTCTTTGCTTTTCGTAAACTGCTAGACTCAATGTTCTGCCTTCAGCATTTTATTGAAACCACTTTCATGAAGTGATCTAATACTGACTAACTGCAGTGGCATTTTCTCTGGGAAGGAGTCATTCCTTCTTGCTGTTTACACCTGCTGCCTCCTTGGTTCCCCCTCCCTCTCTCTGGAATTCCTTGCAGCGTAACCTTGATTCCTATGACTATAATGAAATAGCTTTCACAAGGATCATCAGTGACTTCAGACAAACAAGGTCACTGCCTCTGCTCTTGCCTCATCCTTCTTTTTTTGTCTGTGGCATTTAAAACTGCTGACCTTCCTCCTAGGGAAATTCTGTTCCCTTGGTTTTGGTCCTGCTATGTGTTTCAGCCTCTCCTCCAGCCTCTCTGATCATGCCTTCCCTTTATCTTGTTTTTACCATGTTTCTCCTGCTCCCCGTATATGTACTTGAGTCTCGTCCTCAGTTCTCTTCTCTGCACTGTCTCTCTCTTTACAAACATATGAAGTCAACTTGCCCTCTTCTGATGCCACCAGTACTTCCAGTGCTAACCTCTCAGGTTAAGTCTGAGACCCTCTGTTCTAACTGCTCCCTACCTTCTCCACCTACGGGTCTCATTCAACCTTCATTTCAAAGGTTCTAAAATGGAACTCATTAATTTCCCACTAAATTTGTCCCTTTGCCAGAGCTCTTGGGATCTAGCTAATATCCTCTGCCACTCCAGGTCTTGTTGGACCCACGTTCCATCAGCCAGTCATTTGTTGTCTGCTTAGTCCTGATGTTTATATCACCTTAATTCTTCTCACATCCATCTCCCTCCTTCCCATCCTCATCTCTTACCTAAGCCATTAATTACCATGTTTATCCCACCTGCAAAGTCCTCCATTCATTCTATTCTAAGCAAGGTTAAGAGTTCATATCATCCTCCTATTAAGAAGTCTTTAACAGCTCCGCATGGCCTATGTATTAGTCCGTTTTCACACTGCTATAAAGAACTACCTGAGACTGCATAATTTATAAAGAAAAGAGGTTTAATTGACTGACAGTTCTGCATGGCTAGGGAGGCCTCAGGAAACTTACAATCAAGGTGGAAGGCAAAGGGGGAGCAAGGCACGTCTTATATGGTGGCAGGAGAGAGAGAGAGAGTGGGGGCGGCGGGTATGTGCCATACTTCTAAACCATCAGATCTTGTGATAACTCAGTTACTGTCACAAGAATAGCATGGAGGAAACTGCCCCCATGATCCAGTCACCTCCCACGAGGTCCCTTCCTTGACATGTGGGGATTACAGTTAGAGATGAGATTTGGGTGGGGACACAGAACCAAACCATATCAGCCTGTTTAAAAGAGGGGGAAAAAAAAAAAACTCAGTCAATATTCTCCATGTTTATACCCAGCCTTTCCTCTCTCCATCAGCTGCCTCATTCTCCCTATGTTCTAGCCTAACTGGAATGAGCATCTCTCTCCTCACCCTTTTGCCTTTGTTCATGTTATGTCCCCTTTCCTTCATCTCCACATGCCCAAGTACTACTTGTCTTTCAAAGCCACGTGCAAATTCCTTCATTTCTCTGATGCAACAGTGATCTCCTGAGATGTGAGTCAACTCTTCCTCTGAAATCCCTCAATGCTGTGCCCTACCTCTCTTAAGAACATGTAGTTCAGTCTGCTGCCTCCATAATATTACCAGGAGGGAGCTCTTTAGGAGCAGGGTTTTTGTTATTTTTTATTCTAAACAATGAATATAAGGCTGCTTCCTTCCTAGAGTAGATGTCCTGTAAATGTAAAATAAAAATTTGTTGTGTCCTGTAAATAGTCGTGGTAGTAAAGTAGTAAATCAAGATTTGAATGCTTTTCTGACTCCAGAGCCCCACTGTCTTCTGGCCACGCTACTAACAACAGATAACGGACTCATGGGCATTTGTTTGATTGTTTGAGCACTCACTCATCTTAGTGTATGTTGCTGTAATCTCCCCTAACAACGTGAGAGCTCTTGAAATAAGAGATCTGATTTTCTTTGTATCTATCAGATATCTAACATACAGGAATACCTTGGAGATACTGTGGGTTTGGTTCCAGACCACCTCAGTAAAGCAAATATTGCAATATACAAGTCATACAAATCTTTTGGTTTCCCAGTGCACATAAAAGTCATGTTTACACTATACTGTAGTGTATTAAATATACAATAGCATTATGTGTAAAAAATGTACATACCTTAATTAAAAAATGATTTATTGCTAAAAAATGCTAATGATTATCTGAGCTTTCAGTGAGTCATAATCTCTGTGCTAATGAAGGATTTTTGCCTTGATGTTGGTGGCTGCTGACTGATGAGGGTGGTGGTTGCTGAGGACTGGGAGTAGCTGTGTCAATTTCTTAAAGTAAAACAGCAATGAAGTTTGCCACGTTGATTGACTCTTCCTTTCACAAAAGATTTATCTGCAGCATGCAGTGCTGTTGCAGTGCTGTTTGATAGCATTTTACTCACAGTAGAACTTCCTTTAAAATTAGAGTCAATATTCTCAAACCCCCTGCCACTACTTTATCAACTAAGTTTATGAAATATGCTAAATCCTTTGTTGTCATTTCAAGTGTTCACAACATCTTCATCAAAAGTAGACTTCACCTCAAGAAACCACTTTCTTTGTTCCTCTATAAGAAGCAACTCCTTATCTTTGCAAGTTTTATCATGAGAATCAGTCACCTCTCCAGGCTCTACTTGTAATTCTAGTTCTCTTGGTGTTTGTACCACATCTGCAGTTACTTCCTTCGCCACAGTCTTAAACCCGTCAAAGTCATCCATGAGAGTTGGAATCAACTTGTTCAACACTCCTGCCAGTGTTGATATTTTGACGTTCTCCCATTAATCACAGATGTTCTTAATGTCATCTAGAATGGTGATTCCTTTCCAAAAGTGTTTTATTTTACTTTGCCTAAGTCAGAAGAATTCATCAGAAGAATCACTATCTATGGCAACTGAATCCTTATGACCTGTATTTCTTAAATAATAACACTTGAAATGGAAATTACTCCTTGATCCATGGGCTGCAGAGTGGATGTTGTGTTAGCAGGCATGAAAACAACATTAATCTCCTTGTATGTCTTCATCAGAGCTCTAGGGTGATGAAGTTCATTGCCAATGAGTAGTAACATTTTGAAAGGAATCTTTTTTATCTGAGTAGTAAGTCCCAACAGTGAGCTTCAAATATTTAGTAAACCATACTGTAAACAGATGTGCTATCATCCAGGCTTTGTTGTTCCATTTATAGAGCACAGAGTACAATTAGCATAATTTTTAAGGATTTTTTGAATGGGAAAAGCACTGGTGTCAACATAAAGTCACCAGCTGCATTAGTCTGTACCAAGAGTGTCAGCCTGTCCTTTGGAGCTTTGAAGCCAGTTATTAACTTCCCCTTAGCTGTGAAAGTCCTAGATGGCATCTTCTTCCAATAAAAGTCTGTGGTGCCTACATTGAAAATCTGTTGTTTAGTGGAGCCAGCTTCATCCCTTATCTTAGCTATATCTTGTGGATAATCTGCTGCAGCTTCTACGTCAGCACATGCTGCTTCACCTTGCACTTTTCTGCTCTGAAGACAGCTTCTTTTCTGAAACATTATAAGCCAACCTCTGCTAGCTTCAGACATTTCTTCTCCAGCTCTGTCACCTCTCTTAGCCTTCATAGAATTGAAGATAATTAGGGCCTTGCTTTGGATTAGGCTTTGGCTTAAGAGAATGTCGTGGCTGATTTGATCTTCTATCCAGGCTACTACAACTTTCTCCATAATCAGCAATAAGGATGTTTTGCTTTCTTATTATTCATGTGTTCCCTGGAGTAGCACTTTTAATTTTCCTCAAGAACTTTTCCTTTGCATTCACAACTTGACTAACTGTTTGGCACAAGAAGCCTGGTTTTCATCGTGTCTCAGCTTTCAGCATGCCTTCCTCACTAAGCTTAATCATTCCTAGCTTTTGATTTAAGGCGAGAGACGTGTGACTTTTTCTTTCACTTGAACACTTAGAGGCCATTCTACTAGGGTTAGTCATTGGCCTAATTTCAATATTGTTGTGGCTTAGGGAATAGGGAGGTCCAAGAAGAGGGAAACAGATGGGGGAAATGGCTGGTCAGTAGAGCAGTCAGAACACACACATTTATTGATTAAGTTTGCATCTTACGTAGGCACGGTTCGTGACACCACAAAATAGTTAAAATATTAACATCAAAGATCACACATCACCGTAACAGAAATTATAATAACAATAACATTTGAAATATTACAGAATATTGCGTGACACAGACACAGGAAATGAGTACCTGTTGCTGAAAAAATGGTGTCATAGACTTATTCGAGTTAAACCTTCAACTTGGAAAAAATGCATTATTGTGTAGTCCAATAAAGCATGTGCCTGTATAGCACATATATGTCATGAGTAATCATACCATTTATAGAAAGCTAAGACATCCAGAAGAATATTGCATCACTTTGCAAAATAATATTTCAATCACTGCATTAAGTCTAAATGAATCTAAGAAATATGTATTAAGCATCTGAGTTGACACATGGATGTTAAAACTAAGAGTAAAATGCAGATCTAGAAATATTTTGGATGCTGCTGAGAGTTTGTCTTCAGGAAATAGAGCAAAGGGTGGCTGATGATTACACATTGTGGTTTGTAGCACATGGATAAAGCACTTGGTCACCTGTTCTATATTATTATTAATTTTTGCACATGAAGGGTTGGTAGGGAGCAGAGAAGGTAGCCTAGTAAGTTCCTTTCTTTCCTTCCCATAGGTAGGGCCATAGTCCATTTGAGATGTGAGTGTACTGAGTTCAGTAGAAACAGATGAACAGTTCAGATGAACAATTCTAACCTGCTAGTAAAATCCCGAGAAGAAAAGATGGTGTTTTCTACTTAACAAAACAAAGTATGGAATCATGGGGTGCTGATGATATTCCATCATCACTAGGGAATGTGCTGCCAGTTGGTTTTTCTCACAGTGGGAATGCATTTCTACCAAGCTGCCTTTCCCATCTGAGTGGTCAGGACTGTGGGTACAATTTACAGACACAGTAAAGGTAAAACTGGGAGGCCACTATCTCACCTGCTCCCTGCCTAAAACCCTTCAGTGGCTGTCTACATTGCCTTCAGAATAAATTCCGAGCTCAGCATGGAAAGCTGTTCATTGGGCCGTGCATTTCTCACTGGGATCATTCCTCACCACTTCTTCCCTTGTGCTATAGCTGCACTGAATACCCTGTCTTTAAAAGGGTCCTATTGTCTCATACTTTAGCCCTTGCTATTCCTTCTTCCTGGAATGCCTTTCTCCACTTATTTTCTCTTCAAATTATTTTGTAGATCTATGGTGGGAAGAAAGCACCTCTTAGCACAGAGCCTAAGATTTCTCACAATGAGTAGTAGGCAAACACCCCTAAAAAGTAATCCATACTTAGCTGAGCCAGAAGTTCCCAAGGAAGCTGAGATGCACTTATCAATCATGAAATAAAATCCAAACATCCATGCACACTGAGAAATTTGCAATAACATTCCTCGTGGGTAGCAGGGAGAACCAGACAGTCAACCAATACATCCACTGTAGATGAGGTGGCAAGAAGTGCTATCAAGAGAAAGAAAACCAAGGTGAAGTGTAGAAAGGATGGGAGTTGAAGTGTCAGGTAAGGTGGTTGGGGAGGGCATCATTGATGACAGGAATGATTGAGGCCAAGCCTATCAATTGGATACCAAGAACCTTGCTCAAAGCTGCAGGTAATCTTGAAGAATATTGAAAAGGAAATAGACCCCAGAATCATTGCCAGGAAAGCCTGTCCAGTTTGGGAATTGAATTTGCCCTGAGATGACTTTTTGAAGCAAGTTGATTTGTGACCATTCCGTGTGCATTGTTAACTAACAAAACAGGAGTGAATCATTCTGTCTGTGGTATTACTCAGGTTGAGCCCTGTCTTTGAGCCGAATCTGAGTCCCACAATCAATCCCCTCCCTACTCAGCCATCTCCCCTTACAAAATCACTGGACAAGTTGCTACCATAAGTAGCAATGCATTTGGCTCTGCCAGAACTGGTCAGTCAAAAAGTAGCCTCCAAGCAGCTACTATGTGCCTAGAGCTGGGATGAATACTACATATTTTACAGCCGTGTCAGAGATCCCTGTTCCACATGATTCTGCAGTCCAATAAAGGAGTCCAAATGCTTCCATCCATAGAACACACTCCATAAACACTTCTTTGGTGCAGAATTGATATAATGCAGACCTCATTGTTGTGGAACTGAGGCCCTTGCAAGCACTCACTATGTGCCAGTCACTGGACTTCACACATTGGTCTTATATAATCTCCGGAGCACCCTATGAAGTTGCCAATGTTATCTTTTCCACTTGACAAATGAGGACACAGAGGTGTGTTGGGTTAAAAGTTGCTGCAGACCTAGAAGGAGGCTCCTCAGCACACCCTGGAAGCTGAAAAGTTGTCTGTTTTCCAGTTGTTCCTGGGTTTTGCCATCTATATAATGGGAAGTAATAATTCTCATTTCATAAGGTCATGGTGAAGGGCAACAAGAGACTTTATAAAAAGCACCTGACACAGATGCTAGACAGAGCTGGCTAAGACAGTGAAAGGTGAACCTGGATCTCACTACCTGATCCCTCCAGCTTCTTGGAAATTTAATACCCTACACCTGAGTCCAGCATCACTGGGCAGCATTTCTGTGGGTGAGTTTGGAGTGGGTGGAGGAGCTATCCTAAGGGAACAACCTACTGCTTTAACGGTGATTAAAAATATAGCTTAACCTAGAGCGAGGATTTTCTTACACTGCATGGAAATAGGTGAAAATAAAAGAAAAAAGGGTAAGAAACCCACTGGGTTTGTTGGCTCAGAGACTCCCGCTCAGGGACAATTTTAGAAGAGCTCTGTGCTTTGAAATGTGGCTGCTCATTCTTGTTCTTGATCAACCATAGCCTTTCTCACCTGATTTCCGTGTAGCATCACTTAGAGCTCTACATGTATCTAAATATATATATATGCTTATACCCAGATGTGTTCTTTCCTCTTGATTATTGAATCTTTTAAGAAATCTCCACGGTTGTTCCCTCCAGGCTCTCACAGCACTGTTCATAGCAAGCCATCAATTGTGACCAACTCCTTGAAGTCAGTAGGCATCTTCCCTCCAGTCAGGTCTTGAGGAGGAAGCACTGTGGCCTTGCCCACGGCCTGTGAGCTCTAAATACCATCTGAGGTTGCTCACAAGCTCTTTACGGTTGAGGCCAAGTCATTTATATAAAGAGGCTTTTGTGCTCAACACTTTTTGTTGGATTTTTTCAGTGTGGTAAAGACATCTATATGATCTAAACGAACAGCAGGAAACCTTACTTCCTCATCACACAATTCAAAAGAGTCACAGGTGAATTATGCATTCGGTATTGTGAGAGCTTCTCAATTAACAATGGCAGATGCCACCCAGAGTTTCCTCCAAAAAACATTAGAAAAAGGATCCTTCGCCACACATTCGTTTCCCTGCAAGTTTCCTGCCTGTTTCAAGGAGGGTTTTTAAGAACACACACTTTTGAGTTACAAATACCATTTAATGAAGAAGGAATAGCTACAGTGGCAGAAAAAGCAAACACACACATTTTTGGGACTGGGCATTCAGGATCCCCAGGTTATGCTTCTGTTTCTTCATTGGTTACCTGGGCAACATAAACCCATATCTGCTTTTCTAAGCCACTACAAGTCTTTAGGCAAAATGGATAGTCTGTGTGCTACATATCTGGGATGAGTGCATTTCTAATGGAGGAAAATGGGTAAAACAGTGTATACAGTGAAAATATAGTCCTAAACACCTGAAGGTAATCCATGAGTACCTTCTCACGGATTGCAAAGGGCTCTATTTGTATGGTCTCAAGTGTTGATTATTTATCAAAGAGTCATGATGCATTTAAATACATGGTACCCATTACATCTGAGCATCTCACAAACATCGATGCCTACTGATGGGTGAAAAAAATGAGGGATACAGAGCTGCATACTGAATCATCTCAAGTGGCTTCCAGATGTGCTGATAGCATGTGTTTTGAGTTTTGGCTTATAGCTGATTTAGGGGCAAGACTAGAAATTAATGCCTTTGGCTTCTTAAGACAGCCATGGATTCTGAATTACATTGCATTCAAGTTCTTAAATGTTCAGAAGCCATTGTCTGTGTAATTAAAAAAGACCCAGACTTATTTCATCTAACATGGTTCAGTGTTTCAGTGGGAAGACTCTTAAACCTCAGTATCCAAAGAGAGAGTGGCATTTGGTGAGTTGCATTTTTTTTTAAATCTGGGTTTTCCAGAACAGTATTTTCGGTTTGTACTCTTTTTTTTTTTTTTTTTTTTGGATGTTTGTTGAGCACCTGCTTTAGGCCAGCCACTGGACTAAGTTCTGAGGTACATTGACTTAAAACAATTATAGATAGGTGGATGGATGCACACATGGATACATGAATGGATAAATGGATGGATGGCCTAATTTCAAAGAGATCATAGTCTGGTAGGGGCAAATTAAATTAACCTTGGTACAGCATGATATGTAGTAGTAGGGGAGTCTAAGGGGGGAATTTAATACATGTATCTAGAAGGGTCAAGGAAAATCTTCATGGTGATGGAAGATTTGGACTGAGTACAGTTTTGAAAGATGAGTAAGAGTTTGTCAGACTGAAAAGTGTAAGAAGGATATGGAGAATGTACAACAATGCAGGGAAAAAAGGCATAAAAAGTGAATATTAGAAGCCTTGTATGTGACTGGCATTAAGCACAGCATGGGGACAGTGTGGGCATGGGAGTGAGGATTGGCCTGGAAAGATGAAGGAGAGTGTGAGCCCTGTGGTTCAGAGTTTGGACTTTTTTTCTGTAAGAAGGTGAGTATCATGATCACATTTGCATTTTAGAAAATAAAGGAATCTTAGGGGGAGAAGAAACTGGAAAATGGAATGCTAGTTAGGAACATTTTGCAGTAGAAGTTCACACAGCAACCATGAGGGCCTGAACAAAAGCCATGGCAGTGGGCTAGTGAGTGGATCACAGAGACAGAGTTTCTCAGGAGGCTGAACCAACAGAGCTTTTGACTCATTGAATGTGTGGAATGAAAGAGAGAAATGAATCAAGGATTTATTCTGATTTCATTGACTGGGTGAATGAATGGTGATGTCATTGACAAAAAATATAGAAAGACAAATGGATATGTTCCCAAGTATAAGATCTAGTGAATTGAAAAGTCCAGGAATCCTCCTTGGCCTCAGGTCAGACCTGCCTGGATTCCTCAAAAATATAAAGAAAAAACATGAGGCTTCACACAAAATAAGGCCTTTGAGAAACCTTTTCAATGAATTTAAGTATGGTGGGAAACTAGATCTCAAAAAAGAGAAAGATTGCCCATTTTTTGCCATGTTTGTGTCATTTTGCAGGCTAATATTTTGTTTTTTTTCTCAATCTATTCCCTGATCATATTTCAAGGTTTTGTTTTTACTCATCAGAATGACAGGAAGTTTTCAGTGTGTGTTTCCTTGAAGTTTGGCCTCAACTTTATTTTCAGGATTAGGCGTTTGTTTTTCCGTTTGCCTCCATGACAACGGAGTCCAGAATTCCTATATATAGTCATCCAGTGTCCATTGTCCCCCTGGCCATTGTATCATAATCTTGTGCGTCCAGGCCAGAGAGCTCCACTGATGACAGTAGACAAGGAGGTGCCAGAGTCCTTGGCCTGGAGATTTTCAAGGCATAATCCAAAGAAGGAAATAAAATAATCTGACTGCCTTTAGAGGCGTATGTTCCCCCTTAGACACTGTGGAATGGAAATGGTTTGTGTTCTAAAGCTTAGTTTCAAATATAATTTTCTTTTGGAATAGCCCATAGATAAAGAATATTTTTGAGGCTCTTCAGAGGAAATACTTGGAAAGTTGCATTGGTGATTTGTGGTTTTTGTTGTTTCTCTGGATACCAAATTCTGCTCACTGTTAACAGCACTTGAGAAACAGGTATTTTGAGAACGGGAATTAAATCAAGGTACAAAGGAATTCGGATAGAACCGAGAACAATTTTTTAAATCAGCAGACTTCTTGAGTCTGTGAATCATCTTGATATATCTGTGTTACACACTGTTTTAATAACTTAAAACAATATATATGTACCTGGACTTAACAAAGTTGTCCACAAATTTAATCCAGGAAACATTTTCTTAAGTACCTTTCCAGGCCCTTCTAAGCAATTGGGATACATCAGCGAAAAGGACAGCACCAACCCTTGCTCCTGTGGAGCTGACATTACCTGCTTGGTTGTCATTTCAGATTGACAGGAACAATGCCTTGTGTGCTTGTATAGCACGGCTGTCCACAAATTCAATCTAATGGATATTTTCTTAAGTACCATCATTAAGTATTTATGGTGATAATTAAAGTTTATGAAGTTTGTAAAGAATGTAACAGATTATCTTGCCTAAAGGCACCTAAAAATATTACTGCGGTAAAAAACACATAACATGGGAATTTACCCTCTTAACAAATTTCTAAGTATATAGGATAGTATTGTTAACTGTATACACATTGTTATACAGCAGATCTCTAGAACTCTTTCATCTTACATGACTGAAACTCTATATCCATAGAACAACAACTCTCCACTTCCTTCTACCCACAGCCCCTGGCAACCACCATTCTACTGTCTGTCTGTATGGGTTTGACTGCTCTAGGTGCCTCATGGAAGTGGCATCATGCAGTATTTGTCCTTCTGTGACTGGCTTATAGCATATAACAAGATTTCCTTCTTTTTTAAGGCTAAATAATATTCGTGTGTGTATGTGTGTGTGTGTGTGTGTGTTATACACCACATTTTCTCTCATTCACATGTTGATGAACACTTAGGTTGCTTCTACCTCCTGGCTATTGTAACTACTGCTGTAGTGAACATGGGAGTACATATCTCTTCAAGATCCTAATTTCAATTCTTTTGGATAAATACCCAGTAGTGGGATTGCTTGATCATATGATAGTTCTGTTTTTAATTTTTTGAGGAAATTCCATGCTATTTTCCCTGAGACTGTACCATTTTGCATTCCAAACAACAGCACACAAGGGTTCCAGTTTCTCCACTGCCTTGCCAGCACTTATTTTCTTTTTTTGATAATCACCATCCTAACTAGGGAATCCTTTTCAAAATGCCTTAAGCATTTTAATTTCATTTAAAATGTAAATACATGTATTCACCTGTATTGTGATACAGGGTAAAGCCTATGTATTTGAATCTGGTTCCTTTGATTGAAGTTCCCTGTTTTCTCCTTTGCATAAACCACACCTACACTGCGTTGTGTGTTACTTCCAGTTTCCATTTCTTTGAAGTGGAATGAGAACTTAGACATTTGTGAAACAGTCTTAGAGCAGAGTCCTTCTAGATTTTTATGTTCTCAATCTTTTATAGTTGGTCTTGCCAAAATGTAACTTAACAGTACTTTTTTTTTAGCAACTTGACTTTATCAAGTCTTTTCAAAGCATTCAACTTAGCTTTCATAGAAATAACACTTTTATACCTATATTTTTTCTTACAGAATATTAATTAAATTGAATGAGCTCAGTAGCAAATATAACTGGTACAAAAAAGTTTTAGGAGCAAATGAAACTGATGATTCTTGTTAGCATTAGGTCCAATGCTAGAAGCAGAAATGGATGGACCTGCTAAAGGATGGTGTACAACATCAGCCTAGACACCACTGTTGCCATGGTTCTTCTTTGATTAGAATGTTTTAAGGTCAGAGACATTGATCTAGCCAAGTTTGCTTAAGGAGGACTTGTAAATGTAATATGAGGTATAATGAGATCAGGGCAAGAATCACAATGTGTATGTGTTGGCAAAGCATAGAGGAAAGCAAAGAGTTCTGTTTGGATTGCTGCGAAAAATCTTCACAGAGGGTGTGACATTTCAGCTGAGTTTTGAAGGATGGGTAAGAATTTACCAGGGAAAAAGAAGAGAAAGTGCACTGGTGGCCTTGATCAAGGATCCCAAGGATGCAATACGTAGAATTTGCAAGAAATTGGAAGCTAGCTGGAAGTGAGGCTGGAGACATGGGCTGAGATGAGACTGAAGAGCTTTACTCTTGAGCAATAGGGCACACTCATATCATCATCATATATGAGTAATGATATGTATGCTGGCTGAACTGGAATTGATCTTAGAAGAAGAAAGACCAGGTAGGAGACTTTAAGAGTTGCCCATATGTGATAGGAGGACCTGAATGAACAAGGGGTAGGGAAGGCAGGACTGGGGAGGAAAATGAATGGCGGTGGGTCATGAGGCCTGTCTCTGATGCGTTATACCTGTTTAAATGTGCTGCCACAGGGAAGGGAGAAATCTGAAACTTTGAAGGAAGAATCTCACAATTTGAGCTCAAACAAAGTGGTGAGCCATTTACCAACATTCAGAATGCAGAAGGAGATGTTTAGGGAAAGATGGTGTCAGTTCTCAATGTGGTGAGTTTCAGGAGTCCATCAGACACAAAGCTTGAACAGCCTTTCAGCTTTAGATGAAGACTCAGATGATCACAAAGCTCGGTAGGTTTCCCATTGCAGAATTCTGTTTCTGGTCGCTACAGATTCCTGGATCACTGTCGCATACATGAAAATACTGAAACTATTTTTGTCCTTTGCCTAAGTTTATTAGCAGTTGTATAATAGAAGTTGCATGGCACCCCAAAAGTTTCCTGGCTATTAAATAAAGTACATTTTTAGCTGCCCTCTTACCTTTGTTCGTGTGCCTTTCTCAAATTTTCTTGACTAGAAATATTATTTCTTGACTAGAAATAATGGTCTATACGTCTAGCTTATTTGGGTTCTCCCTCAACCTCCTCACTTTGGGCATTTACAATATCTTAAGTTATCCACAGATAATATTCTGTTTCTAATGGCCCATGCTACCAACCATTAGTTGCTAAATAGTCTGCTTTTCGGAAGAAAATTACAATCCATGTATTATTTTGAACTTCCTATGCTATTTTAGAACTTGGCGATTTTAAATTGTCCCTTACACAACCTACCCCACCCTCTGATGTACATGTTTTTCTGTTCAGACTCATCATTTCTTTACCCTAGGGAAATTAAGTCATTTTTTTCATTGTGATAATAATGTAGTTGTTGAATTTCTGTTTAGTTCCTCCAAAATGTACGACTTAAGGTGGAGGTGTAGTGAGTTGAACGTTTAGGTAGCTGCGTGTCTACTGTTGATTTCATTAATTAGCACACTAATTAATACTAGTTATATTTATTAATGGACACTCATAGTTCTCTTGACATCCCCTCTCCATCTCTCTCACTCCCACATTCTATGAGGCACAAAGTGCTGCTGATTTTTCCTTCCTTCCCCTGCCTCTTTATAAATACCTCTATTAAAACATTTTGTTTGCATTGTATCACAATCAATTATTTACATCTTTGTCTGAGAAAGTGAGTTGCTTGAGGTCAAGGCTCAAGTCTTACTGTCCCAGAACAGGGTCTCCTATTTACTTAAATGCTCAGTAAATATTTGCTGAATGAATGGGTGTAATTGAATCATTTGCCCCTTGGCCACCTCTAAAATTTGCTTGCCTAAAATTCCTTGTCTTTTATTTTTTCTTGGTACTTGATTCACACTGACCAACAAGCCTGTCTTCCAAGTCTGCACAAAAATCTAGCTCAAATATAATTAAATGTAGTTGCTGGCACCAAGGTACCTTTGCTGCCTTTCACCTTCACTCATACTCTCTATGCAGGGCTACAGAAAATTGAGAATTGATCTCTGGTATGACTTCCTCTTTGTATCACTTAGAGCATGCAAGGGGGCTGTCCTCTGTGGCTCCTACAATTTCCTGCCCAATTGACTCTTATTCTTCCTTGTGTCTTCCTTAATCTTACAATAGCTGAACTCTCCTGTTACTGTTCATTTGTTCTCTTTGCCTCTTTTAGTCCTTCAATCAGTGGAGTAAGTTTGTTAGACATGGAGAGGCCTATATTTTCATAAGTCAACTGCTCAGCTCTCTCCCCTAATAAATATGAGTTTCTAGAAGGCATCTCTCATGTCTTCTTTGACTTTGGATCCCCAGAGCCAACACATGACCTGGCACTAGCACAATGTTAACTAAATGTTGTGGAATCGGAACTGTGAATACTCAAGAAAGTCTCATTCTCTTGGGCTTACAGTCCATTTATTTGTCATTTGCCTTTATAAAGTCAAATTTCTTGTGATTGTCTCTATGCTTACTAAGTTTTGGAGAAAAAAAGGAAAAAAATCAAAACAACTCAAACTGTTATTCTGGAAAGCTGGAATTAGCAAAAAAAAATTCCAATTTCTCCAAGAATGTGAAAAATGAGAGGGTTAGGATGTCCCATTTAGAATTCAGCCCTTACCTGGTTTGAAATCCTGAGCTGTTCAAGAGCCACGAAAAAGCACCCATCTCTCATTTGCATTTGTGTATCTTTCTTTTCCTAGCCAAACCCCACTTGAGGAATGTTAGAGTGTTATTATTTGTGGACAATTTATCAAGCATCTAACTAAAGCATGACATTTAGACAGATAGGTTTCCAGTTCTGGGTATTTGCAGGGCTTATCTTCACAACATGCTTCTAGAAATGTCTCCTGTGTAGTCCCTTATTTTGTTTATATAAGCATTTTGAAATTTCGGATATTCTTTCTCTTTTCCTTGAGTCTTGCTTTATTTTTTTTCATAATGCTTCAAAATGTTAGTGTTTTCTTCCCTATTCATTTTAATGTTATTTTCTATCTATTCTGTTATCATTTGCCTCTGTTCTAATGTTATTTTCTTAACTATTTCAACCTTTCTACCACTTTCTCTCTTTCCTCTCTACTATGTGTTTATTGCTGAAGCAACGTTCATGTTCTTTTTGGCTCTTCTGATTTGTATCACAGAACCCTAGAGGTCACCATTGAGAACAGATGCCTAAGACACAAGACTCAGACTTTATAATCAGACAGGTCTTTGTTCAAATCCTACCACTGCTTCTTCATGTCTATGTGACCAGTCATCCTCAGCTTCAGCTACCTCACTGGTAAAATTGAGATGTAAACCCAATTAGACCGCACACCATAGTTGTGAAAATTAATTGCTGGCTTCTGAATAAATTCTAAATCCTACAGGCTCTGTGACCATCATTGCTAAAATTCTAATTTGATCCTGATTTTAATTCATTTCTTTTGATAGCTTACAAACCGGAGAACTCCATATAACTTAATTAAATTTATTTTATGACTACAATTATACATTATAATTTCATTTCTAAAACTTCGCATATAATTAAAGTCACAAGTCAGAGAATAAAACTCTTTTCTCAGACTGTGTGTGTCAGGGTTGGTTGGTTGTGGTTGGTTGGTTGGTTGGTTGGGAACGTATGGTGATGCTAAGCCATGACCTGCTTTTAAAGGTGGACCATCTTAGTCTTTCCTGTTGGTTCCATTGTAGATACCACTGGCCATACAGGTGTTAAAGATGTAACTTGTGTGAGCCGCAGTTGGGTGCAGAACTTCCCACTGAATTCACATCCATGTGATTCAGCTGCTGTATTTCCCCATGACCAGAAGTCTGACTCTCCCAACACAGGGATATTTTTAACCTTTCTTTCCTTAAGCTCAAAATGAAAGAAAATAGTCTTAATGATGATTTTTAACTTATGTGACATGCCCTTCGCAGCTAACAATCTGTTTGCCTTTCTAACCTGGGCACAGAACGACCTCCTTCCTGCTCTTCAGGCCATGCTTCATGAGCAAACAGGAATTTTATGTAGCTTAGCAATTGGGCTTTTTAAAGATCGGTGGAATGATACACACTCATGTCTTTATCACTTTAGTGCCCAAAGTGCTAAAATCCTACATTATTCACAAATTCCACGTGAGCGAGAGTGAAATTGAGAATGTTGGCAGCAAAGAGGAAAGTAAAGCCCTAAGAAAATCCAAAAAGTTGTAACCTGGGCATTATTACAAATGTATCCTAAATGATGGGATTTGCTTATTTTTGTCAATAAACCTGTCCATCTGATTTTAACCAGAGGGAAAAAAATTTTTATGATATGGACACATCAGCTGTTCCTTTTGCACTGCCATTTGAGAAGGGCAATGAGCCTCTGTTTCTTGGAATGCTTTTCCCGTGACTTCTTGCATTTTTATTTCTTCAGGTTTTCCATACTGTATAAATATCAGAGTTAAAATATAGAATTTGTTTTTTGAAATGGGTGAAATAATGTGCAATAGGCCCTAGAGACAAGATAAAAATGTGTTAACTAAAAGAGATTGGAGTCCTTGGAGGGGGTCTGCCTGACAGATCAGTGCATGTGTTGAGTTGGGGATGGATGGAAGGTCTGGGAGTGCATTCAACTGGCTTATCATCTGGCTAGGAGCCGTTCATTTCTTTATTGTTCTGCTAGAAAGGGACTGAAGATGTCAGGTACTTGGTATCAGAGACGACTACCAGCATCCATACTAATCTGGGAGATCCAGGGATGTGCCTTGTTATGGAGGGGACTGTGACTCCTTTAAGACCTAGACCATCACTTGGGAGATTTGTTTTTGGTCTCTGGGTGGATTTGTGGATGGTAGACAGATCACAGGCCAGCAGGACCTGGCTTTGGCCTTGTTGGTTATAGAATTTCTATTCTGCAGAGCTAAGAGTGAAAACTAGGACCAACATTACCAAGAGGACAGAAGCTATCTGGGGATCCTGGCTGGCAGTGCTCAACTTACAGCTCAAGCCTGTGATAACAAGAGAGGTGGAGTGTGTTTTGTGCTTCACTGTGCATGTGTTTCAAGCAGAAACTAGACTTGAGGGCTTAAATAGAAAACATCTCAAACAATCCATGAAATGGTAAACAAACCTGCTATTGAATGAGAAGAATGAGAAGTTGACAATTGCATTATTATTATCCAGAGTGGGTTCATCAGCTAGGGTAGAGGAATAAAGAAAAAGGAGATAAAAGAACTGGGTAAAACGAATTCAGTTGTCATTCCTTTCTTCCTTTGTCTTCCGTTTACACCTGGTAATGAACCTATGGAGGCTTGGAGACATGTTCAGGTTTCCTTTTGTTTTATTTTTTTGTGTGTGGCAGGTTTGTTTACAATTTCCAAAGGGGTTTTTCTCAATCTTGAGGAATATGAATTGAGGAGGCGGGGAGGAGAACAAGAAGGGGAAGATATTTGAGTGTTTTGCAGACAGGCGGTGGCCCAGCAATCAGGGAGGCTGCTCTGCTTTTGTTTTCCTGTTCGAAGAGGCTGACGGGATGGATGGTGCTGGTTTCATCAAATATGGGTTTTAGAGAATTCCTCCATGCCCTGCCTTAGGGAATTATGCTTTGGAAAATTAAGTGTCCATCAAATCAGGAGGAGGCTTGTACAGTTTCTATCCCCTTTCCCCCCTGCTTTTTGAAAGGCTTAAGAAAAGAGCCCTTTGTTTTCTTTTCAAGGAAAGTTACACTGAAATTCATCTGTGTGGTATTCATGGACTTCATTTGTGTCATTCATAGGCAGCTGTAGGTTATACAGGACAATGTTTTTGAATTTCTAACCTCCACATTGAAAGCAGCATGTTGAGAAAAGGTTCAAGACCTTTTACTTTTCCTCTCCCCAACCCCTTTATTTATTTATTTTTACTTTTTTCTCCCTCTCTTTTTTTTAATTCAAAGAAGAAACGCTGAGATTTCCCCTCCTCCCTCCTAGATCAGATTTCTCCACCACATGCCATTGAAGCTTCTCGGGGTTAAGATTTGTGCCTGTCATTTCCAACATTTTCCTCAGAATCGCAAACTTTAAAATACCTTTCAGGGAAACTTGTTTGGAATTTCATTTTAATGGGATTTATGAATAAATCTCCATCTTAATGCTGACTAAGCTTTAAACATCCATTCCAGGAGAACGCTATTGGATTTTTATATTTTAAAATTTAAATCACTTGAGTGTGAAGGCATAAAACATTTTTATATTTGTGTGAGTGCCTTGTGCTTGAGCATTTCTGTTAAAGACTGATTTTTTTTTTTAATTTGGTTGGCTTGAATAAATCTGGGCTGCAAAGGAGGAGATGTTGCATCATGTCCTTCCTTTCTCGTGTAGACGCCTGTGTACATTATGCAGGTTTATTTTCTCACCTACAGGGAAGGGTATTCTGTGGCAACCTGTTGCCATGCTGCGATTTCCTTTAAAAAAACAAAAAACAAAAAACAAAAAAACGGTTTACTTTCTTCCTACGCTTTGAAACCTTTAACCTCAAAATTTTATTTTTAAATGCCATGAGCCCTCAAAGTCAGATTAAAAGAGGTGATAGTTCCTCCCGACATGCATTCCCCAAATCTGTGTTGTAGAATGTAAATGAAGATAAAAGATGGAATCATAATCATCCCTCTTAAAAAAAAAAAAAGAACTCTCAAAACTAACGTTGGTCAAAAGATGCAAACATTCAGTTACAAAATTAATAAGTTCTGGGGATCCAATGTGCAGCATAGTGACTATAATTTATAATACTGTGTGGTTTACTTGAAATTTGCTGGGGGAGTAGGTCTTAAGTGTGTTCCCTGCACATTACAAATGGTAACTGTGAGGTGATGGATACGTTCATTAAATTGATTGTGGTCATCATTTCACAGTAGATACATATATCAAATCATCATCTTGTACACCTTAAGTATAAACAATTTCTGTTTGTCAGTTATACCTTAGTAAAGCTGGAGGGTAAAAAGAAACCTGATGTTAGGGGTTTTCAAGCATTGATCCTCTACTGTGTTCTCTGTGCCCCGTGTCATTTTTCTCGTCTCTTCACAGACTCATCATATTCAGAGCCCCCAGATGTTCAGCAGCAGTTGAACCACTATCAGTCAGCTGCCCTGGCAAGGAACAACAGCCGTGTTAGCCCTGTGCCTCTTTCTGGGGCTGCTGCTGGCACTGAGCAGAAAACCGAAGCCGTGCTTCACTGCGAATTCTGTGAATTCTCCTCCGGCTACATCCAGAGCATCAGGCGCCATTACCGGGACAAGCATGGTGGGAAGAAGCTTTTCAAGTGCAAAGACTGCTCGTTTTACACAGGCTTTAAGTAAGTGATGTAATGAACAGCTGTGGAAAACAAGGTGGCTGCCCCTGTTCCACCCCTCACTGCAGGCTTCCCTTACGCTTTCCTGCTTGGAGCTTATGGGAGGCCCTGCCCATGTGATTATTTAGGGGTTGGGTCCAGGCTTCATGGAAGGAGGATAGTTTCAGAAGACTGCTTTGCGATTTGGGAAGGGATGAAGAGCTATATCAGAACAAATGAGTTTTAAAATTGGAGCAAATGGGCTCTCAAGTAGTGTAAGATTGAAGCAAATGATTTCCTCCCATGCTTGGAGTGGTGTTTCCCTTCAGAGAACTGTCTCCTTTCCTTTTTTTAGCTTTCGAAAAAAAAGTATGTTCTTGGAAGCAAAGTCAAAGTCAAAAGAAAACATCCGGCAGTAGTGTCTTCCCTGCTCCCTGATAGAAAATTCTTTAATTCTTAAGATCGTAGTATTGAAAGACATATAGAGAATCAAGACCCTGGCACTTCCAACACTACACTTGAGCAATCTTAGAGAGATTGTTCCAGTCTAGAAAAAGAGAATCCATAGTCACCCTTGCCCCTGTGGATGACAGAATTGATGGACTCAGTTAAAGAATGGAATGCTTCCTATGATGTAATCTAAACTTCTGTAATTGAATCTCATCCTGTGAGATAGTGTTTAGGTTAGTGGTTACAGGTGTAGAGTGTGGAGCCTGACTGCCTGGGTGATTCTGGACAAGTCACTAAGACACTCTCTGTGTCCCTGTTTTCTTACCTATAACATAAAGATAATAATAGTACCTACATCATAGGGCTCTTGTGAGCAATAAATGAACCAGTGTATCTTGAAGTACTTAGAATAGTGCCTGGCACAAAGCAAACACTAATAAGTGTAATAATATCATAGATAGAAAGCTATTATAATAATATGGCATTAGATTTCGTAGATAAAAAGCTATTATTTTCTGTTCCTATTGTAATCAGGATCTGAGCCTTAGACTACTTCAATACATGCTTCACACCAAGAGGCTATGGAAATTAGGCTTCATGTCAAAAAAAAAAGAAGAATTGGAAGAAGTCTCTTTCCCACCAGCATCGTAATAGCTGGGATTTGATGGAACATGTGTTCTATCTCTATTAATTTGCTCCAGTTACTTTTCAGATAAATACATGTGTGATTTGGTGCTGAGAGAAGGCTAGAGGACCCCAGAGGGCAAGGGCCGACAGACAGGCAGGCACTTTCTCCAGAAAGCGGCACTCGGGTTCACAAGAAAGGGTCCCTGCCCATTAAAGTCTTGGCTTTATCGATCTTAATGAGACATTTAAGGTTTTGCAAACGTTGAAGATTTGAAAAGGATGGAGGAAGAGGTAGCAGTACCATTCCACCTTTAAGCTGGTACAACAACACTCAGTTTACCTAATCATCAATCATGATGATTGACTTCCTGGACAACTTGTCCTCCCCCCCTTACCTGTGAAGAATTATACAGGCAGTTTCTAAGTCAACCTAGCTTTAAAATAATCTCTCTCCTCCCAAGCATGATGAAAAATAGTTCCTTTTTTGGGATTTTGTTTTCATACTCTTAATAGACAATTTTTAAGAATAAAGTGTTTGGGGAATTTGTTTCTTTTCAAACTAGGCTCAACCCAGCCCAGGGCACGGTTTCCAGAAGGAAGTTACTACCATTTGAAAGTGTTCAGATTTGGTTGAGTGACTAAGTTTCTGGGTGGTCAACAAACATGATTAACAGACTTTTTTTTTTAGCCCCACAAGCAGGAGAGCCGCACTTGGACATATATAACACGTTTGCCAGCAGGAAATGTGAAAATGCAATGATGCCTGGTTACACGCATCACCTCTCTTCCCAACCTCTCTCCTAGATCTGCTTTTACTATGCACGTGGAAGCTGGGCACTCAGCGGTTCCCGAGGAGGGCCCCAAAGATCTTCGCTGTCCTCTCTGCCTCTATCACACCAAATACAAGCGCAACATGATTGACCACATCGTGCTGCACCGAGGTAACCTTTCTAACTTGGTTTTCTTGGATGCAGCGGGGGGCAGGCAGCAGAGATGTCCTTCTAGGGATGCTCTCTCAGAGTGGCAGTAGCACCTGTGCCTTGTTCCTCACCTTATCTTCAGGCAAGAAACCACAGTGATAACCACAGTGACAGCCAACAGGGCAAAAACACCTTCCTGCTGGGAGTATTTCCTCCACCTGGAGGGAGGCAAAGGTGATGGATTCTGCAGTGAACACTTCTGTAGGGCTTCCCAGCATGGGGGATTTGTACATTCTGAAAATTCTGCCACCCACAGCCTTGCGTAGACTGTATAGAAGGAATGAACAAGAAACAAAATGGGTGGGTGAAAGCAAATGTGAAATGTGAAGAGCTCTATGGCTGTGAGAGATTCTTTCAAGAAGACCAAAATGATTTCCAAAGCAGAACGTGGAACTTCCCTTGAAATGGTTGGAGGGAGAGAGAATTCTTTAAAATAATGTATTTTATACATTCTAATAATAGTCTCTATTATATATTCTAATAATAATTAGAAAATCCATGGGCTTTGGATTTAAATTCTGGTTTTAGAGCCTACTGTGTTTAACCCCTCCATCCATTAAAAGAGATGATTGTACCTATGAGATAATGGGTAAAGTGTCCAGTGGTTTTTCATAATGGATGCATAATGACTGTTCCATAAACGTTGGTTCCTGCTGATAAACAGTGATACTTCTTTTAAGTCCACTTTGGTCTTTCTTTGAGTTGCATTTACCCTTGGCCAATTAAAACATTGTTAAACAACAGGCTTCCTCTGCATTGGAAGGAAAAATATGTTATATAGAACCTGTTTCGTCCTGAAAGGATTCAAGCTACAGGTGGATAGAAAAAGATTACAGGAGTGCTCATTGCCAGTCTTGATTGGTGTTTCTACTCATCTTTCCATCTACTTCATTCTTTCTCTCTATCCCTTCTTTCCATCCTTTTCCCTCCTATCTTCTTTCCTTTGCCTCTGACCTTAGAAAGCCTTTCAATATTTGTCACATATGCCTCAAAAGCAATGAGTGTCATCTGTTGTCTTGCTGAGATGTCACTCACTCTGAAATGCTGTGTATTTGGGGGCCATTGGCAACACACCTCACATTGCCCCTGAGCCATTGCCTTTGGCCAATACATTTGTGACATACCCATGTCCATGCAAACTCATTGGAAGACTGGACATTTAACACGCACAGATTTCCCTCCTCCCCCTTGCACTCTAATGAGACATGAGATCGTTGCTGGCTAGGATGTCCACCTGCAAGCTGGGAGAAGCATCATAGGAACATTTAGGCAGGAATTCTTGGCCCGAGTGGTCCCGCCCGGTGTTCTGCCTCAGTCACCTGGCTTCCGGTCCCCCAGCCCATGTGTTGCGGTGGCTCTGTGCCCTATCACAGCTTGGTAAGGGGCCATCAGCAGGGCTGCTGCCGAGCAGACCCGGCAAGTCTTCACTTTCTGTGGTTGGTTCCTTTCTTTTCCCATATTGCTGCCTGGCAGGAACAGAGCTTTGATGCCTAACAAGCTCAATGACTTTCCCTCCCTGAGCTGAGAACACAAGAAAGGGGGAAGCAAAGAGAGATTAAACACTACGACCACAAATACTCCCATAGCATTCTACCCTCAACAAAGTGCCGCTTACACACACGGTCACTTCATCTTCCAGCAACATTGTGAAGGATACTATTACTGTATTCCCGTTGTATGCCTGTGAAACTTGAGATTGAGACAAACTACTTTTTTTAATAATTTAATGTACTTATTTGCCTTATACTTCATTTCACAAAGGTTTTAAGATATCTTAAAGACGTGTGTGCAGAACTATAGGTTTAAAAACAAATGAGGAAATTGGGGTAAATGCAAAATAAGAAGAAACTAGTGGAAATTTCACCTCTAAGTATGAAAAAGCTATCTGAGAGTTTGGATACCCAGTGGATACCATGAGGTGCCATGCACTTGTTCACAGCGGGCTGCAGATTTGGCCCTGAGATTCCTTGCCTACCATGGTAGAAAAGAAAACCACGAAGCAACCAGATTTCAAGTGCTTGTTAGACTTCTTTGAAATGTTGTTCAGGAAATTTTCAGGAATCCTAGACACTGAAACCTAGAGGAATTTGTCTAGCAGGTTTTCCTGAAGGGGACAGTGTATGACGTAGTGCATATTGTGCCCACCATAAATACAATAGTAAGTTTTGCAGGGCCCATGAGAGCTGGAATCACTCACTCAAAGTCACCCAACTGGTAAGCAGTCAATCGCAGTCTTTTGATCCCATGTCTCATCACATTACCTGTCACTGGTTATTTGTGGTCTCTTCTGTTTACTTGTAAAGATCATTTTCAGAGTCCTTATCAAGGTCAGAAAACATCCATCTGAAATGAACATGAGCATTTGAGGATTAATAGTAATAATAACAACATTAACAATAATAACAACAATGGTTACTGTTGCCGGTTGCTTGCCTAGCTGGTACTGTACTAAGTGCTTTACAGTGTGTCATTTTATAGAATTCTCGCAAAACCCTATGTGGTGGATGACTGTTATCCCCCATGATGAGGAAATAAATGGATTCAGAAAGGCTAACAACTTGACGAACATGAAATATCTAGTAAGTAGTCCAGCTGGGATTTAAACCCAGGCTTGTCTGACCCACAGCTCTTGCCTTTACCCACCAGGCATCACTCTCTCACCCTGAGAGAGGTAATGTCACCCTGTCGAGTGTTGTAGTAGCTGTGGCAGCTGGGTTCAAAGACAGAATTATCAGAGGAGGTCAGAGGGGAAGTCCACGGATCCACAGGCAGCGGAGTGCCTCAGGACAGCCGTGTATACCATCTGTGTCCCGGCCTGGCTTTGGTGTCCGTCTCTACTCAAAATGGCAGCTCAGTAGGAAGCTGACCTTGACAAGTCGAGAGACAGAGCTACATGTCTGCCTTGCAATTTTGAGTTGGGGTTGATCTCAAAGTAATAAGATGTGGCTCCTTCTGCATCTGTCCTCTTCCTGCTCTACTCATGACATCCTTGGTCTCTCAGGTCCACAGTACAAGATCTTTCTGAGGTCTTAGTTAATTAAAGTATGTGGGATGAAAAGCAAGAAAACCAACTTCTGAACTGGCCCAGAGACAGAGCTACTGCTGGCAGAAATAGAGTTTCCATTGCTTTTTGTCGGTATAAATTGATATATTTAAGAAGGGAGAGAATCTACTTCGCTCATGGGAAATCTGAATATGAACTAATCAGGGATTTATGTTGGCCACAGCAAAAGAGAGTATGATGTTTACTCATGTGTTCAGCAAACATTCATTATTTGCTTGTTACGTGCCACATTATGCTTGGTTCTTTGGGCAAAATGGGGAACATAAGACCCAGTACCCACTCTCCTCAGAGATGAGCATGTGCGTAGTGTAGACAAGACAGTGAGTGATGGGTATCTAGGTTTATTTCTGTTTGTAGTAGAGAGGGGTGGCTTTCAAACTGAGCCATGACAACATTTCAACAGGCAGAGAAGACTTAAGGCAGGGCATATTAGTTTGCAAGGACTATTGTAACAAGTGACCACCAACTGTGTAGATTAAAATAATAGAAATATATTCTCTCACAGTTCTGGAAGCTAGAACTCTGAAATCAAGGTGTTGGCAGAGCTGTGTTTCCTCTGAAGGCACAAGAGAAGGATCCTTATTTGCCTCTTCCTAGCTTCTGATGGCTCCCAGGGTTCCTTGACACTACTTGGCTTATAGCTGCATCAATCTCATCTTTGTCTCCATCTTCATATGGCCTTCTTCTCTATGTGTATCTCTTTGTGCCCTCTTTTCTTCTTATAAGAACATTAGTCATTGGGTTTAGGGCCCACCCTAATCTAGTGTGGCCTTAACTGATTGCCGTCTGCAAAGAACCTATGTCCCAATAAAGTCTGGGGTTCCAGGTAGACATAAGTTTATGGGGGACACTCTTCAACCCACTACACGAGGGAAGAGACAATTTAATAAACCACTGAGGTCAGTGGAAGCAAGACATGTTTGCAGAATGTTATTAGACATTTCCGGGGTCCTGAAGAGAATAGGAAGCATACCAGAGAAGTATGTTCTGGCCAAAGTATGAAGCGCCTGGATACTAATATAGAAGTTGGAACTTTAGTCAGTAGACAGATGGGAAGCCAGGACAAATTCTGATCAGGCTACTGATGAGACACTTATTGAATACTAATTTAGCAAAGGTTGAAGCAAAGGATTGGTAGACCCATCTCATTCAGGAACCGTGAACTTAGGTCAGATCAACATTTGATGAGATTGACCATGATTTGATGAGTTTAACTAGGGAAAAAATAAGCCCTGAACTTCTGTTTCAAGGATGAAGTCAGTGGTAGGACTTTTGGTAGGTTTTCATTCATGCAACACATATTTATTGAACACCCACTATATGCCAGCATTATTTTGCTTTTGGCTTTTTGAAGGAGATTTTTTATTATTTTTATGTACAGAAAACCGAACAGTGTACATTTAACCCAGTTTAGTGGCAAGTTTTTTAGCTTCTGCCTTTTACAGCTTGGCAACACAAGCCACAGATTTTGGACTAAGGATCTTGCCTCCTCAGTGATATGGGATCTCATCATATCTGTCATTGTAATTGGTCCTGATGGCTTCTACCAGCTTAGCCAAAGCACCTTTGTCTTCCAAGTTAACGTGTGTGAAGGCAACAGTAGTGCAGATCTCCCTGTGGACTAGACACCCCATTTTGGCCATCCCCTTGACAGTACAATAGGGGACTCCCTTCTTAGGACTCTGGGCAAGCAGGAAGACAGCCAGCTCCATGGGATCCACATCATGTGCAGTCACCGTCGGCTGAGCTTTCTTGTTCTCTACCGAGGTGGTAAGAGTATTAACTCCTGCTGGAAGGACAGGTGGCCTCTTCGTGGGGACATTCCCTTTGCTGGCAGCTTTCTTCTCAATGCAGGCCAACAATCTTCTTCTCTTGCTTTGTCTCTAGCCAGCTTAAGCAGTTGAGTAGCTGTTAGGGGTCCAAGTCATGGGTGAACTGGTTAATCACGGGAGTCATTCTGAGCTGCTTATAGGGTAGCCCTTTACTACTATAGCCAGAAGTAGTGGGAATATTTGACAAAGGGACTAAGGTCCCTTTGGGGCTGGAGGTCCTGTCTTATGCCAACATTCTTAAGCCTTTTCTCGAACAGGGGATTCACCACCCTCTTGGCCTCCTACTTTTTCATGACAGCAGGAGCCAAGGCCATCTTCTTCCCCTTGGCCTTTTTTTCTTTTGGCATCTTGGGCAGCTGGAGGAGACAGCGCTAGCATTGTTTTAAGCTGTAGGGATACAGCCATGAAGAGTCAGGCAAGGTTTCTGCACTGAAGGAATTTGAACTTGAATGAGAAGAGAGACTAAAAAACAGGTGAATAAATAGTTTTATGAGGGTATTCCTATTGAGCTGATCACCATTGGAAGCACAATGTTTCATGCTTAGCTTTGCCCATATATATGTATCTTGCACATCCATAGTGAGCCTTAAAAACTGGCCACAGATTTTAGGGATGAAACACAGTTTTGTCAAATATTTACATTGTAATTTTGGAACCATGTAATCACTGCTATGCGTCTTTAATTGGCATATTAACTTAGTTCTGTTTCCCAATACATAGACAAATGCTGAATTTAACTGAACCTTGCAAGTGGGAGCCTTGGGAACGGAACTAATCTCCCCTAATTTATCTGATCAGTGTCATTTTTCTTGAGAATAAAGTCTACAGTGAGATTGCCAATCTTTAACTTTATTCAGTGAAATTACGTGTTTCCTTTCAACTTCTCGAAATACCTTTGCCTGATAGAATTAGAGGTACCATTTCCAGTTCCTTCTAGCTTGAGGATGGCAGCCTGGCTAACATCAAAACCTCATACTTCCTACCAGGAACTGTTTTGCTTGTGTTTATGTTTGTCTATTTATGGCTATGTTTTGGGATGATTGATATAAAAATAATGTTATTTTCTTCATAGCTTTCTCTAATACTCAGACTTTGTCACTTCTTTGCTTTGGGGCAAAGAAGGGCTCAGTCCTCTAGAGTGGCAATTTGCACGCAAAGTTTTGGTGGAGTGAAGAACTTCCAGTCTCATTGTTTCATGTAGACTTGGCATGTTCTGGGAAGGAAACCCACCTATGTCGTGGTGTGCCTTTCAGGAAGGATTTTTGCTAGATGAATCTGGGCTCTGCGGTGGTGTGGTTTCTCGCCAATTTGAGCAGAAGTGAACCCTCTGTATTGCAGCTGTGCAGAATTTTCCACTGACCTCCATGGAAGCTTGAAAGCATGCTATTCTCAGCTCTTGTTGCACCTTAGTACACATGTGCTTCAATGTGACGTTACTCTCGGGCCCAGCCTCTTCGGTTTTATGTCCTGCTGCAGCACCAAGCATCTTTTGAGTAGGAGGAGATGAGAGACACAATCCATCTTGTAGTTGAACTGGTGAAGTCATAATATTTTTGCAGCCAGTGCTAGAAGCTGAGTCACAATGAGTGTGATTCAGGCCTTGAGTTTTCACCCAAGGTAATTTTGAGAGGTGTGAAGTCAAAAAGACCCACAGTTGTCACTGCCCCCATAGAAAAAGCCCTGAGCACTGAGCTTCTGTAACCAAGGCAGAGCCCAGTCTATACCTGGAACCATTCCAGTTTTTAACTTTTATGTCTTTCATTTGCCTCAAGAATGAATGACCTCATTCAGAAAACACTGTCAGTCATTTGCCCACCTTTTAAAGTCTGTCTTTTTTTATTTTTATCTTGGTCATGTTAACCATGCTTTTAGAAAGGGGAAAAAGCTAACTTTTTTCTAAAATTAATATCTCAGTAAAAACTCACATAATTAAGAGATTTGGTAGACTGGCAATGTCTTAGTTTGGAAGTGGGAAGTTCTAGATTTCAGATTAAGTTCGGCAGGGATTTGACCCTTTCCTCAAATGTAGAAGGTGCTTGAAAGACATTCAGATATAAAGGGTTACCTTAGAAATCTGTAGCTTTTGCATTTTTTAAATATTATGAATGAAAGGCTTATAAGCACACACACATACAGACTGGAGAGTTCTTATCAGGGGTGCAAGAGGAGGGCCCTGGCAGAGATCAGGAGACCTGTGTTCCCAGGTCACAACTTTGTGCTGAACCAGAGGTGTGACTTGGGGAAGTAGCTTAATTGATCAGTTCTCAGTTTCCACATCAACAAAACGAAGAAAATAGAACTGACTTTGCAGGGTGTTAGAGAATAAAAAGTTATGTCAAGGGCAGAACACCTAACGGTGCTTGAACCATAGCGAGCACTTAATAGACTGCAGTGGTGTTCACATGAATAATTACTTGAACTTCAGGGTATTATTCTGACTGTTCATGACTTTGTGTAAAATTCACTTGGATACACATAGTGAAATTGGAAACTGCAAAGAAAACCAACCTAAGTGGTAGAGGAATTGAAAAGGAGACTCATAAAAAAGTTTGAAAGAACTGATTATTAATTGTGGAGAAGTGAAGACTGGAGAGTCACTGAATGACTCTCTTTGAGGCATGTGGGACATCATTATATGAAAAATGATACTGGGCTGTTCTTCATCGCCGCAGAGGTCAACAGAACCAAGGCAGGCAGGACAGGGCAAAGCCAAAGAATGAAAGTAGAAACAGTAGAGATGATAACATATAAATGAGGAACAAAAATGTAGAGAGAGCAAGGGGGATGCAGTCCCAAGGAAGATGTCAGTAAAGTTCATGTCAACACTGCCCTTGAACTCCTAAGGTCTAAAGGCATATCCCCAGCATGGGGGCAGTTCCCCCTGGTTCAGCCTGCATGCGCCATCTCTTGCTGTGGACACTAGCTTGTTCATGGGTTCTATCCATGAGTGCCTTACCCAGCGTAGTTGCAGTTAATGCCTGGCACTTTGCTTAGAGCAGTGATTCTCAACTGAGGTCAATTTTGCCTCCCCAGAGTGTGTTAGTCTCCAGGCATTTTTGGTTGTCACAGCTGGAGAGAAGGGGGTGCTTTTGACACCTAGTGGATAGAGGCCACAGTTATTGCTAAACATCCTACAATGCACAGGCTGGCCCCCCACAGCAAGGAATTATCCTGTCCCAAAATTTCAATAACACTACTTTTTAGAAACCTTGAGTTACAAGAATAGAATATCCTAGCATGAGCTCCTTAAGATTTACTAGTTTATGCCAAAGCATTTTTTTTCTCCGTTTACACCAAACCATACAACTGAATGGTTAGAGGACTTAAACAGTTGCTATTCTAAAAAAATGTGTGGATTACATTATAATCATGTGTTTCTTAGCTGTCTGCTATACTTGGGTTTAAAAATATTTATATTTCTAAATAAGCAACTGATTCTTTGTATAGGGAAAATAACATGCATTAGAGCTCCAGGGAGTATGTTGCAGATACCACCTTCCACGCTTCCTCTGCCCAGCATTTTGCTGGCCGATTAATCGCTGCATTCAATGACTCCCAAGGCAGTGACTGCCCTACAATCAGAGTGTTGTGGTTGAGACTAAGGCATGACATTGGGTGGGGAAAATTCCCTAGGGCCTGCACGCTGGCCAGCAACAAAGGGAGGACTCTAAAGAGTGAGTCGCATCGGTGCACAACGTACCAATGCCCTGGAAACGTTGCTATTCAGTGACTCTGGGAATAAATCATGCTTTCTTGACTTAATAATACATTGCTGTTTCTAAATAATATAAGTATATGTTGTGTGCGTCCATTTGTAAACTTTCTGAGTCTTCTGAAATCCAGACACAGCATGAAAACACATTCTATATTTGATTCTTGCATAAATAGCACAGATTTTAATTTTATCCCAGTTATGGATATCTGGCGTGTGCGCTGATACTCTGGGCAGACTGGTGTGAAATTTAATTTGAGCAGTTAAACACAAGGGTGAGAGAGTGCAAAATAAACAAGCACACGCATTTCCAGCCCTACAGCATTTGGTATGTTAACGGGAAAAGCACCCAAATCCTCTCTCTCTCTTATTTTTTCCATCTGACAATCAGATTACAGACTGTCTAAAAAGGCACAAATCCTCCCTGTCTCCTGCACAACCCCACCTCCCCCGATTGTTGCCTGCAGTCATTTCATTTGTGAGCTCTTCATAGTTGGAGTTTTAGTGAATGAAAGTGTACAGGTTTGCTTTCAGACTTGATATTAGATGAGAAATCCCCTTAGTTTCAAAAGGAGGGAAGAGTCTCTTTGAGAATACCTTAGAAGGGGAAATAAGAATGCAATTGGAAATAGTGAGAAATAATAGATTTACAGTTAAGCAGACCTGGTTTCACATCTCTGCTTTGCCAACTGCAATGTCTATTACCTTTGGAGAGTTACTTAAAGACTCTGTTGCCCATTTGTACTTATTTGTAAAAATGAGAGTAACTCCAGCTTCATAAAGTTGCTGATAGAAAGGTACCAGCACATAGGTGCCTGGTGAATGTCAGTTTCTTTCCCCATTAAAGACATCTGTAAGTCCAGCCTCAGTTACACTTGCTGAGGAAGGAAGGCATGCTAATGGTTGTTGTCAGTAATCATTAATGTTGGTAAAAATTGCAGCTACTTCCATTCCTCCCCCTTAATCACCTCCATTCAGGAATTAGCAAGCACCTACTAGCCCGCCGCACGTCTATATTTGTAGGTCATTCTGGGTATTAAGTACACAAAGAGCTTTTGGTCTTAAAGACACCCACTCATTCCTGAGGAATATGTTGTTTGGGGGTTAGGGGAGGGGCAGTGTGCATGTGTGTCAGTTCAAGGGACCAGATCCATGAGGAGCAGCAAGACTGGGTGAGTTTCTTCTTATATTCCAAAGAAAGAACTTCTGCTTTGCCATCAGTAAAAATTCCCATCTTTCCATTCGATTTGTTTCCACAGAAGAGCGCGTTGTCCCCATTGAAGTTTGCCGGTCCAAACTGTCCAAATACTTGCAGGGAGTAGTTTTCCGCTGTGATAAGTGTACCTTCACCTGCTCCAGTGATGAGAGCCTCCAGCAACATATAGAAAAGCACAATGAACTGAAACCTTACAAATGCCAGCTCTGCTACTATGAGACCAAGCACACGGAGGAACTGGACAGCCACCTTCGGGATGAGCATAAGGTACTTACCAGGACTTCCTGCTCCCACCTCAGCACACTTGTGGGGAGGGGCCAAGGGGGAGACACCACTGCATTTAGTCATGCCCACTGTGTACCAGATGGAGATGTGAACTCAAAGAGCTTTTAAAGTGAGGTCTAGTTTCTTCTATTAGAAACGTAAGGTCATTTTTAAAAATTGCGAAACACGGGTTGGGTGGAAAGGAAATCACCCATAATTCTACCACACCAGTTCAAATGCGGAACATTTCTGGTGTGTTCTCTAGACCCACTTTGATTTGTTTTACATAATTGTGATTATACTATACATAAAACATGATACCTTGCATTTTTTAAAGCTTATTCTAAAAGAAGTATTTTGCTATATTATTTGAAATGTTAATACATTTTAAATCACAAGGTTTGGCAGTTTCTATAAAGGACCAGAGAGTAAATATTTAAGCTTTTGCAGGCCTAAAATGTAGTCTTTGTGGCAGTTAAGAAAGCAGCCATGCTGGAGTTCAAGACCAGCCTGGGCAACATGGCGAAACCCCATCTCTACAAAAAATACAAAAGATTAGCCAAGCATGGCGGTGTGCACCTGTGGTCCCAACTACTTGGGAGGCTGAGGAGGGAGGATCACTTGAGCCTGGGAGGTGGAGGTTGCAGTGAGGTGAGATAGCACCACTGCACTGGAGCATGGGCGACAGAGTGAGACCCCGTCTCAAAAAAGGAAAGAAAACAGCCATTGACAATACATAAATGAGCCAACACGGCTATGTTCCAGTAAAAGTTTATTTACAAAAACAGGCAACAGGCTATGGGCCAACAGTTGCCAACCCCTATTCTGACAGAATTACCTCTGTGTTTCTCAATCGTATAGGTGGTTTCCAATATTTTGTGAACTGCAAAGATTTGTCAAGGCATTACCCAGTATGTCTGAACATTATAAGGATTGTAAAATATATGTTTTGGGGGGAAGGAGACTCGAGAATGAATGCATTAGTACAGGACATAAAATAGAGGATTTGTGAAAAAAAATTCTCTTCCAGAGGTTTGCCAATCAGAGGGTAGAAATCACACGGACGACTTCCTCACTCTGCACAGGGCTCATCTGGCATCTCATGAACTGAGATGATCATTTCTGGTTTTGTGTATTGCCCAGAGTACAGGAGGAGCTATAATTAGTATTTGTTTAATGACAAGAGCCTATCAAAATGCTTTTTAATTAGCTAACGAGTCCAAAATATCTACTGTGTATTTACTGAAGGCACAAGGAGAAGCACTTTTGATATTGTTTGCTTTTTCCTTGCTCTGTATCCTCATGAGTGGAAATATGGCCCTTCTTTTCTGGCCTTACAAACCCGCATTATGAAGAGTTTAGTCTGAATCATCTGCACCCACGGGTTAGAATTGCTCTATGGGGTGTTGAGAGAAAAGGCTGAGCTTTGTCACCTGTCCACAATGGACCAGTTTAATGGTAACTTCTCTGCTTTGGAATGCATTTATTTTCCAATGTGTCTGCCCGAAAAAATGAAGCAAAGAAGAAAAGCCTGAATTACCTCACTTAAAATTTTTCATATCCTTTCTTATTCAAACTTCCTGGGCATTTCTTCCCCAAACTTAAGGGTAAATTACTCATCTTTTTCAAACCAAGCTTTCTATAATTATTCACATGTATCTTATTTACGTAACTACCTCAGACCTTTTTATTACAGTGTTTAAGCCTCCAGGCTGATATTTTCAGACAGAACAAATCAGGAAGAAGATTCTTCTCTAGTTGTTGCACAGTAGCTTGTAAATCACTGGGGAAATCCAGAAAATGTTAGAAACCATAGAACCAGAGGGTTCCTCAGCAGTGGGCGGAAGGCTGAGGCTTTGAGGTATGGATCATGGAAATGAGTTGCTCAGGAACGTAGGGCCCAGTTAAGAGCTTTTGAACCAAAAAGATCTGGGTTTTAATCTTGTCTCCACCATTTACTGTGCATACTTCACCAAGTTACTGAAATTTCTGGGTCTTTTTTCCAATTTGTAAATGGGAATTGTTACACCTTTCTCAGAAGTTTTGTAAGATTAAATGAAGTCCTGTATTTCCCCCACTTTGAGACCCAATACATTCCTTAGAATATTTGTTAATTGAATTGTGTTCAAATATAATAATAGATGTACCTATCATAATGGCAGCTGTGTTCCCAAAGACCTAAAACATATTATAAAATCACTAATTATACTTTGCATCTTAGACAGTCTTTTTTTAAAATTATTTTTCTATTGAGTATTGGGATACAAGTGGTATTTGGTTACATGAGTAATTTCCTTAGTGGTGATTTGTGAGATTTTGGTGCACTCATCACCCCAGCAGTATACACTGCACCCTATTTGTAGTCTTTTATCCCTTGCCCCCCTCCCACCCTTCCTTCCAAGTCCCCAAAGTCCATTGTATTATTCTTAGGCTTTTTTGTCCTGATAGCTTAGCTCCCACATATCAGTGAGAACATAGAATGTTTGGTTTTTCCATCCCTGAGTTACTTCACTTAGAATACTAGTCTCCAATTTCATCCAGGTCGCTGCACATGCCATCAATACATTCCTTTTTATGGCTGAGTAGTATTCCATCAGATATAGATAGATAGATAGATAGATGATAGATAGATAGATAGATAGATAGATAGATAGATAGATAGATAGATAGATAATCACAGTTTCTTTATCCACTCGTTGACTGATGGGCATTTGGGTTGATTCCATGATTTTGCAATTGTGAATTGTGCTGCTGTAAACATGCATGTGTAAGTATCTTTTTCAAATAATGACTTCTCCTCTGGGTAGATACCCAGTAGTGGAATTGCTGGACCAAATGGTAGTTCTACTTTTAGTTCTTTAAGGAATTACCACACTGTTTTCCATAATGGCTGTACTAGTTTATATCCCACCAGCAGTGTAGAAGTGTTCCCTCTTCATTGCATCCATGCGAATATCTACTGGGTTTTTAAAATTTTTTTATTATGGCCATTTTTGCAGAAGTAAGGTGGTATTGCATTGTGGTTTTAAATTTGCATTTCCCTGATCATTAGTGATCCTGAGCATTTTTTCATATGTCTGTTGGCCATTTGTATCTCTTCTTTTGAGAACTGTCTATTCATGTCCTTAGCCCACTTTTTCATGAGATTGTTTTTTTCTTACTGATTTGTTTGATTTCTTTGTAGATTCTGATATTAGTCCTTTGTCAGTTATATAGATTGTGAAGATTTTCTCCCACTCTGTGGGTTGTCTGTTTACTCTGCTAACTATTCTTTCTGCCGTGCAAAAGCTCTTTAGTTTAATTAAGTCCCAACTATTTATCTTTGTATTTATTGCATTTGCTTTTGGGTTCTTGGTCATGAAGTCCTTGCCTAAGCCAGTGTCTAGAAGGGTTTTTCCAATGTTATCTTCTAGAATTTTTATAGTTTCAGGTCTTAGATTTAAGCCCTTAATCCATCTTGAGTTGATTTTTGTATAAAGTGAGAGATGAGGATCCAGTTTCATTCTCCTACATGTGGCTAGCCAGTTATCCGAGCACCGTTTGTTGAAAAGGGTGTCCTTTCCCCACTTCATGTTTTGTTTGCTTTGCCAAAGATCAATTGGCTATAAGTATTGGGTATATTTCTGGGTTCTCTATTCTGTTCCATTGGTATATATGCCTATTTTTATACCAGTACTATGCTGTTTTGTTGAGAAACAGCAGAGTACAGTTTGAAATCAGACAGTGTGATTGTAGTAGCCTGTTTTCACACTACTGATAAAGACGTACCTGAGACTGGGCAATTTACAAAAGAAAGAGATTTAATTGGACTTATAGTTCCAGGTGGCTGGGGAGGCCTCACAATCATGGTGGAGGGCAAGGAGGAGAAAGTCCCGTTTTACATGGATGACAACAGGCAGAAAGAGGAGGAAGACACAAAAGCGGAAACCCCTGGTAAACCATTAGATCTCATGAGACTTATTCACTACCACGAGAACAGTATGGGGGAAACTGCCCCCATGATTCAATTATCTCCCACCAGGCCCCTCCCACAACACATGGGAATTATGGGAGTACAATTCAAGATGAGATTTGGGTGGGGACACAGAGTTGAACCATATTAGTGATGTCTCCAGAGTTATTATTTTTGCTTAGTCTTGCTTTAGCTATCTGGGCTCCTTTTTGGTTCCATTTGAACTTTAGAATTGTTTTTTCTAATTCTGTGAAGAATGATGGTGGTATTTTGATGCAGATTGCATTAAATTTGTAGATTGCTTTTGGCAGTATGGTCATTTTCACTCTACCCATCCATGAGCATGGGATGTGTTTCCATTTGTTTGTGTCGTCTATGATTTCTTTCAGCAGTGTTTTGTAGTTTTCCTTGTAGAGGTCTTTTGCCTCCTTTGTTAGGTATATTCCTAAGTACTTTATTTTTTTGCGGCTATTTTAAAAGGGGTCGAGTTCTTGATTTGATTCTCCACTGGTCGCTGTTGATGTATAGAAGAGCTACTGATTTGTGTACATTAACCTTGTATCTGGAAACATTGCTGAATTCCTTTATCAGTTCTAGGAGATTTCTGGAGGAGTCCTTAGGGTTTTTGAAGTAAATGATCATATTATCAGCAACCAATGGTGGATAACCTTTACCAATTTTGGATAACCTTTATTTCTTTCTCTTGTCTGATTGTTTTGGCAAGGACTTCCAGTACTATGTTGAAGAGGAGTGGTGAGAGTGGGCATCCTTGTCTTGTTCCAGTTCTCAGAGGAACAGCTTTCAACTTTTCCCCATTCAGTATTACGTTGGCTGTGGGTTTGTCATAGGTGGCCTTTATTATATTAAGCTGTGTCCTTTGTATGCCAATTTTGCTGGGAGTTTTAATCATAAAGCAATCCTGGATATTGCCCAATGCTTTTTCTGCATCTATTGAGATGATCATGTGATTTCTGTTTTAAATTCTGTTTATGTGGTGTATCATGTTTATTGACTCGTGTATGTTAAACCATCCCTGCATCCCTGGTATGAAACCCACTTGATCATGGTGAATTATCTTTTTGATCTGTCGTTGAATTTGGTTAGCTAGTATTTTGTTAAGGATTTTAGTGTCTGTGTTCATGAGGGGTATCGGTCTGTAGTTTTCTTTTTTGGTTATGTCCTTTGCTGGCTTTGGTATTAGGGTGATGCTGGCTTCCCAGAATGAATTAGGGAGGGTTCCCTCTTTCTGTATCTTGTGGGATAGTGTCAAAAGGAATGCTACCAATCCTTTGAGTACCAGTTCTGGTAGAATTCTACCGTGAATACATCTGGTCCTGGACTTTTTTGTTGGTAATTTTTAAATTACCATTTCAATCTCACTACTTGTTATTGATCTGTTCAGGGTATCTAATTCTTCCTCATTTAGGCTCGGAGGGTTGTATTTTTCCAGGAATTTATCCATCTCTGCTAGGTTTTCTAGTTTATGTGCGTAAAGGTGTTCATAGTAGCCTTGAATGATCTTTTGTGTTTCTGTGGTGTCAGTTGTAATATCTGCCATTTCATTTCTTAATGAGGTTATTTGGATTTTCTCTCCTTTTCTTGGTTAATCTTGCTAATGGTCTATCAATTTTATCTTTTCAAAGAACCGCTCTTGTTTCATTTATATTTTGTATTGTTTTTTGTTTGCTTGTTTCAATTTCATTTAGTTCTGCTCTGATCTTGGTTATTTCCTTTCTTCTGCTGGGTTTGGGTTTGGTTTGTTCTTGTTTCTCTAGTTCCTGAGGTGTGACCTTAGAATGTCAGTTTGTGATCTTTCAGTCTTTTTGATGTAGGTGTTTAGGGCTATGAACTTTCTTCTTAACACTGCCTTTGCTGTATCCCAGAGGTTTTGATAGGTGATGTCATTATTGTTGTTTGGTTCGAAGAATTATTTAATTTTCATCTTGATTACATTTTTGACCCAATGCTCATTCAGGAGTAGGTTATTTAATTTCTATGTATTTGCATAGTTTTGAAGGTTCCTTTTTGGAGTTGATTTCCGGTTTTATTCCACTCTGGTCTGAGAGACTGCTTGATACAATTTCAATTTTCTTAATTTATTGAGGCTCATTCTATGGCTCATCATAGTCTACCTTGGAGAAAGTTCCCTGCACTGTTGAATAGAATGTGTATTCTGTGGTTGTTGGATGGAATGTTCTGTATGTATCTGTTAAGCCCATTTTTTCCAAGGTATAGTTTAAATCCATTGTTCTTTTGTTGACTTTCTGTCTTGATGACCTGTCTAGTGCTGTTAGTGGAGTATTGAAGTCCTCCACTATTATTGTATTGCTGTCTGTCTCATTTCTTAGTTTAGACACAGTCTTTAATGTAATATTTTCACTATGCCATATTAGATTCTTTAATTGTTTTCTCTTCCTCATGGTTGACCAGCTTATTAAGTCCAATGAGCACCTAATTGAGGCTAAAGAATTGCGACTTTCAGCATGCCTAATGATTCTCATGTTTGTCTCAATTGTTAGCTTTATGAGACTTATGCTTATTACTGAGATAGCAGTACTTTTTTTCTCATTTTCTAATCTTTTTTCCCTACATGATGAGTACAAAATGCAATTTGAATTTTTGAAATAATTCTCCAAACACTGTTTTGTAAGTAAAGATGGCAGTGCTATTGAAACTGAATTTTTGGCTGACAGCCAGTGGAATTACATGCTGGCTAAAAATGGTCATTTGTTGGGGGAAGATACACAAACACCTGATTTCAGGGTTCATGAGAGAGGAACAGGGGTGTCAGTATACAATGTACTAAACAGAATTACGCTGACAATTCAAATATAAAAGTCAAAGACCGTAAGGCTAAAACAAGAAATTAAAGGCATGAGAATTGGAAAGGAAGAAACACAACTTTTTATTTATAGACAATTTGATTTTTATAGGTAGAAAATCCACAGAATCTACAAAAAAAAAAGCTACTAGAACATGAACGAGCTTAGCAAGATTGCAAGATATAAAATCAATATACAAAAATCAATTATGTTTCTGTATACTAGTAATGGACAACCGGAAAATGAAATTTTAAGAAGATCAATTTCATGTACAGTAACATCAAAAAGAATAAAAGTCTTAAGAATACGTTTAACATGAGAACTATACATTGAACTATACACTGAAAACTATAGTTTTCATAGTGTATAGAGAACTATATACTGAACTATACACTGAAAACTATAGTTTTCATAGTGCTGAGAGAAATAAATAAAACTAAATTATTGCAATATATACCATGTTTATTAATTAGGAGACTCAATATTGGTAATTCTTTTCATAATCATATACAGATTCAGCATAATCTCTATCAAAATCCCAGTAGGCTTTTTGGGGGTAAAAAGTGACAAACTGGCCCTAAAATTTATATGGAAATACAAATGACCTATAGAATAGCCTAGTGTGGAGAAACAACAAAATCAGAGGATTCACTCATCTTGATTTCAAAACTCACTGTAAATTGACATAAGATAGATGCATAGATCAGTAGTGCAGAAGCAAAAGTCAAGAAATAAACCCTTATATATGTGGTCAGTTGATTTTCATAAAAGGTGTTAAGGTAATAGGGAAAGGATGATTTTTTTTTAAATGGTGCTGAAACAATTGGATTTGTCTATGCAAATTATGACCCTAGACCTTTACAGCACTTTCTACACACACACAAAAAAAACAATCAAAATGGACCATAAGCTTAAATATGTGAGCTAAAACTATAAAACTTTTAGAAGAATAATAGAAGATTTTATCATCGTGGGTTAGGGAAAAAAATTTTATGTATGATGCAAAAGTTATGGACAACTGAAAGAAAAAAGAAGACACCATTAAGAAAATGAAAAGGCAAGCAACAGACTAGAAGCAAATATTTGCAAATTAATTATCTAACAAAGGGCTTTAACCAAAATATTTAAAGAAATCTTACTACTCAACAATAAGAAGATAAGCAATTCAGTTAAAAATGAGCACAAGATTTGAATAGACACCTTACCAAAGAAGATAGATATACAAATGGCAAATAAGCACATGAAAAGATGTTCAACTTGATTCACCACTTGGGAAATATAAATTAAGACAATAATAAGATTCTACTCCCTGACCACTAGCTAGCTTGGCTAAAATTAAGAAGGCTGATAGTATCAAAGTGTTGGAAAGTATGTAGACAAACTGGAATCTCATACATTGCTGATTGGAATGTAAAATAGCATAGCCACTTTGGAGCAGTTTGGCATTTGTTTATAAGTTAAACGTACACTTGCCATCTGACCTATCCTACCTTCACATAAAATGGATGGATAAATAAAATATGGCCTATCCATGCAATGGAGTACTACTCAGCGATGAAAAAGAATGAGCTACTGATACATTTAACAGCACTGAGGAATCCAAAAAATGTTACGTAGACAGAAGCTAGACACAAGAGACTATGTATTTTATGATTCTGTTTATATGAAATTTCTAGAAAAGGCAACATGATAGAGACAGGAAGCAACGAAGAGGTTACTTGGGCCTGGAAGATGGGAGCAGGGATTGATTACAAAGGATATGAAGGAGCTTCTCAGAGTGATGGGAGTGTTCTTAAACATCATTGAATTGTTTACTTACAATAAATTTTATGGTAGGTAAATTATACCTCAATACCTAAAACAGATGCAAGTTTCCCATAACCCAACATACAGTAGGTCTTCAATAAGTGTTAATTTCCTGTAGTCTTTTTATGACATTCATCCTGAGAACAGCTATATCAACAAGATACTCAAGATCCGGATTAATGTGGAATAGACTTAGCAATTGGTTCCAAACAGGAATTCACTTTTTTTCCCAGTAAAACAGTGCGTTGCTCATTATATTCTTCTACAAATAGCATTAGGTGATTTGTGTGGTGGGGAGAATCTATAGAATAAACTATAAGACGTATAGAATGTATTTTCGGTTAAAGGATTTTGTTAAAAAGAACTGAACATTCGAAACTGGACTTCTGAATTCTGCCTTCAAAGGTTGTAAACCTCAGGAACATCTATAAAGATGTCAGACTATATCATTCACAGATGGGACAGAATCCTGGTACCAGCAAGAAAGGTCCTTAAAGTCAAATATACCATTCCTTTTAAGAACCAAAATCTCCAGTGCAGTCGATTTAGGCTGCATGTTTATCCTCAGAAGCCAGAGTGCAAAAGGGATAACCATCAGAACCCTCATTTTATAGGTGATAAACACAATCTTTCCTCCTAGATCTTTATCTTTGTTACTAGTGAGCAAGGCATCACTTGTAATCTCTTAGGATCTACAGTAAACAGTGCAGGTTATTTGAAATTTTATTTTTTTATCCCGTGACTCCCTGTCTGTGTTTAATCTCAGTGGGTCCTCTAGAAGGTTGACTAGGGTAGTTTCTCCCTCCCCTCCCTCTCCCTTTTACTTCCCTCTCCCTTCCTTCACTCCCTGCATTCTCTGTCCCCCGACATTCTACCCCCCAACACATATAGTGAATTATTTATCAGTAATGCCCTTTTTTAGCAATACTGTTGAAAGATGAAGACAACATTTTTTCTTTTTTGAGTCAGGGTCTTGCTCTGTTGCCCGGGCTGAGGTGCAATGGCACAATCATAGCTCACTGCAGCTTCAAACTCCTAGGCTCACGCAATCCTCCCACCTTGGCTTCCCAAAGTACAGGAATTGCAGGTGTGAGCCACTGTGCCCAGCCTAAGATAACATCTTTAGGAACCTTAAAGTCATGAAGAAAAACAAACCTTGCACTTCTCACATTTAAAAAATACACACACTTTTTTTTAAAAGAAAGTTTATATGCAATACCTTGTTAGTGTTCTTTATGGTTCTGAAGTCTCTTTGCTAGTTTAAGGAACATAAAAATATATTATCTCTAACTTGGTCTGCTCATAAAATTGTCATGTTCAGTATATTAAATTTAGAAGGATAGTCTATTCAGGCAGTACATATTCACTAATTGAATTTACTTTGAAATGTTTTTAATTTTTTATATAAATGGAGCCTCAGGCAGTTGAACTCTTAAGAAACTCATATCTTACTTTTCGCCAGTTTGGGGAAAACAGCAAAACATTAAGCTCAGAAGGAATCATCAACATTTTAGTTATTCTAATAAAATTGCTCAGTTTTTTGGACTAGTGAAATCCACAGTGGCCAAAAAAGTCACTTAGGACGTTTGTTTCCAGAAAAGGAAATGAGAAATAAATGAAGAATCTTTCTCCAAAGATTCTTCCCAAATAAATCATAAGAAGAATTTTTCCCAAATCATAAAACACACCTTTGGCCGCATTTTTTTTGGATTGCTTTTTATTTCTGAACTAAATGCTAGCAGCTTTAGCTTTATCAACAACAATGATTTCTGCAAGCTGAAGGCTTCTCTAGAAGACTATGCCATTTCGTTTCTGCTTTCCCTCATGTAGTTCTGCTTCTTGATTTGTTAACCATAGCTCTGTCTCTTCCGTGTGTTACAGAAGACAGAGAAACCAGAATTAGATAAGCAAGAGGTGTGACCATTTTTCAGAGGGGTGTGTCTGGCAAAACCTTAAACAGTATTTCTCAAATAGACATTTGAAGATGTTCTTTATCTGTACCTTTGAAACCATCCACTAAACTCCCCAGTCAAAATTCTTTGTCCCAGCTTCAAAGCTTCCATAGAACTTTTCTCCTTCCTTTCTTAAGGCAGATTTATTTATCTCACCTTTCTTTCAAAATCTAACCTAGTGCCCAGCATACAGTAAAGCCTCAGGAGTTGTTAAATAAATCAATAAATGAAATCAATTTTTCAAATATGAAATTTTAAGTATCTTGTTCAAATAAGCAAAATGTGGCAGCATCCATTAGCATCTTTTCCCTCTGTATTTTGGGTCCAGGAGATTGACAGCTGCTTAACTGGCCAGCCACAAGGCTCTGAGCCTTTCTTAATTACATCTTTCACCTAGCTTCCTTGAGTACTTGTGTCTGAAGTTATGCTGAGTTTCTCCAAATAAGTGATTTTGTCTGGACTTTTGCTAAGTTAGGTATGATGGAAATATGTTTTCTGATTGTGACACAGTGATTGCAAAAGAAAGTAGATATCTTTCTTGACTTCTGTGCTCTATATCCTTCTGGGTACTCTATGATCCTTTGTTTTTAATATTCTTAGGCTTTTATTTTGAAAAAAATTCGGAAAGGATGCTACTACTGTTCTATCCCATCACATTTTGCAACATAACGTTATTGTTAATACTTTTTCTTTCTCCTTCCTGTGTTCAGCCAGTATAGCCATGGTAGTTTTGACATATTTTGTGAGTAATTTTGCATTTCTGCAGATGATTTGCATTATAATGGGAAAAGCTTGAGCTGTGTCATCTGGAGATCTGAGTCCTAACTAATCCTGGCTTCATCATTTACCTGTTTTGTGATCTTCATCTACAAATATAGAAGGCAACACATTTACTACGCAATGGTCATAAGGGATAAGTGATACACGTAAAAACTACTGGGGGCATTTGTAGCACATAATAGATATTTGGTAAGTATTGAAACAAAATCATTTAGAAAGTGCCCACTTTTATTCTCTCATTAACAAGCAACTTTATTTCATGGGATACAAATCTTATGGCAATTTTTTTATTATTATTATACTTTAAGTTCTAGGGTACATGGGCACAATGTGCAGGTTTGTCACATAGGTATACATGTGCCATGTTGGTGTGCTGCACCCATTAACTCGTCATTTACATTAGGTATATCTCCTAATGCTATCCCTTCCGCCTGCCCCCACCCCACAACAGGCCCCAGTGTGTGATGTTCCCCACCCTGTGTCCAAGTGTTCTCATTGTTCAATTCCCACCTATAAGTGAGAAAATGCAGTGTTTGGTTTTCTGTCCTTGTGATAGTTTGCTCAGAATGATGGTTTCCAGCCTCATCCATGTCCCTAAAAAGGACATGAACTCATCCTTTTTTATGGCTGCATAGTATTCCATGGTGTATATGTGCCACATTTTCTTAATCCAGTCTATCATTGCTGGACATTTGGGTTGGTTCCAAGTCTTTGCTATTGTGAATAGTGCCACAATAAACATACGTGTGCATGTGTCTTTATAGCAGCATGATTTATAATCCTTTGGGTATATACCCAGTAATGGGATGGCTGGGTCAAATGGTATTTCTAGTTCTAGATCCCTGAGGAATCACCACACTGTCTTCCACAATGGTTGAACTAGTTTACAGTCCCACCGACAGTGTAAAAGTGTTCTTATTTCTCCACATCCTCTCCAGCACCCGTTGTTTCCTGACTTTTTAATGATCGCCATTCTAACTGGTGTGAGATAGTATCTCATTGTGGTTTTGATTTGCATTTCTCTGGTGGCCAGTGATGATGAGCATTTTTTCACGTGTCTGTTGGCTGCATAAATGTCTTCTTTTGAGAAGTGTCTGTTCACATCCTTTGCCCACTTTTTGATGGGGTTGTTTGATTTTTTCTTGTAAATTTGTTTAAGTTCTTTGTAGATTCTGGATATTAGCCCTTTGTCAGATGGGTAGATTGTAAGAATTTTCTCCCATTCTGTAGGTTGATCTTATGGCAATATTATGAAGTCTTTATACTTTATGATCTCTCATGGGTTTTCATGTTACTGGTAAATTCAAATAGCATTTATTGTGTGTCAAGTGAATGACTCTGCACTGAGCCTATAAAGCTAAATAAGAAATGGTTGCTACCCTAGAAGAGTTTATAAGCAGCTAGGTGAGACAAGTTTAAACAAAGAAACACAATTCAGCATGTTACTTGCTTGATAAGAGGTAGTTTTAAAATTGGAGAGGAGCACAGTGCACAACAAATATAGTTTCATGACTCTGGCTCCATAGAACTTTAATACTGCCTAACTGGTTTGGTTGGCTGAATATCTTTTCTTTCTTCCCCCCCACCCCCCCCAGCTTTATTGAGGTATAATTGATAAATGAAATTGTAGATATGTAAGGTGTACAATGTGATGGTCTGATATATGTGAAAAAAAGGGGAACCCTGGGGCACTGTTGATAGGGATGTAAATTGGGAGAGCCATTAGAGAAAACAGTCTGAAAGCTCCTCAGAAAATTAAAGATAGAACTACCATATGATACAGCAATCCCACTTCTGGATATTTAAGTAAAGGAAACAAAATCAGTGTCTCAAAGAGCTACTGCACTCCCATGTTCCCTGCAACAGTATTCACAATAGAATAGCCAAGACATGGAAGCAGCCTAACTATCCACTGATGGATGAATTTTTTAAAAAGTGGTACATAAACACACAGTAGAATATTATTCAGCCATGGAAAACAGACATTCTACCATTTGGGACAGTATGGACAAACTTTGAGTATCCTTCCTTGAAGCTTTTACAAGAAGTCTAATTGAGGTGCTCTTATCTAAGAATTCAAGATTTTTTTACCTGCACTTTTGACCATTTTGCTGTAAGAAATTGTAGAGACAGTACTTTGCTGAATCTTTCTCCCACTGTTTTCTTTCCCTCATTCCCATTCTGATTTTTAAGGACAGGCAAAGAAGATCTGTCTGTTGAGTAGACCACTTGGTAAGTTAGGGGTTGGCAAACTATGGTGCATGGACCAAATCTAGCCCACCTCCTTTTCTGTATGGTCCACTCTCTAAGGATGGTCTTGACATGTTTTAATGATTGAAAAAGTATCAAAAAATTGTAATGTGAAATATAAAATTCAGATTTCACTTTCCCTAAATAAAGCTTTATTGGAATACAGCCATGCTCATCCATTGACTTATTGTTTATGGTTGCTTCTGAGCTACAACAGCAGTTGAATAGTTGTAACAAAGACTATAGAGACCAGAAAGCCTAAAATATTTACTTATCTGGCCCTTTACACAAAAAGTTTACCAGCCTGTGTTATAAGTCGTTCAAAATCTTCACAGCACTGTGCATTCTTTTTAACATCAACATGCAGTATTAGGTAATATGAGCATCCTGGTTGGGTGCCTCTTTTTGAAGGTACAAATGTTAAGTAAGAGGGGCTACCTTAAAGTTAAAAATTCTGGAAACATTAAGTGGACTTGCTCAATCTCAATCTGTCCTATTTGATGCTTGCAATGTAATCTGAAGACAAGGGTTCCAGTTCCACTCTGCCATTAGCAAGCACATTTATATCAGTCTTCTATCAGACTGGGTTTGCTACCATAATACAATATGAAAATGCATATTCAACTTGATAATATTTATAAATCACATATAATTATTATTGCCTTAGAATATGCCAGAAGAAATACATGCTAAGACCAGATCTAAACCATTTTGCTGAATAGTTAAAAGCCAACAAATAGACAAATGTGGAAGTGATTTTGCAGTGTCCTCACTTCAGTGTTAAGGGATGAAACATGTGACACCTCATCTCACTTTTATTTTATTTTATTTTATTTATTTATTTATTTATTTATTTATTTATTTATTTATTTATTTATTTCTTGAGACCAAGTCTTGCTCTGTCACCCAGGCTGGAGTGCAGTGGCATGATCTTGGCTCAGTGCAACCTCCACTTCCCAGGTTTAAGCAATTCTCTTGCCTCAGCCTCTCAAGTAGCTGGGATTACAGGCACCCGCCACCACGCCTGGCTAATTTTTGTATTTTTAGTAGAGACGGGGTTTCACCATGTTGGCCAGGCTGGTCTCAAACTCCTGACCTCAAGTGATCGACTCATCTCAGCCTCCCAGAGTGCTGGGATTACAGGTGTGAACCACCGCACCCAGCCTTCATCTCACATTCTCATTAGACAGATGACTTCACCAAACTCTGGGTTAGTGGCCTTCACAGGGGACCTTGAGTGAATGGGCATTCACAGATAGCTTTCACAGGAATAAAGATCTGCATATAGGTTTCTAGTCTGAATTATTATGTATCTGAACAATCCACCCTTCAAGAACATATATGGCTTCTTTCGTCTGCAGAAGGAGCCTGGAAGGAGCCGGGTTCTAAGTCTCAAACTCTTAAACTCGCTCCTTCTCCCTTTGTTGTGGGCCTTTGGGGAAATGATAATAAACTGCTTCTCATCTTCAGAGGAAACAAACGTGTTTCTCTCAATATGTCATCTGCATCATCAAGGAGTTATTCAAATACCCACCAACCTCTGGGCCCCAAAAGTAGTGTAATCAGTTCAAAATATATGGGAACTTTTATAAAGTCTATACCCTTTGATTTTGACCATGTAATTTCACATCTGGAAATATAGCCTATAAAATTAAAACTAAGCATGAAAGAAAGGCTTAAATATAATAAGGTTTATTACTTTTTGTAACAAGCATTTTTAATTGTGAAAAGCCAGAAATGATCCACCATAAATTCACACGGGAATGAACAGTCAAGTAAACTATCATATGTCCACTTGACGAAATGCTATGTAGTCATTAAAAATTTTATTTATTCAGAGAATGATGCGTACGCTATGCCAGGCATGAAAAAGTTGGATATATACTTGTTTGTTTTAAAATGATAACAGCAATGTAAATAATCTACAGATAGAGAACAGGAATACAGAAATACATTAATTCATTAACAGTTATTATGTATAGGTAGTTGGACTTTAAATGAGTTTTTCTTATTTTCATAAATTTTTTGTGAATGTTTATATAAAAGAAACTATTTTAAGTGAAAATGAAGATATCCAGTAGCCAGGAGGTGAGAATAACACCCTCTCTTAATCTAGACACTGTGCTGGCCAGTGGGGGTTTCAGCTGTAAGTAAGACTCACAGCAAGTCTGTCCTCATAGTTTATAGTTGGACTGGGGAGGGGCAGGCCATAAACAATTCATTACCAAATGGGGTGTGCTCTTGAAGGCGGGGTACGCTCTTGAAGGCGGAGTGCAGAATGCTGTGAACACATGGAGCAAGGATATCCAACACAGGAGGAGTTTAGGGAAGGTCTCCCAGAAGAAGTGACAGAAGTGGGGCTAGATTAAGGACTCAACACATGAAGCCAGCAGGCATAAGAGTTTCAGACAGGTGAGATGGTAGAGGCACAGACTCCTCGAGGGCCTGACATATTCCAGGACCTCAGTAAGTTCAGGGTGGTGGGAGCAAGGGGAAGCCTGGAGAAGATGGGCCAGAATAACATGAGAGCCCGCCATGTAAACGACAGTAAGAAATTTGTATTTCATCCTCAGGGCAAGCAGAGACTGACATGAAGAGATTTACATTTTGTTAAAGATTGCTTTGACCACACTAAAGAATCAGGTATAAGAAGGGACAAGAGTAGGTGCTGGGAGACCAACATGGGAGGGGAAGGGGCTGGCAGTAATCCAGGTAAAAGATGATAATGGGCTCAGGAATGCGGAAAAGAGTCTTCCTTTTGTGTTAGGATTAATATTTGGATAGATGGCTTGGGGATTTCAAATACCTTCATAACCCAAAACAATAAAGAGTTTTTATTTTAAAATCTTCTAATTACATGGCAAAAATTTTAGTTCTCATTTTTAAATCTTTTAATTGACTAGCAAAGATTTCAGAAATCTTCAGGACCAAATAAATCCTGGGTTAGCCTGGGATGAACATCATACTGTGAAAATGTCATGTACTATTTTAAAATCATGCAGAATTTAAAATGTTAACAGTTTTCCAGTGAAGGGATGATGGTGCTGGGAAAATGGACAAATACAGTCTTCAAAAAAACTCAGAATGAGGGGGGAAAAAAATAACATTTGGTTTGGTGACAGATCTCCTTCTGTCACCAAGAGCTCCAAAAGAAGCAGGGGTTCCAGTGTGGACCCCAGAGGCTGGCACACAGCAAGCCAGCCCTCCAGGAATCCTTGATGAATGAATGAATGAGTTAAAACAACTGGATTAAAGCAGATGTTTGAAGATTCTTCTTTGGTCTCCTTGGTTTCATTATTTTTGTTTCCTGGTGACAGCCCACCCCTCATGTCCTTTACACGTATTTATAGTTTCCCTGATTACTAATGGTGAGAAGTGCAGGAGAAAGTGGCCCAGGAAAGGCTGCCTTTTATGTGCTAGTCACTTAAAAATACTTTTCTTCAAATATGTTTAAAAATTAGGCAAATTGGAACCTTGCCTACTTTTCCTGAAAAACTAGCAAGCCAGAAAACTTTTTATTCAAATATTTATCATGAATGCTATTTGGCTAAAATGTAGACTTTGTGGCTAAACATAACTTCGTAAATATGCATTTACAATGCTTGTTGTAAGCATTCCCAGGAGCCAAAACTAGAAAAGGCTCACATTCCCAGAAAGGGGAAGGAAATTACATTTTGGGGGACTGTTGTGTTTCAAGCACTATGCTGACCTCCTTTTACAAATAAAGATATCAAAGACATATACTGAGTGATTTATCCAGAATCTAGTGGTTAATGGCAAATCCTAAACTTGAACTCAGGTCTGTCTGACTTCAAAGAGCATGTTCTTGTGCTATCCCTTTTTGCTCTTATGTCATAAAAGGAAATCAATGAAAATATTAAAGCCCTAGTTAGTAAGGTGCTACAAGCGAAAGTCCTTTGGAAACCGTTACTGTGAACTTAGAAGGGAAGAAAGAGAAATCGGGATTCAGAACTGACCTCTTTCTCCTCTTGCCTTAGTCCCTTAATTTTTATAGTTTTTTTAATTGAGAAAGACAAGAAGTTGCCTTCCCTGCTTGTTCAGTGTTGGCGTTGTTGTCTGCGTCTTGTCCACCCCCATGTTGAGTTGTTTTCAAAGTTAACTAATTTCATGGATTTCATTGTTATAGATAGATCAGTGTATGGTTTCTCCTGTTTTAAAAGAGGTTTTTCCCTGAGTTCTCCTCCTCCTGAATGCTACCTTTCTCTTACAGGATGTTGTTGGGACAGTATTCAGTCTCAGTGTCTAAGGCCTGGTACTCTGAGGCTCTTTACATTTGTCACAGTCGATGATGATGTTCCCATCTGCCAAGCACATGGAATTGGTGGCGTTCAGCAAATCTTTGTTCCAGTCTGGTCCCAGAGACTATTTTGGAATTGTCTTGTAAATTATCTCTTTCCTCTCCTGTGTCCTCATCGTCACACTCTGTCTGTACTGTGGCATCTAGGGAAGTCGGCCTTGGAATCTAATTAATGATGTCTGTCTTCCCTCTTCAACTTAACTGTGAGCCTCTGGAGGCCAGAACCAGGTCTCATTCATCTTGTGTGTCCCCTCCCCAGGCCTCCAACAAGGGGAGCATAACACCTTACATAGAAGGCGTAGCCCATGGCAATTTTTTGACTTTAGTCCTGCACCAGCTTGTCATGCCTGATCGTTCTATGCATGCAACTGGAGAGGTTCTGAAAATCGATTCATGATGAAGGTAAATTTGTGCTGCCATTGATCTGAGAACCCAAAATGGAAAAATCATTAAAGACTTTTCTTAGTGTAGATTTTTGTATCCCTCCAAATGATACTTTGAAGAAAGCCTGGATTCCCACATTATTCTGACCACATTTTACATAAATAAAAACCAGCCATAGTTAACACTTTTAAAGGGCTTTTAGGGGTTAGTCATCTAGGTTTTTCTCAGATAATCCCAGCTTTGATACATAGGCTCTGGTCAGCTTCAAAAACAGTAGTAACACTAACAGTAATAATATTATCTTCCATTTAAACTAGAGTTAAGGATCAGGTGGCTGTCATCTGGCCTAAGCTGGGACACCCCGCAACACCCTGGTTGATGGGATCGTGGCAAAGAAGGTTGTATTGTGTCTCATTGCTAGTGGTCGGCATGCTTGCAGAACTTCTTCACCTGCAGAAGTATTTGAAACTTGGGTTTTTATGAGAGTTACACCTTTGAATTCAACTACAAAAAGAGTGTGTTTTGGATATTTACTCTATACTCTAGGCTTCATTTTACTTTTGGTCTCCTGCATACTATAGCTCACGTTTCTTCACAAGTTTGGTAATGAAGGTCCAGTGTACAAAAGTTCCGGTGAAAATGATGGAATGTGGGAGCAAAGGGCAGCTCTATCTCCAAAAGAGTCAAAACGAAGAAAAAGACCTCTTAGGCCCCGGAGTTGTTTGGTCCTGGTTGCAAAACCACAGTCACAGGAAAATGATGTTAGAAAGATCTCTTCATCAGGGAGAACCCCATTTGGTCTGCAGTTTATTATTCCATCATTTGTTTGGGCCTTTTTCAGGTAAGCCGTAACTTTGAGCTGGTTGGACGGGTTAACTTGGATCAGCTGGAACAGATGAAGGAGAAAATGGAGAGCTCCAGCAGTGATGATGAGGACAAAGAAGAAGAAATGAACAGCAAGCCTGAAGACAGAGGTTAGTCTCATCCTGCCCTCCCAATCCCAGATGGCATCTGGCATGTCCATAGTGAGACAGAAGGGAGGCAGGAGGTTGTTGTAGGAGTAACAGAAGGAATGATCCTTCTTAGTTAAGTAGCAGAACAGACTGACTTAGGAAACACATCAAGAGCTGTGTCTTTGTAAACTATTACCAGCTATAGAAACGCCAAGGAAAACAGACATTTTCTCCCTGATTATAGATATATGTTTGTTGAAAAATAGATGGCAGTGATTTGTTTTTAATAAGGAAAACTGGTATCTAGGGAATCTTCAGAATAAGGACAAGCAGACAGCAAGATGGATGACACTGTAGAGCTCTAGAGGAATGAGAATGAACTTCCAGTTGAATGCATATTTAAAATTGCTGCTGGGGCACACACTGCTGGAACTGTAGGGGAGGGTGGTGCAAAGAACTTGAGCCCCTACCCCCTGATGTCCCTCTGCGTGGCCCTTTTCTTAACCCCCTTTGTGCTCTGACTTGCTTTGTAAAGAGAGAGAAAGAGAGACCACCTCTTTCATTCAACTATGTATTTACAGAATACACTGGGGAAGGTTTTGTGGGACTTTGGTACTATTTTTCTAACTTCCTGTGAGTCTATAATTATTTCAAAATGAAAAAGTTTTCAAAAGTATATTTAGTTGTGGATATACATTTGTGTGATTCAGAGTTGGTTTTCTGTATTGCTCAACATGGAATATTGTGGAAAACCCCAGACTATACATACAAGAATATAGATTGAGATATGTTACTTTAGTTATTGCAGATATATCAAAAGCACATGGATAACATAAACATCAGAAATCAACATTGCAGATATTGACCCAGAGATGAGAATAGTACTAGTTGCCATTACTGAGCATCATTATGTGCTAGCCTCAATGCTGGTGGTTTTTATATAACATTTTTCTTTAATCTCATGACTAGAGAGGACTGTACATTTAGCCTGCCTGAATTTGGTTTCCAGTTCTGCTACTTACTGTCTAGATGGCTTGGGGTAAATTATTGTATTTCCTTGTACATTCATCATCTGTGAAATAATCACAATCATAATAATGAGAATAATATCACCTCCCTCCTAAGATTGTTGTAAAGATTTTTTTTAACTTTAAAACTTCAGATTTTGAACTTTTTAAATTTTTTTTAAATTATTTTAATTGATAAAAATTGTGTATATTTATGATGAACAACGTTTCAAAATACATATACATTGTGGAAAATTAAATCAAGCTCATTAACATATGCATTACCTCACATACTTGTCATTTTTTATGGTGAGAACACTTAGAATCTACTCTCTCAGCAATTGTCAGGTATACAGTATGTTGTTATTAACTGTAGTCACTGTGTTGTACATTAGATCTCTTGAGCTTATTCTTCCTATCTGACTGAAATTTTGTATCCTTTGAACAATATCTCCCCAAACCCTGAGCCACTGGTAACCACCATTCTACTATCTGCTTATATGACTTTGACTTTTCTAGATTCCCCATACAAGTGAGATCATGCAGTATTTGTGCCTGCCTCTCTGTGCCTGTCTCATTTCACTTAATGTAATGTTCTACAAGTTTATCTATGTTGTCACAAATGACAGGATTTCATATTTTTTAATGGTGAATAGTATTTCATGTGTGTATATACCACATTTTCTTTATCCACTCATTTATTGATGGACACCTAGCTTGATTACTTACCTTGGTTATTATGAATAACCCTGCAGTGAACGTGAGAGTGCAGATATTTCTTCAATATCCTGCTTTCATTTCCTTTGGATATACCTAGGAGTGGGATTGCTAGGTCAATGTGGTAGTTCTACTTTTAATTGGTTGAGGAACCTCCATGCTGTTTCCATAACGGCTGTACTAATTTGCAGCCCCACCAACAGTGCAACAGGAGTTCCCTTATCTCCACATTCTCTCTAGCATGTTATCTTTACTCTTTTTGATAATAGCCTCGTAACAGGTGTGAAGTGATAGCTCATTGTGGTTTAATTTGCATTTCCCTGATGATTAGTGATGTTGAACATTTTTTCATATGCCTGCTGGCCATTTGTATGTCTTCTTTTGAGAAATGTCTACTCAGATCCTTTGCCATTTTTTAATCAGATGATTTTCTATTGAGTTGCTTGATTTTCTAATATAGCATGGGTATTAATTCCTTATCAGATGTACGGTTTGCAAATATTTTCACTCATTCCATAGGTTGTCTATTACTGTGTTGATTGTTTCCTTGGCTGTGCAGAAGCTGTTTAGTTTGAAGTAATTCTGTTTATCTGTTTTTCCTTTTGTTGCCCATGCTTTTGAGGTAATATCCAAAAAATCATTGCCCAGACCAATGTCATGGAGCTTTTCCCCTTTGTTTTTGTCTAGTAGTTTTATAGTTTTAGGTCTTATATTCAAGTTTTTAATTCATTTTGAGATGATTTTTTATCTGGTGTGAGATAAGGATCTAATTTCATTCTTCTGCATGTGGATATCCACCTGTTCCAATACCATTTATTGAAGAGACTGCCCTTTCCCCATTATGTGTTCTTGGCACCTTTGTTGAAAACCGATGGACCATCAATGTGTGGATTTATTTCTGGGCTCTCTATTCTGTTCTGTTGGTCTGCATATCTGTTTTTAATGCCAGTACCGTGCTGTTTTGATTACTATAGTTTTGTAGTCAATTTTGAAGTCAGGTAGGGTGGTGCCTCCAACTTTGTTCTGTTTGTTTAAGATTGCTTTGGCTATCCAGAGTGTGGTTCCATGGGTTGTTGTAAAGATTAAATGAGATAACACACAAGACCTTCACCCAGTTCCTAGAATATAGCAATCACCTAATAAATGATAAGCCTGCAATGTAGGTGTTACTTTTGTGATTTCACAAATGAGAAAATAAGGACCCAGGAAATTTAAGAGCATGTTCAAAGTAAAAAACAAAACAAACAAACAACAACAAAAAATATAAACCCTGGAGATCAAATTCAATTCAAATTTACATCTTCTGGCTCCAAAGGCAAGCCCTCTTCTTAACCCTACACACCACTTTCCCAGTGCCTCGAGTAGTGTAATCTTCATTGAAGGGGACCTGACCCTGAAATCTGTGGATTCAGTGGCCCTTGGGACCTTGCTCTAAGGAGCAGTTTTGTAGAATTTCTTTGTGTTTTCTGCTTGTTCTGTCTGCAAATATTAAGGAAGCCTATTGGTGGGCTACTTCCCTCTAAGGTGTTCCCTGTTCCTTTTCCTGACTTGCACTCACCCTCCTACCATGATGCCAGGGCTAAAGACTATGGGTTTGCGAAGGGGGCCCCAGTTTGGCTCTTGAACCCCTTACCAAGACAGTCAGCAGGAAATGACAACCAAGGTACACTGCCCTTTCAAAAACCCTGTGCCTGTAATTAACCTGAAAAACACATGGACAAATAAAACATCCTTACCATATAGGTTGATTGTTCTTATAAAGTGATTACTTTTATTAGTAGAGGCTGTATTAATCCATTTCTTACAAGGAAAATGGTTGTGATCGGAGAAGCATGGCTTTTTTTTTTTTTCTTTTTCAAACAATTTCATGAGTATGTTCTTCACAATGATATCTTAACATCTCTGCACTATTACCGGCGTTTTCTGGGAGAGGATACTTTTGACAGAAAGACTCCTTTTTCTTCGTGATGCTCTGTGGCCTTGCCTTTTCTCCTCTGGAAATAAACTATTTCTCATTGGATATTATTATGGCTTTTTAATCTCTAAAGCTGAGCATGTGTGATTTCAAAGGTTATAAACATTATAAAAGCAAAATACCCTTCTAGGCTTCTGCTCTCCTATGACTCCTTATAAAAAAGAAAAGGAAAGAAAGAAAACTCGAATTTAAAAGATGGTGGTTGAGATGTGTGTGGTATACCAGGCAGACCTCCTCATTTTACCCTACTTGGCAGCCCCCCTTTTTACTTGGCACTGTGGCATTACACTGGAGTGGTTTGGCTGGAAAGAACTTTAGGGTCTCCTCTTCTCACTGGAAAAAGTATAGTGTCCACATTCATGAGCTTTAACCACATGGGGAAAAAAAAAAAAAGCCCTCAGGGTGGAGAAGCACGTATTCCTCTCAGAGGGTGGGGGATTTACATGAGTAACTTCCAGTCACGTTAATGGGAATTACAAGCCTAAACCTTCCCTTCCCCCTCGCTGATCCTTGAAAGAGCAGCCTCCTTTGTCCCATCTCCTTTGAATAGACCAAGAATCAACTTTCCACCATCTAGGTATATTCTTGGCAAGAAAAAGAAATACACACAATAGCCTCGGGTGTTTCTGCCAGACATCCCAGCTTCTAGGAGCAGAGGGCAGGAGGTGGCTTACGGAGCAGAGGGCAGGAGGTGGCTTACGCACAGATCTCAGGCTGGTGGAGAGCTCTAGGAAGTGTGGCCAGTGCCCAGTGGCCTCCTCCTTTGAGGATGGAACTTAGTATGTGCCATTGGGAAGGACAGATGACTGGTTTCCTGTTTACAGATTAAGGGTAAAGAAGCAAGTGTACCAGGAACATTATTCCTCTTGTTGGCAATTTAGACTTTTATCAGACACCCTCAGTTTAGGGGGTTCACAGCCTCGCAGCCACCCCACTCCCTACCTCCTTTCTAAGTGCAAGTGCTGGACTGAATATGGACACACTGCAGGTCCTGCCTAGGAAGCTCAGGGAAGATTTGAAAGAGAAGAATCCAGGCATGAAGAAATCAAAATTAACCCAAGCAGAATCCTCCCCACCCCCCTCTCATTATGCAGTTGGGGAGGAGTCAGGAAGGCATTCTGTTGATTTCTTGCCCAAGATAATCCCTGCTAAGGAATTAATGCGCAGAGCAGATGGTGCTGTCTCATTTCCAATGAAAAGAATCAAGGAAGATAGTCTGTGCAATTATTTTTAATGGCTTGTGTGGTGATCTTCTTAATTTGTGAGAAAATGTTTCATCTTTTGTTAAAACTGGCCCCAGTCACATAGCTGTTTGTGCTGAAGATTAAGGCATCACAGAGCCCCCCATCCTGTTAACATCGTCCTGAGAATCTTATTAGATGGGGCATTTCAACCAGGAGGCATCTTCCTGTAATGTCTTGTATGTGTGGACCAGAGTGATCAGAGTGTAAAGATCATCAACACTTCCCTGTGCGATGCCCTCACTTTGCAACATGGCTGCAGAACTGGCAAGGTCCTGCTGTTTATTACCCACATGAAGACTTGGCCCTCTGTGGTATAATGAAACACATATGGGCTAGGAACTCAGGCTAACACAATGGCCATGTAAGCTCTTATCTGTGAGTTTGCCAGGAGACGTGGCCTGAAAACAGTTAAACAGCCAATCCACATTTATCAGACTTCTACCATGTGCCTAGTACCATGGAGGAAACAAAACAACTAAGTCAATATTTGATATTTACAACAGACCATCCAGAAATGTCTGCATATCCCCGTATTCATGAATACCACCAATTGAGGGGTAGGTGCCAGGCACCTGGCCAGGATCTCTCAATAGCAGGGGACATGTGTTCACATACTGGTTCCCACTCATCCAGATAAATGTTCATGGTAGATTCTTCGCTTGCAGATTTCATTCAGTGCGCATAACCGCCCTGTAAGGTATTGATTATAATATCTATGATGGATGACCACAAGTCATGAGCCTTCAGCCTTACTTGGAACAAGTAGAAACCCTGAGGTCCACAACACATAACCTGGTCCAGGGCTTTCGGTAGCCTATGTTCTTTTCAGTGAACAAAGATAAACCTGTGTCAAAAAGGAAATGAATAGATGCTAACCTGTGAGGCACTGATAGAAATCATCACACAAGGGAGAGAATAAATCAGAAAAAATAATGCTCAGATCCCTTTGGAATCTCGGGCAAGGGGCTCTTCAGTCAAGAAAGACCCAGATTTTGTGATAGAAGCATTGGGGAGGTAAGGAGAAATGAGGTCTTGGGGCCCAAGAACCAGAAACAGTTCTCAAAAGCTATTCAAGAAATGCCCTAACAGGCAAACCTAAGAAAAAGTAAGGAATCTGGAAATTGCTTTCACCACATGGCTTTATCAGTGAAGGCAGGAGAGAGGGTATCCTGATGAATGCTGACTTACCTATTCTGCTCATTCCCACAGCACACAGGTAACACTTCTGCTTTCTCTTTGCAGAGCTGATGAGGTTTTCTGACCACGGGGCTGTTATTAACACTGAGAAGCGTTTTCCATGTGAATTTTGTGGACGGGCGTTTTCACAGGGCTCTGAGTGGGAAAGACATGTACTGAGACACGGCATGTAAGTCGGGCCATCTCAAGGATGCCTTTGTCCAAAGCAAGAGGTAGGGAGGGAGGGAGGGGCTCTTGTTTTGGTTCCCCTGACAGTATGTACACCTCTCTGTGTCACATTTCTGGGCCATGGGAGGAGAGGCAATGGTGAGGAACCAAGTTTCTCCTTTTCTGTTGTTTTTTAAAATGGTCACCCAGCCGCAAGTCAAATAAGGAAAAAAATCATCTTTATAAATGACCAGTCCTGCTCAAGCCCATGTGCAGAAGTATAGTGTTTTCTCCAGCCAATATCCCTTTAGTTTTCATTAGCATGACATTCTATAATAGAACGTGAATCGAGGTCAAAAGATCTGGCTTCTGTTCCTGCCTCTGTGACTGATCATTCCCTGAGTGGCCCTGAACATTCCCATGTACTGCCTCGGGGACAGAGCCAGCTTCTTCCTGCCTCCCAGGTAGGTGAGAGCATACTTGTAAAATACTTATGAGATCCCTGAACATAAAATTAGCCCCTCAACAAGGCACGTTAGTCCATCAGACGCAGAGAGAACCTAGGATGTGGTCTTTTCAGGAGGAAACATGGCTTGTGTGGTGATATGAAGCCTGAAGCTTGGTCCCTGAAGCCTCAAGGGTCTAGACCTCAGAGAATATAACCAAGCTTCCCGAGACATGGGTTCCATCTTCAGGTTTTTGCTTTTAGTTTGTTTTCGTGATTTGTTTCAGGACCTGACAAATAAATCGTTAATACCTGAGTTACTCTTTTAGACTTAATAAATATAACCAATCTCCAAGCTTCTGGGTTCAGCTGATGACTTTGAGCATAAGACAATTCTTGCTGTTACCACTTATGACCCAGTAGAGGAAGTCACATAAAATGATTACACTTGTCTAGAAACAAAACATGTTATAATCAATATATAGTATAATAATGGATACTTCTGTAAGTTCAAATCTTTAAGATACAGAAATATATGACTTAAGCGAAACATAGCAGGGATGAATCACTTGGTATTTTGTCATACACCCATGGCATTTGTTCAAAGGAAACCCCAAGGCTTTTTGAGGATCAGGAAAATAAAGACGCTTGAGGGTTTTTATTATTTATTTGTTTAAAAAGAGAAATATATATACTATACTCATCTGTCTCTTCGATAAATGTTTTTCCAGGGCATTGAATGACACCAAACAGATGAGCAGAGAAGAAATCCACCCAAAAGAGATCATGGAGAACAGTATTAAAATGCCCTCCATAGAGGAAAAGGAAGATGACGAGGCCATTGGGATAGACTTTTCCCTAAAGAATGAAACAGTAGCCATCTGTGTAGTAACTGCTGACAAATCTCTCCTGGAGAATGCAGAGGCCAAAAAAGAATAAGCGTTTGGTGAAATTCTTAATCAAACCTTACTTGAACAGTGATGAAAAAGTGGGAGGGCTGGCTTGGGCTGAGAAGGGAGGGACAGAAAAGAGAAGACAGAACAAAGCTGCTTTTTAGGACTGAACAATCTATTTTCAAAGCACTGGTACCTGTGTGAGTGAGTATGTAAATTAAAGTTATTTAAATGGTTGGAATATGTGGCTCCTTTTCCATCACTACATCTTTTCTTCCGGATCTTCATCATGGAAGTTTCATTTGTTGCGGAATATGGAAGCACCTCCCAAGGGTACGGTGCACCCTGTGGTGGTCTTGGACAGTATGTGGAAACAGAAGCTCCGTGACAGTAGAAGACTTCTCATTGGGGAGCAACTTTTTGACGCACAACTTTTGGTGCGTTTTTCTAGTTTTAATACCTTAAGCTTTTTCAAGACCTAACTGCAGCCGCTTTGGGAAAAAAAACAAAAAACAAAAAACAGAAAACAAAAAAAAAAACTGCTTTGCATAAAACAGTCACCTGTTTCCTAGTACCTCAGTCTTAACCAAGGGAACTCTCTGCATTTGTCAGTACTACCTGTCGTCGTTGTGGTTAAATGTAGAGAGAACTGCTGGGCAAGATGGTGAATGGAGAAAAAAAAGAGTTTTAAAGAAAGGAACACAAATTGTGCTTAAAATCCCCATGTGGGTTTTATTTCTTAAAATACTGTGATTTTTTTAATTATTTTAGTAAAAAACAAAACAAAAAAAAGAAACAGACTTTAATTATTAGATAACTGTTTGTGACTTGTCATCCTTTATTCCAGGTAAGCTGTTTATTAGTGTTCAACTATAATTTAGAATTTGGTAGATTCATGTGAGCTAATTTTAAGGTGATTGTGGAGTTTTGTTTGCCACATGTTTATTTTCTATCAATTTGAGTGTTACAAACACAGCACAATTCAGTTTTTCATATGAATTGTTTTTCGTGTGTGTGTTGTTATTGTTGTTTTAATTTCGGGGCAAGGGAGATTTAGTTTTTTGTGAATAGGAATGTTTTTATTTTAAACATGGAAATAACAAAGAAGTTAACTTTTTTTTTTTTAATTTAACTAAAGAACCAAACTTTCGGCACAGCTATGCAGCTTGTGGGCCAGACGAGGAGGTCCTCCTCACCCTTTTGTTGCCTGTCAAATTCACGCATTATCCGTCTCACAAATAATTTCTGTTAGGATTGGCTGGCTTTTGTGTGTGATTTTAAAATCTGTGTTTTGTTTCTGCTGGCATTGTGTTTTGCGGGGGGTTTTCATTTATTTAGGGAACGAGGGGATGTACTAGTATCCCGTCCCTTTGGTGAGAGTGGACAAGAAATAACGTATATCCTACAAGGAGCCTGGAGAACTACTTTCTTTCTTTCTTTTTTTTTTTTTTTTTTTAAATCTAGCTGCCAGCTGCTCTGTCCCCCATATCGGCTTTTTCAGGAGGGAGCAGCTTAGACTAAATCTAAGCCTACATTTATAATATGTTCTGATTGTGAACAAAGGGTTTCGTTCCAAAAAATAGAAAAGAACTTTTCTTGAAGCCTAGGTTTTAGAAGCCCGTGTGTGTGTGTGCTTGGATGTGTGTGTGCGTGTATGAGTGTGTGTGTGCATGTGTGCACGTGTGAGTCCTTTGATTTTCATGTTTTGTTTTTTTTTTTTTACTTGGAAGGGTTGTGGGAGGGTGGGAGGGAAGAAAGGGAAGGGGAATTGCTGAGATGACAGTGTCCCACACAGCTTCAAATAAAATCCATGGAAAGATGTTGCATTTGTGGAATAAGTGCTTACTTGAAAAGCATGTTCTTCTTTTATTTTCTTACTGTTAAGAATTTTTATTTGTAGGATGTTTGTTTTAATTTAATTTTTTTAAGGGATGGGGGCCATCACGTGGAAACCAGAAAATGGGGAAAGTGTGAACTCTCCAGACAAAGATTCATTTTGTGTCTATATTTGTTTTTAATTGGCCTCATTTCAAATGTATTAAACAGTTCCATACCTGGATTGGGTGTTTGTAATGGTTACCAAAAAACAAGCAAAAAAAGAAAGAAAAAGGAAAAAAAAAAGAAAATAATTGTGACATGCTTTTATCACTACTTTATTTTTCAAATAACATGTAAATATTGTAATCCATTGGATTTTGTTTTGCTAACCTGTTAATAAAAATATGGGACCATTATCCTTTTAACAAGGCTAGAATGTCATTTTTTTCTTTTTCAAACATATACCTGATATTTTGTGGCCGCACATTTTGGATGCATTATTATAATTCTGTTGACTGTAATGACATAGAATTTACAACATTTTTTGTTGTTGTTTAATTTATACAGAGGACATTTTTTTCAGAGCTTGAGAGAAGAAAATAAATAGCAAAATGATAACCTATTGACTCCAGTAATCAGTGTTTCCCAATACTTCATAAAAGATAGGGAGACCCTGAGTCCTTGAAGCCAAGGGTTTAAAAACAAAACAAAAAAAAAAACAAAAACAAAACAAAAAAACCACAAGTAGGTTATTCAAGTTGTTTGCAACATACATTTTGTAATGAAATGTGAGAAATTAATAAAGAATTTTTTTCACATGTGTCTATGTGCATCTGTTGTAAATCATTTACAGATACGACTACAGATATGAAATCTAGAAATATTACAGCACTACCTTTCAATGCTTGTACACGAGATATTTTAAGTCATTGAATCTACACAGGTATGGAAAGCAAAGGTAAAGCTGAGGTGAGGTTGAGGTTGAGCTGGGATTTTCAAATGTTAATATTTCTGCCTCAGGTATTCATCACCAACTGAGGGAGTTTTAGGGAAGGAATACTTTTCATCAAAAATGTGAATCAAAGTGATGTGTGAACTTCAGAAGGAGGAAGCACCCGTGATTAAACATCATCTGGGACCCTGAATCCACAAGCACAGTCACTTGAACTGCAAGTCGCACCCACTGCACAGGATCTATTTCAGTGTTGCCCTCCTTCCTTATGAAAGGCTGCGCCACAAACTATCTTACTGAACATCCTGCAGCCATAATTATCACCATTAACTTATTCTTTGAGCTACCCTGTTATAAATCAATGGAAAAATTAATAGTCCTGAAACCTAGAAGAAAAGTAAATTAAAATCAACAGCATTAATTATTAACTCAGAGCCGAATTGCACTATCTGCCTCTACCAGTGTTAGAAGTATGGCTCCTGGATCATTTGTTCAGTGTTCATTCTAAAAACTTGGTTCTAAACCCTTCCTCCTCTCCATCCCTATCAATCAATAAGATCACATTCTGAGTAACATTTTATATTCAAGTACTCAAGAGATACTCAACCTTTTCTAAGGACTGCAGGTTGAGAAGTTTGTCCTGTATGTTTTCAGAAAGGAGAGAAAGTGACTTAATGGACTTCACTGCGATACAGCTGTTCTCTCATGGTCTCCATGAAATATTTTATGAACAGTGCTTTTACTGAGTTCATGTCTGATCCATATTCTCACTTTATGTAAAAGAAATGGAATTTATTGCTATATAAGTCATGGTAGGGGCTGCAACAAGGCAAATCCTGAAATCTCTGGCTTAGCACCATAGAGATTTGATTCTTACACACATTCCCTGTGAATGTCTGTGAGGTGTCCTAGACCTGTTGACTCAGGAGTCTGGGTTTCTCCATCTGGTGATGCTGTCATCTCAATACATGAATCTCAAGGTCAATGCTGAGAGCTTGGAAGTGTTTCACCCACTCAAATGCCTGATCCAGGAAGTAGCACACATCACTTTCAGCCTCTTTTTAATGGGCTGGATCTGGTCATATTGTTCCACCTGTCCACAAAGGGACTGGGAAGTGTGTGAGCTTCCAGTGGTCTTAGGAAGGGCACGTGACCAAGCAGCCTCCACCATAGTCAGGAACTGGTAGAGAAAGAAACTCTGTTCTTTAGAAGTTACAGTATGCTGATCCCACCGCATTGCCCATGCACTTAACCAAGATTTCTGAGCAAATATTTGGTGCTAGCTATAGCAAGAAACAGGACAGACGTGAGATGTGTATTCTGACAGCTCATGAATAGCATAGATACACAACATTTGGAGACGTGACTTCCACTGGAGATGATTGAGGCTTGCTGGACCCATTAGCCTCCTGGTGTGAGGCTTTGACCGTACCTCCGCATTGATAGTGGCAACCCTTGAGAAACATGGTCGTGATAGTAAATGTGTGTTTTCTGTCAATCCAAAAGAACGTATTTGACTTAGGGAGGCATAAAAGAAATTGGTTACTCACATACATTCATTGAGTGTTTTAGTCCTAAGTTTAACAAAAATTACTGGCCGGGCGCAGTGGCTCACGCTTGTAATCCCAGCACTTTGGGAGGCCGAGGCGGGCGGATCACGAGGTCAGGAGATCGAGACCACGGTGAAACCCCGTCTCTACTAAAAATACAAAAAATTAGCCGGGCGTGGTGGCGGGCGCCTGTAGTCCCAGCTACTCGGAGAGGCTGAGGCAGGAGAATGGCGTGAACCCGGGAGGCAGAGCTTGCAGTGAGCCGAGATTGCGCCACTGCACTCCAGCCTGGGTGACAGAGCGAGACTCTGTCTCAAAAAAAAAAAAAAAAATTACTATATGTTTTTTCCTTGCAATTATCCTTATTGATGCACTATTTGCCACCATTATGGCATAGCTCTCAGAGGAATAAGCTTAGCAAAACAAAAGTACCTCTCACTTCCTTTCACTTGTACACTTGTGTGTACACTCCACTCGTGCCAACAGGTGGAGCTTTAAGGATTGGAGAAGTCTTTACCTTCAGAATTTAAAAATTTATGTTTACAATTATTAATGTGACAACATTAGAGGAGACATCAAAATAAAGTCACTTTCCTACCTCCCACATCCATATCCAGGAATGCTTTCTACCAGCTTCATTCCTGAGCACTTTTTACATGGCTCTAATCAATTTTAAAACATTATTTTTTTCCACTTAATAGTATATTTTCCATGTTGCTATAGAGTTTCACAACTAAAAATGTTCAGAACTACGTAACATATTGAATGGAAACACATAACTATGTAACTCATGAGTTATTGAACATTTAGATTTTTAGGTTTTGCAATATTATAAATTATGATGTAGTTGACATTTTGCCCATGGCATCCCCAGCCACACTTTTGGATAATTTCGTTAAAATAAATTTTCAAAGGTACAATTAGCGTTCAAAAGGGTATTATTAATTTGCACCAACACCAGCCATGAATGGAAGTAATAACTTAATCATGCCCTTGGATATACAAAAGAGAGGGAGATACCATGATCATGAATGCAGTTTCTAAAGTCAGCCCACCTAGATTCAAATCCCAGCTGACCCACTTGTGTGTGATTTCAGGCAAGCTACTTAAACCACGTTATGTCTTAGTTTCCTTATTTGTAAAATGAAGATAACAATATTCAACCATGCATCTTGCATGCATTTATTGCAATTTAAAAATTTCTAGATAATTTTAGGATAGCCAAGATATTCACAGTTGAGAGGCTAGACTTTCAGATTTGGGTTATCTGTAAAATAATGTTAAGACTTAATTAGAGAAGAATTCTTATTCAGTTTTGCATGGCCCAAGACCCACTGAAAACTATGATGCCAATGCTGATGGCAGGCAGCAATGATATTGTTCATGTTGACTTCATTTGGGGCTTACAGGGACAATTCACAAAACAATATGATAAGGTCATTTAGAAACAAAGAGGAGGGAGGAACTGGCTGCCTGGGGGATGGGGAGTGGTTGACACTGGAAAAGCTAGACCATTGAACATAGCCTTAAATGACTAGTCTGGGATGTATGCCAGGAAGAAAACGTGACAGAGAGAGGACATTCCAGGTGGAAAAGGAGGCATTTATGCAATCATAGAGGTGAAAAGTGCTAAGCCTGGTGTTCTGGGGATGGCAGGTGGTACTGGATGACCTGATGAGGAATGCCAAGAGAGGAGAGAGCTAGAAAGGTTGATCAGAGAATTCATGAGGGCGTTCAATACCATGCCAGAGAGTTTCAATATAAAGAAGTGGAGATGCTTGTAAGAATTGTGAGCTCGATAAAGAGTTTTAAGCAAGGGATTGACACAATCAGATTTAAGTTTAACAAAGACTATATTCAACTAACAAAGGCAGTGGTGGTTGGTTAGTTGCCCACCCAATAGCTATCACTTCCATTTTTCTTACTTAGTTGAAGCCTAATTTTAATTGGAATGGTAATGTACCCAGCTTTAAAAAATACATTTCTCAGCTTCCCTTGCAGCTAGGAACACCATATGTCACATTTCTGGCCAATGAAATGTAAGCTGAAACTTTCTGGGAAACTTTTGTTTTCCAATTATAGATATCACCTCTTTCTCCACACTGCATTCTTTTCCTCTTCTACATCCCCTTTTACATCCCCTCATCCTTTTTCTTCTTTCTGGAATATGGAGCAGCCAAATTACAACCATGAGACCACAGGAGTGTGAAAGTGTGATGCTTTCTAAAGTATGAGCTACTGGTGCCCCAGAAAGTTGAAGGAGGCTGGGTTCCTAAATGCATTGTGATTATGCTGTAGAAGCCTAAATGGACTCATCCCAAATTTCTTGTGAGACGGAGTAGGGAGGGGGAAAGACATTTGTTTAAACCACTGTTATTTAGGCTTTTTATTATTTATAACTGGAAGCAGTTTCTACTGCTGTAAAGTGATAGCCAGCTGAAGTCAAGACAAGTTCACTGCAATTGCATTCTTAAACTGAACCTCCCAAGTGAAAAAATTCCAAAAGCAATGGTAAAATAGAAGCCTCCATGTTCTATATTGACTGAGCTTTGGCTGGTGATTTCTTGTAGCCCTTCGGAAGGGAGAATTTGACTCCAGCAGTCACATTATGTCACAGAGATATGAGGGGGCTATTTAAGGCCAAATTGTAGGTGGGAAATATGAGGAATCACATCAGCCTCTCCCATCTCACTGTCTTCTCTATTAGCCTCAGGTAGGGAACAGAAAGGAAATAGGAAAGGAAGTGTTGATAAAATGCTTCCAGTAAGCTTCTCTGGCAAGGCCTGGGAGTTGATAGGCAATAGCATTCTATCATAGAAATTATAAAGTGTCTTGAAATATCATGCTCATCATTTCCTGAAAATGTCAGTTCCTTTCTAAACAACTCACACCACACGTATCTTGAGTGCTAAGCTTTTTTTCTCTTCTGGAATTACCTCCCATTGAAGACTCAGCCTAAATGTCACTTCTGATGTGAAGCCTTCCCTGCCTCCCTATGAGTCACAAGATATAGACTATCACCCTAGCTATCACCTACCCCCCCCATCTTAATAAACACTTATGGAAGGCTCATTATGTCCCAGGAATGGTTCTAAATACTTTATACACATCATCTCTTTTAATCCTTGTATTGGTTTTCCTGAGACTGCTGTAACAAATGACTACAAACTTGGTGGCTTAAAACAACAGAAATGTATCCTCTCACAGTTCTGGAAGCCGGAAGTGGAAAATTGAGGTGTCATTAGGGTTGGTTCCTCCTGGAGGCTCTGTGAGAGAATCTGATTCATGCCTCTTTCCTAGTTTCTGGAGGCTGTGGGCAAGCCTTGGTGTTCCTTGGCTTACAGACTCGTTACTCCAATCTCTGCCATCCCCCTCACATCACCTTTTCTTCTCTGTCTTTTCCCTTTCACCTAAAAGGATACCTGTTATTGGACTTAGCACCCACCCTAATCCAGAATGATTTCCTCTCAAGATCCTTAATGACATCTGCAAAGATTCTTTTTCCAGATAAGATCAAAGTCACAGATTCTAATTAGACATATCTTTGGGGGTGGGGGGAGTTCCATTCAACCCACTACAGTCCTCCTAAAACACATATGAAGTGACTACTATTATTAGCTCCATTTTATAAATCAGAACCCTTAGTGAAAGGTTAGATAATTGCCCAAGATTCACAGCTCAGGAGGGGTGGAGCACTTCAAGCAGCCAACGTGCATTCCCTTAACCACTGATCTACACCCTTCTCTTTGTCTTATTCATTGTTGCCTCCCTAGTGCCATGCACAGAACCTGGCCCTGAATCAGGACTCAATAAATGTCTGTGGAAGAAATGGATGGATGGATGGATGGATGGATGGATGGATGGATGGATGGATGGATGATGAAATGTTCTTCTCTCCCCCACCCCCACCCCACTCAGCCTCTAAGTAGCTGAGACACATTGCTGTCAGATGCAGCTAGCCTTTTTAAATTCAAATATATTCCTGTTGATACCAAGTGTTAGTTCTCATCTGATTTGGCATCAATGTTACATTTTCTTTCAGAGCTCGATATTGCTTTTTAAAATATCTAAGTAAAAATATGCAGCTTGGTAGATGAAAAATGTCTTTGTCTGCAACTCCAGGCTCTCTCTGAGAAAACGCCAGAGAACTCAATACCAACACTCCCCCTTAAGAGGTCACCTTGACCCTCCTCCTCCTTCCTTGCTTAGAGGTGGCTAGGAAATGGAAGAAGAGGTCCCCTCGGCCTGAAAATTATAATAGACGGCAGCAGTGACTGCTAGTAGAGGAGGGGAGAAAAGCCAGAATTGGCTGTAATGGGAGTGGAGACCCTTGGCTGTGACTAACAGGGCAGACTGTGTCAAGATGTTTAGTGGTGAAGGCAAGTGAGTAATAGTGGGACGGTGGCTTGAGAGAGATAGGGTTGAGGGAAGACTGTTTTTTAGAATACACATGACTTGGACACATTTATCACACTGGAAAGAAGGAGCCATGGCAGTTGTAGGGGCACTGACAAGCAAACTCTTACTGGGATACAGGGCACAGGAGAACAATTGGCTTTAGAGATGAAGAGGGAAGGAAGTGCAAAGGGAATGTGCTCTCCTCTCCATGAAGGTGAAAGATTCAGGGAGTGACAGGGCTCATGCTGAGGTGGGATCCGAAGTCAGAGGAGAGGCATGAGTAGGCAGAGAGGTGAAGGGTTGGAGCTGCTGCTGAGGGCTGTGTAGAAGAGAGCTGGTGGAAGGAAAAGGAAGCTGAACAGAGCTGAACCCGATTAGTCAGTATTATGCTCTTCATATGACAGAGAAAGCTTACCCAGAGGGTCCAGGGTAATAGATCTTTTGCTGAGACTTCCTTCACAACATCCCTCCACACACACAAATGCACATAAGCATGCACACACCACCACCACCTAATAAAGAAAAACAAGAGAGAGAGAGTCACTCTAGGAATCTGAGGGGACACTACCTTTCCCCACCTACCTAATTATCTGGCTTTTTGAATTAGGGCTGGATAGCAAACTTGCCTTGTTTCTATTCACAATTTCTCTCTTGAAATTCCCATTAATGAAATAGCTTAGTTTGGTTTAGCTAACTGCATGCATGACTTCCAAAAACCACATCACAATGCAGGAGGAATGCAGTCTCTAGCAACGCTACAACAGCTTAACCACATTGTTTAAAGAGAGGAGCTGGGGCAGCCCCAGTGCTTCTGAAATCCATTTAAGATGTGTGAAAACATGAGATTGAAATTCTGACCTTTCCCTAGAGCTGGAAGAACCTCCTCCAGGGGGCTGTTTGGAAGACTGCAGATGCAGGCCTGGGCCCATCTACATCTCCCCAAGACTCTGGCTTCTGGTAGCCTGTCAAGCAGGGAAGCCCTGCCTCTGTGTCCTGTCCCTGATGGGGCATCAGCCTGGTTAAGAGTGGAGTCTCTGAAGCCAAGTTGACTTAGTTCAAATCTTGACTGCTCCATTTATAGTGTGGCCTTGGGCACTTAACCTTCCCACACTTCAGTTTCTCCATCTATTTTTGGCATAAAAGTTATTGACATAAAAGTACCTAGTCACATACATGTTACAGGGATTAAATACAATAAGTAAGGCCTTTCCCATGGTTTGTGCTCACTTGGTATAATTGATCATCATCATTCTCATTGTTATTGTGCTTAATTCTTTAGTGACTTGGAATCTTTGTTTCCCCATCTGCAAAGAAAGGACAATAACATCACCTTCCTTAAGGTGGCTTAAAATAAAAACAGATTAGAGAGACTATGATGTGCTTGGTATATGGTAGACACTTGATATGTGGACATTGATTTTACTATATCTCTACTACATCCACTGATTTTTTCTCTTGCTGGCCTTGCAGAAATGTAAATGGCTTGATTTCTTCAGTCGTAAGTATGAAGATGGAAGATGGGTAGAGCTCACACCATAGGCTCTGGGGTCAGATAGAGCCAGGTTTGAGTTCTCTTATGAGCTTTGAAACCTGGAGTGCTATTTAGCCTCTTTTATGCCTTAGTTTTTTTAATCCGTAGAAAGAGGAATAAAAGTATCCACTGTGAAAATGCCATGTGATAAAGCAGTATCAGGGCCAGAGGAGGGCTGCAGAGTGTGAAATGCATGCTCCTGGAGGGCAGGGGCTCTCTCAGGCTTCCTGTTATATCCCCACACCTATGAGCATACCTGGCTTGTTGCAGGGCTACTCCATAAGTATTTGCAGCCTGACTAATGTAGAAGTGAGGCAGAAGCTCAGTGCTGATCTTTGAAATGAGGTGTGGTCCAAGGGGGCCTCATAATTTCACTCTGTATAATTGGTTGAGCAAGTGACACCCTCACTTATTAGTCTTTTTTCTGTACTGCAGCTCTGTTTGAGTCTTCCAGAAACAAAAGTATTGCTCTGCAAATACTTTTCTGCCACTGCGGAGGGTTCTCATACTTAAAAAGTTCCAGCCAGCCACCATGCATCCCACCACCCCACGCCTGACACTGCCTGTGAAGAGGCTTCCCAAGTGATAGATGGTCATGGTTTAACTAAGCAGCCGTGAGAAGATGTCTTGCTTCTATTAATTATCCTAAATTGGTTATTGATTATGGTTAGATTTAGAAATATAGTCACTGTCCTGGTTTAAATGTAAACACTGCAGGATTCTTGCTTATGAATCTTGTGAAGATGCTGGAAGATCCTAACTGACCTCCAAATCACACTTTGAGAGTTCTTGGAAACAAAGGTCCTACGTTACTAAAGAATTAAAAACTACAACAGTGATGATGATGATGGTGGTGGTTACCATCAATTGCACACAGACTATGAAAGAGGCATGGAGCTAAATTCTTTACGTGTTTTATTTAGTCCTCATAACATGTATATGAGGGTTAGAAAAGGGGCTTCCCTCTCCCCAAGATTTACTGATGAAGTACCCACTCAGCTGCCTGACCCTAAGTGTTCAGGGAGCACTGAGAGCCAATATGTATGAGCATTTGAGGGTAAAACACTGTCTACTCCATGGCCTGCTAGAGGGATTCCTCTGAACTTAAATCTGAGCCTGTCTTTCTCAGACTTAATGCACATCTCTTCAGTGAATCTTCACTCATCCTTCAGGTCTCAGCTTCAATGCCACCTCCTCTAGGAAGGGTTCTCTTGCCCCCAGGATTGAATGAGCTTCCCTCCCAGATGCTCCTGTAGCCTTCAGGGCTTACTGAGATCATTGCACTGAACTGATAAGTCAGAATTGAAGTGTTGTGCTCACTTGTGTGCCTCTCTCACTCCACAATGAGCAAAGACTGTGTCTTATTGACTAGGTTTCCAGGGCCTGGCACTGTGCCTGGAACAAAGAAGTCATTGATTTAGTTAGGATGCTTTGTGCTGCAAGTAATAGCAGATCCCAACTCAAACTCAAACTGGCTTAAACAATGAGGAAATGTATAACTTCAAAAAATCAGAAGTCAGATACACCATGCAGTAGGATCAGCAGCTCAATGATCTCATCAAGGGTTCGGGTTCTGATCTTTTTCTCTGGCCATCATCAATTCAGTTCTACCCTAAAGCTAGTTGCCTTTGTGGTCACAGCATGACCCTTAACACCACATACTTTATGATTCACATCTAGAAGAGAAAAGAGGGCAACCTCTTTCCCAAGTGTAGTCTATAAATCCTTCCTTGTAATCTGATTGGGTCAATCTATGTTGGTCCACCCATACAGTCCTTGGCAGGTACTCACCATCATCTGATTGTCTCAGACAAATTGTGATTTCTATCTAGAATAGGAATGAGATATAAAAAAATATATAGGTTTAATTAGAGAGGAGGAAAGTAGAGACAGATGTAGGCTAAGCAACCGGGAGTACATTTTACATAGGTGCTGAATAACTATTTGGTGAACGAATAAGTGTGTCTTGGTGCTCCTAGAGACTACTCCAATGGGGAAGTCCATCAACAAAGCGGGAGGGGCTGAGGCGCTCATGGCACTTAAGGAACCTTTAACTGATCTAGGCACAATAGAACCATGTTCAATCTGATGCTTCTCTCTCAACCATCCTCTTGCTCGGAGAGGAGAGTGGTAAACTTCTCTAGCCAAGTGAAAGCATTTCTAGAGTTTTGCAAGCAACACCACATCACTTTATTTCAGAACATTTCCCTGACTCTAAAAAGGAGCTTAGCAGACCTGTTGCTCTTATCTTACTTACAACCCAAACTGTTCAGTGCTCATTATTTTTAAAGAACCAGAAAACTCTGCTTGGGAACAATGAAGGGAGTGCAGCCCCTCTTCCAAGCCTGTATCCTATATCTACCCAACCTACTTCTCAGGAAGCTGGTGAGGGTGGATGGAAACATGGGCCTTTGGGACCCGAAGGGTCTGTCCTGAAATGCACGCTCCACTGTTGACTCAGAATGAGACCATGAGAAAATCACTTACTCTCTGTGAATCTTCTTTTCCTTATCTGTGAAATAGGACACTCATAAAAAAAGACCTGCCTTCCCTACCAGAAAGAATGGGCTTCCGAACTGTCAGAGTAGGAGAATTTGGGTTTAGAGAAATTAAGACCTTACAGAGAACAGATGGTGGGAGGAAGAGGAGGAAACATCAACAATAAACCTAGGAAAGATCTCGTGAATGTAAGTTTCACATTTTTCCTAAAATAGAGTTTTTAAAAAGGCGCAAAATGTCAGTGACATTTAACACATATTAAAACGCTAATAACAAGTGCTATCCAATTAATTTCTATTTACCACCCCTTGCTTGTAAGAACATCTTTAAGATATTCCTCCCCTTAAGTCTTCAGGAAAATGCTGAAATTTCAGGTTGCAGGTAAGAGGCAGGTTGAGAGGTGTTTGTTGGTTGGTTGGTTTGTTCCTGCCTTTGGGTTTCCATCTCTACATTCATGTATTTCTGCCAGTTCGCTTGGGCATTGTTTTCTCCTATTCGCCAGAGACCCACGTTCAAGGCACCTTAATGAACAAACCCCATGGACCATCTGTCTACGCAAGACCTGCTCCTTCCCTGGGTCTCCTGGTCTCAGGGAAACACCACCACTTACCCAGTTACCCAGGGAGGAACCTGGACATGGGCCTGGACTCCTCACATTAGACCCTCACCTCCTATAGGTCCCCAGGTCCAATCATTTACTGCATGAGACCTCTTGAATCCATCAGCCTCTGTCCACACTCACTCCAGGTGGCTGTAGGTTACTTTTCGTTGTTTATCAAGACCAATGTAACCACTTCCTATCTGGTTTCCTCCAGTCCAACCAGACCACATAAAGCAGCCTGAATGAAGGCACATCAGACTCTGTCACTCCCTTTCTGAAAACATCTTAAAACCCTCCAGCTCCATCTCTCCCCAAAAAAATCAGAAGTCAGATACACCATGCAGTAGGATCACCAGCTCAATGATGCCATCAAGGGTTTGGGTTCTGATCTTTTTCTCTGGCCCCCTCCCCTGAACTTCCTCCCGACATAAATGCCAGTTTAATGAATACCTGCAATCCCTCAATGACTTCATTCTCACGCCTTTCCACATGCTGCTCCAATTTCTGGGAACACTTCCCTCCACCCCTAGCCGAACTAATTTCTCTTTGACTTTCAATACTTTTATAAAATTTAACCAATTTATGGCTCAATTTTTTTCTCCCATACAATAAGAATAAATGCCTGTGAGTTTTATTATTATTATTCTTTGAGTACCTACCTCACAGGTTGTTGGAAGGAATGAATGGGTTAATCCATGTAAAGCATGAAGAACTGTGCCTGGCAGTTCAATAGATGTTAGCTATCTTATCCTTTCCAAGTAGCCTTGACCCTGAACCATATCCCTCTCTCTGGTTATGCGCTCCTGTGTTATCCCATACTTCCCTCATCATTACCCTTAATAAACTGAATTCAAATTGAATCACTAGAATTTGCATTCCTTGAGAGCATATACAAGGTCATATTTATCTTTGTGTCTCAGTTCAGCATGTAGGGCCAGGAACAACAAAGGGACATAGTGAATTTCAGTTGAATGAATAAATGTTCAGGCCAAGAAGCCCTTTTACCATCGCCTGAAAGTCATGCCAAATGAATTATGGAAAATCGCTCTCACTAGGGCTTCTGACAAACTGCTCCTGAGATATCTGGGTTTTTGCCTCAATTCACACTAGCCAGGGACAACCCCGCCAACTCTCTGGGGTAGCAGCATGACAGGCAGAGCTGCCCTCTATTTTACTTAAAAAAAGAAAAAGAAAACCATGAAGAGGAAAATTACTTAGTCATCACTGTCAATCTTGGCAAATAAACATTGCTATTACGTACTTCAGAACTCAAGCAGCAACACATAATTAGGCACAGGTTCAATCAGCAGCGAGATGCAGGTTAGGGGAGTGTGTGAGAGGATGAGTGGCTCATTTGCACTGCAGAAGAGGTGAGATGTTGATTTTCATGCAAGCACTGTCTCAGAGATTCCCAACTAAATAGGCGCATTTAGATTTTTAAGGCCCAACTAAGCGAAATGCTTTTTCTGGGGGAAAAAAGAGCAGGGAGTTGTATAGATGTGTTTCTGAGTGGCAGCTGCAGATCTATTATAATTTTACTTGTTTTCTGATTATAGAACTAACGTATTTTTATTATGAAAACTTGGAAAATATAGAAAACAATAAAGAAGCAAATAAAAATCTGTAATAATCTCATACAATTGATCCTATCATCCACTTGATTCCTTTTATATCTACATTCAGTAACTCACTCAGTAAATGATCTCATCCAGTCTCATGGCTTTAAATGCTGTCTTTATGTGCATGAGTCTCAAATTAATCTCTCCAGCTCTGTCCTCTCCACCAAGCTCCAGACTAGATGTCAAAGAGACAGAGCCTTACAGATATTTAATAGCATCAAAAACTCAATATGGCCATAATAAATCTCTTGCTTTCTACCCTCTCTCTGCAAAAATGTTTCCTCCTCCAATCTTCCCAATATTTGTAAATGCCACCATTATCCACCCAACTGCTTAAGCCAAAAGCTAAAAGTCATACCTTTAACCATCACAAACATTTAGTCCATCAGTCTTACCTCTACCTCCAAAAAAAATCCAATTTCCTACGTCTTCCATCTCTACTGCCATCACCCAAGTGCAAAATGCTAATGTTTGTTGCCCAGAATCTTGTAAGATCAGTCTCCTAACCCATTGCCTTGCTTTCTCTATTCTTTGTATGGCATTCAGAATGCTATCTGGTTATTTTCTTAAGCCTCCTACTTAAAAGTAAAATCACAAAAATAAATAAGGTTCTATGATTATATATGTGTGTATATATACATATATGTATATGTATATATGTGTATATATACAAATATATGATATATACATATATACACACATATATGATATACATGTGTATATCATATCATACACACATATATGATATATATGTGTATATCATATCATACACACATATATGATATATGTATATATATTTCCAAGTTGATTTACAGAAATTATCTACCAATATCAATTGCACCAGCAGTATCTGGATTTTAAGATAGCATCCTCACTTGTGCCATGCACTTGGCTAAGAGTAAGCTTGAATCTTTCTGTTGGTTTACGTTTTTGTCTCTCCTACTGGTTAATGCAATAATTATTTCTTTGATCATTTCATATTTATATAGCAGCATGAATTTTCAATCCATGATGCATGTGAATTAAAATATAACTTTTAAATACTTTTTCTTATAATTGAAGTTAGTAGCTACCTAAAGCCCCCATGTTGTCTAATGGCAGAAAACTCAATCTATTTAAGGAACTCAGTCACTTAGGATTTTCTCTGTCACTTCAAGTTTAAACTCAGTCAATTTGGGTTTTCCCCACCCCTTTTTTCTGCTTAAGACCTCAGATGTATCCAGATTGATTGAAATCGTAGGGCTCAGAGGGGTCTTACAGAATCCTAGCCTCTGTCAGAAAAAAGGAGAGAGAGAATTGGTTTATGGATGGCATCTGTCATTGCTTGGAATCTACTAAGAACTTTGTCCTATGTGGTCTTTGGTTAATCTCACTTTAATAAGCTGACATATCCTGGACTTCACCATCAACTCCAGGTGTTAATTGGTCCAAGCAGTCCATGGTTGACTATCAATCATTGCCGGACCCTCTTGTGGTCACAGGCAACTTGGGAAACTTTTGGACATTCTCCCATGGCAGTCTGGGACCATACAAGACTGAAAGAGCTATTTTGGAGCCTCTATGTATCTTATTCCCATTTCCTCTCTGCTTCCAGTTCACTATACTGCTTTTGGGCTACACTTGGGAAGTTCTACACAGGTTCTTTCTTCAGGCTTTTCAAACCTATTCAAGTGTTCCATTATCTCCTGGCCTGAGATTAAGCTCAAGGAGGAGATAATTAATGTGGCAGACACGGAGATAAACGACTGCCCAGATCTGTCTTTATGCTAAACGTTGTTACTCAGGTGCAGGGAGTGAGGACAGTCAGCAGATGGTCTCCAGCTGTCAGCTTCTCCCAGCTGCAGATACAGAACCTTGCCGAAGGTCATGCCCTTCCCAGAGCAGCTTGTATCCAGTGACTAAGTAAGGTGGAGGTATAAAGGTCCAGCCATTCTGCCCAACACAGAATTACTTTGGGAGTACTATTTGCTCCAGAGTTCCTGCTGCTTAAGGCTTGGTCAAGGTTGCCTTGCAGCTCAACTTTTCCCTCAACCCAATTCTGCTTTCTTCTTTTTCCTTTCCTAATCGTTAATTGCAAATCAGTATTTAGCACCCCAAACCTCATCTCAGAGTCTACTTGAGGGAACCCGCCGTTCTGTTTTTGGTAAGCTGAATCATGTTCATGATCCCCTCTCACGAATACTCTGCAAGTTTCTTGCTCCCCCTGAGATCTCCCTCCCTCAGTTTAGCCCTTGGAAGTTTTACAGGCTCTACAGAAGTAGACCATTAGCTTTTATATGTTATCACTCAATAGCTCCAATTCTCATAGCATGTGGCTTTTGGCACAAAAAAAAACCAAGCTTTTGAAACTCAACAACTTTTTCTATCAACCTATTTTCTTTGCCAGGACTTTGAAAAGGCTCTTTTGAAACTCAAGATTGAGAATTGATGCCTTTGTTGTCTTTTGTTTGGCTGTGGCCTCCCTTCTTTGAGGCAGTGAGCTCCAATTGCCCTAGTTGCTGCCTTGAAATAAGTAGAAGGTTCCCATGATACATAAGAAATGTGGAGGTATGTGTATGTGAAGCATGGAAAATTCTCAGGTTAACTCAAAATCTTATCCTAGCTTATTTGCCAAATACCTGCAGCCTTGTAAACACCACTGAAAATAGCCAGTGCTCAAATTTGTGTTGGTTCTGAAACCCAGACATGGAAGGCAAAGACAAGGCATAGCAAGGGCAAAAGCTCCCTAAAATCATAATTGTCAGTACCTGAAAGCTAAAAGATGTTCTACCAAGAACTTGGAAGTAAATTTTCTCCTTTTTGCAAAGTCACCTGAGCAAGACAGTGGTACCCAAAAAAACTGGGCCCTATTATATCTTAGCAGATATATTATTCAGAAGATGGAGTTAGAAATACTAGGCAACATCAAGAGTTTCAGAAGCAGATGTGGGCAGTCCTTTTGGAAAGTTCTTTCCTATGGTTATAAATCAATAAATGCAAAATACTGGTAAGATTTTGTTACAGTGATGGCTCTCAATGAACCACACTTTGTTTATTCCCTTCCCTTGAATGTGGACTTGTCCTGTGACATGCTTTAACTAGTAGACTGCAGAGGAAGCGATGCTGTGCCAGTCATAGGCATAAACCTCAGGACATAGCAGCTTCTACTTTTCTGCTGTTAGGAACCCTAAGCCTCCATATTAGAAACAGGGTAGGTCTGTTGAAGAGACCTTATAGAAATCCATGTAGGGAAAGCAGCCCAGAGACTACATGGAAAGAGAGGTGACCCAGGCAACCCAGGATTCTGACTGAGCTCAGAACCACTGACCAGCCAACTAAAAACACCCAGTAAATTTCAGTAAGACCAGTAAATTACTGCCCAGCTAAACCAGGCTCATTTTACAGAACCATGAGCAACAATATAATATTTTCTGTTTAAACCACTGAATTTTGTGATGGATTTTTTTTTTTTTTTCCAGCTTTAGATGACCCAAAGGAGATTGTAGCTTATAGACTTCAAGTCTTCAGGGCAGGCCCTCTCATTATGAGATAAATTCATCAGGCATCTTAATGTAATGCTATTAAACATTCAATTCACCTTACTTCCTCTGTGCTAATTCCAGGCTCACACAACAATCTTTTAACCCTTCCTCAGTCTCGCACCTCCTGCTCTGCCAAGCAGTTCTGACTTAAGAGGGAGAAGGCACTAGTAAAAGACTTCAATAAATTTTTCTTTTAGGAATTTAGAAATTGAGGTATCACTTACATACAGCAAAATATGCAGATCGTACAGTTCTAAGAATTTTGACAAAATACATACATCCTTGTAACCCACACTCCTGATAAAAACATAAACTACTTTTGTAACCCCAGAAGGTTCTCTTGTGTTCCTTTCCTATCAATCTTACCACCTCCCGAGCAACAACTGCTAGGGTTACATTTTCCATGGATTAGTTTTGACCATTCTTAAACATCATATAAATGGAATTATACAGTGTATGCTCTTTTGTGTCTGGCTTCTTTTACTTATGTGTCTGTGAATTTTATTTCCATTGCTATGTGAATTAGTAGGCAGTCCTCTTAATTGCTGATATGGTTTGGCTGTGTCCCCACCTGAATCTCATCTTGAATTGTAGTTCCTACAATCCCCACATGTTGTGGGAGGAACCAGGTGGAGATAATTGAATCATGGGGGAGGTTTCCCCCATCCTGTTCTCATGATAGTGAGTCAGTCCTCATGAGATCGGATGGTTTTATAAGGAACTCCCCCTTCACTGGGCACTCATTCTTCTCCCTCCTGCTGCCATGCGAAAAGGGATGTGTTTGCTTCCCCTTCCACCATGATTGTAAGTTTCCTGAGGCCTCCCCAGTCATGCTGAACTGTGAGCCCGTTAAACCTCTTTCCTTTATAAATTACCCAGTCTTGGGTATGTCCTTATAGTAGCATAAGAACAGACTAATACAGTAAATTCGCACCAGGTAGTGGGGCACTGCTGTAAAGATGCCCAAAAATGTGGAAGCGACTTTTGAACTGGGTAACAGGCAGCGGTTGGAACAGTTTGGAGGACTCAGGAGACAGGAAAATGTGGGGAAGTTTGGAACTTCCTAGAGACTTGGAGGGCTCAGAAGATAGGAAGATGTGGGAAAGTTTGGAACTTCCTAGAGGCTCTTTGAATGGCTTTGACCAAAATCCTGATAGTGATATGGAAAATAAAGTACAGGCTGAGGTGGTCTCAGATGGAGATGAGGAACTTGTTGGGAACAAGAGTAAAGGTCACTCTTGCTATGCAAAGAGACTGGCTGAGTCTTCCGGCCTTCATCTTTCTCCCGTGCTAGACGCTTACTGCCGTCAAACATCGGACTCCAAGTTCTTTAGCTTTTGGACTTTTGGATCTACACCAGTGGCTTGCCAGGGGCTCTTGGGCCTTCGGCCACAGAGTGAATGCTGCACTGTCGGCTTCTCTACTTTTGAGGTTATGGGACTCAGACTGGCTTCCTTTCTCCTCAGCTTGCAGACGGCCTATTGTGAGACTTCACGTCAGGATTACGTGAGTCAATACTGCTTAATACTTCTTGCAAAAATTTTCTCCCATTCTGTAGGTTACCTGTTCACTCTGATGGTAGTTTCTTTTGCTCAGCAGGAGCTCTTTAGTTTGATTGGATCCCATTTGTCAATTTTGGCTTTTGTTGCAATTGCATTTGGTGTTTTAGTCATGAAGACTTTGCCCAGGAAGGTATAGATTTTAAGGAAACCTGATCCAAAACATGACTGTGCACTTTAATTTGGGAGTGGATGATAGTTTATGAACTGGAGCAAAGAGAACAGTGAATTTATCCAGGGCAGGAGGGGAGTGTGTGTTTGCGGGGATGAGGGGGGAATTGAGAACGTTGAATGTAGCTGAAATAACTGTCCATAGAATTCAGGATAGGTTAGGAAGGAAGCAAAATGGGATGGTGATATGATTTGCTGTGTCCACACCCAAATCTTATCTTGAATTGTGGTTCCCACAATCCCCACGAGTTGTAGGAGAGACCCGGTGGGATGTAATTGAATCATTGGGCCTTGACTGCCATGATGTTCTTGTAATAGTGAGTTCTCATGAGATCTGATGGTCTTATAAGTGGCTGTCCCCACTTTAGCTCTGCAATTCTCCTTGCTGATACCATGTGAAGAAGGATGTGTTTGCTTCCCCTTCTGCCATGATTGTAAGTTTCCTGAGGCCTCCCCAGGTGTGCTGAACTGTGAGTCAACTAAATCTCTTTCCTTTATAAATTACCCAGTCTCGGGTATGTCCTTATTAGCAACATGAGAACAGACTAATACATATGGGATTTAATGGGGGCAAATATTTATATGTGATTAGAAATATTGCAATAAAATTAAAGAGAGGGCTTAGGAGCATCTTAAAAAATATATCTCATTTCACAAGAACTCACGCAGAGACCATTTCTGTCTAAACCTGACAAGTTGGATTTGGTGGCTACTTGATCCCTGTTTCAAATCCTCTGCTTTTTTATCCTAGGATGGACTGGCTGGTTTGCACACTCATCTGTTGAATCATTTTTGTTACAAAGCCATAGAGTTAATGAGAGATTTGAATAAAATTACTTTTATAAAAAGGGGCTCCTCAAGAAAGAAAAATTATTGAGACTTTCACCAAGTCAAAGAGACACACTTCTTTAGCAGAAATAGATGATTAGTTGAGGTGTTTGTGATATAATTACAGATGGGTGGTGGGAGAACTCCCCGCCATGTTCCCCCATCATACCCATAGCCCTGGCACAGTATAGACTCCATGAACTCCACCACTCTTTGATATGTATGTAACCTTGGGCAAGTAAATTAACCTTCCTTAGTCTGTTTCTTCATCTTGAAAATGACTTCTCTTCTGGGGCCGTAATGTGGGCAGAATGAGAAAATGGATACGAAATAATGCAAGGGTTAGTCATTATTTTGTTGGAGTGCCCACTGTAATAGGTTTCTTTGAGGATGACTTTGTTGTGATTAGACTTACCTAAAAGGATTATCTGGGATACATTTACTGCATTAAATAAAGTTTCTTTAGTTCCCATCCAGATTCACTAAGGGAAACTGAAAAATACTTGAGTACATGAAAGAAACTTAAGCTTGGTGCCCACATCAGAAATAGTTTCTTGGTCTAAAGTAGTGATTCTCAAGCTTCAGCATGCCCCGGAATCACACGGAAGGTTTTGTTAACATGCATTTGGTTGCGTTCCACCCCCAGAATTTTTGATTCAGTCGGTCCGGGATGGGGCCCAAGAATTTTCACTTCTAAAATGTTCCTAGTTGCTGCTGCTGCCATCCAGGAGACCACGCTTGAAGAATCACAGGTCTTTGCTATTGTGAATAGTGCTGCAATAAACATATACATGCATGTGTCTTTATAATAGGAAGATTTATATTCCTTTGGGTCTATACCCATCAATGGGATTGCTGCGTTGAATGGGATTTCCGTCTTCAGGTCTTTGAGGAATTGCCACATTGTCTTCCACAGTGATTGAACTAATTTACACTCCCACCAACAGTGTATAAGTGTTCTTTTTTCTCCACAACCTAGCCACTGTCTGTTATTTTTTGACTTTTTAATAGCCATTCTGACTGGTGTAAGATGGTATCTCATTGTGGTTTTGATTTGCATTTCTCTAATGATTAGTGATGATGAGCTTTTTTTCATATGCTTTTTGGCCACATGTATGCCTCCTTTTCAGAAGTATCTGTTCATATCTTTTGCCTACTTTTGTATGGGGTTGTTTGGTTTGGTTTGTAAATTTAAGTTCACTTGCACCCCTTTAAAAAAAAAAGGAATCAATGAGTCTAGAAGACTTACAGATCTGAGACAGCAAGTCAGTCCCCATGTGACCCCTTTTCAAAGCAGAGCCACCAGCACTATTCCCTATCAATAGAAGAAGACATTTTTCGTTTCACAGATGAGTGGGGACTCTTGTTCCTTCTCTCCCAATCAGTGCTCTGAAGTGAAAGTCACTGACTTTTCGTGATTAAACTCTAAAGCATGGTTGGCCAGTCATTGAGGGAAGAGGCTGTAACCAGACACCTAAATGAATGGGTTTGATTGATAATGAAGTGAGCTGTTTCTGGCATGATTGTGATGATGAAGGCGTGGTCATGCTGCACGATGCAGGAGGCGATTAGGAGCGGTCTTCCTCCTTCGTGCTGGGTTTAAAAGGACTTCAGGGAGTGAGAAACAGCCAAATAGAGTAAATATAATTTTCAAGCAGGGAAATAAGCACTACTGAGAGGTAATGCTGAAGGGAATATAAAATGTTGCCACCTGCCTTCTAAGCCTCCTTCTTATGCCTGGGAATTACCAAATGTGTGAAGTTGAGTCCAGTGCCCACAAAAGAAACTGAAAATACCAGGCACTTATCTTCCCTGCATTTAGGGGACCTGATGGAGACTCTGCCCCTCAGTGCAGTAACTCCAGATTCTACCTGAAGTTAACAAACCCAAGAAGCAGGGATTACTGAGAATCCACCTGTCAAGGGGCGGGGCAACTCTACTGAGTTTCTAGAAGCACCTGAAGCAGAAGTTCAAGGGGCAGCACAAGGCATGTTGGTGGTTTCAGGTATGCATGCTATGGTATGTAATGCTCAGGGGAGGTTACACTGGTGACTTCACCAGCTCGGTTGTCAGTTCTCAATCCTGGTTGGGTTTTGGCTACAGAGCCTCCAAGCTTAGTGCCAGAGAGGTTTTTAGTTTGTTTGTGTGTTTTAATTTTGTTGTTAACTTTTGCTTGCAGCTGAGAACCCTGATCAATTCAAAATAAGTTTAAAACAAGCTCCAAAATCAAAAATTGAGTCCTGCTTTTCCATTTTTGTTTGTAATTTTGAGCAAATCTCTTAGCCTATCTGAGCCCTAACTCCTTAAATTGTAAATAGAGAAGAAGAGTAATTTCTACACAAAGATTGTTGGAAATAATGAGACAAATATGTGGAAATGCTTTTAAAACCATATTGCACTATAAGAATGTGGGTTACTATTTTAATACAAATATAGACTTACATGGCCTCTCTATAACTGAGGCTTGATTTGGGCCCTTCCCCCAAATTAGTAAGCCTTCCCTTTTCTGTGCTCATCAGTACCTGAAATTGTCTCTACTTAGAGCATTTTCACAATGAATTTTAGTTATTTAATGATCTGTCTCTTCTACAAGACTGAGTTCAAGGGCAGTCTTGTTCACCTTTTCCAAAATTTCCCTCTAGTATCAGTTGGCACATAGCAGGTTCACAGTAATTGTCAATTGGGTGAAAACATAAAAGAATTTGCCGAGCGCTCTAGGAGCATACTAGAAAGTTTCCAGTACAGATGCAACTCTCACTTTCTTCCTTGGCAACACTTTTTGGATCTGTAGCAACATGCCCCAATGGACAAGGGAGCGATCAGATGGAATAGGCTCATGGTGAGGCTACTGGTTGTCCTGCAGGTGCAAGTGATGGACACAGTGGAGGAAACGCATCTTAATTGGTAGCATAAAAAACACTTCCCAAGTGCTGGGTTAGGTTGTAAGTGCCATCTGTCCTGCCACAGAGGATTAAAGGGAAGAACACCTTTCCCTGGGTTCTGGAGACAGCGTAGGCATTAAGATGAGCTGTTGATATTAACTTGTCTGTGTTCCACCTGGCTAATTGCAGGCGAGGGAATCTGTCTAGGGTTTCCAGTTTGAAATCAAATGGATAACACAGTGGCAGGTCTCTCGTTCCCAGGTGTTTGGTTGCATTAGTTAAAGGGAATTCTAGAGAGAGTGAGAATTAAACATTTTTTGGCCTATCCTGGAAGGTTTTATGTCAATATAATCCATTGTTTGATGTTTGACCACCCAGTCACAGAAAAAATAAAATGTGCTTCTTCATTCTGGCTCTGTCTTATCTTACACAACCTCTTTCATTTGCTTATTCCCTCCACAATTACTGAGTCCCTATGTTGCGTACTGGGGACACCAAGGAAGCTATAACATTGTTTCTGAAATCTGAAAAAGTACTGTCATGGATAAGAGGTAGGGGAGGAAGTAAGACCCACAGAGGGAAGGAAGAAACAAAGCTAAGAAAGAAAAAGGGAAAGAAAAGACACTTAGCTATGCCCATGGGTCACAGTCCCTGTTGTATTTTCTGTGCTGCCTCCCTCATTCTGTTTGAGAAATGCTTCCAGGAGGACCTTCTATCGTAATGTTTCTCCATTGTCTAGATGAAAGCCACATGGTCCAGACCTGGCCAACGCTGTTACAACATCTTTCTGTCCTCAGTGATGGATACAAAGATAGGACACAACAAAAGAAAACCAAAGAGGGTCTCTCCATGAAACAGCCTATTAAGGCGCTGAAAAGGGAGAGTTTTTTCCTCTGCTGAAGCCATGAACTACACCTGTAAACACTGGGCTGCTGGAGGCCCTCAGTCTTGGGACTGGCCATGCTATGTTGTGGTAACAATCTCCAAGACTCAGTGGCTGGTGACAAAGGTTTCTGCCTTGTTCACACTATCAGTACACTGAGCGGCAGCTGAGAGCTCTGTTCTAAATTCCGTTACTTGGGACCAAAGCTGATCAAGCAACCACTGATCTAAATGTTGCTAGTCACTATGGCAGAGGTAAAAAAGATTGAAGGGGTGTGTCCTGCCAATTAAATGTTCTAATCCAGAAGTGACACATGTCAGAAGTCACATGTCACTTCTGCTTACAACTCATTGGCCAGAACTAGTCATAGGACCCCACCCCATCATAAGGGGATTGGGAGACATTAAGTCTCCTATATTCCCAGAAGGGAGAGTAATCAGATATTTGGAGAACACAGGAATGTATGTGTGTATGTATAAATGTATATAAGCATATAGATATATATGTATTTTTACATTAATGTGTGTATACATGGTCATGCATCACTTAGCAATGGAAATATGTTCTGCAAAATGTGTCATCAGGTGATTTTTGTCATCATACAAACATCAGAGTGTACTTACACAAACCTAGATGGCATAGCGTACTACACACCTAGGCTGTATGGCATGTAGCCTATTTTTAGGCTGCAATTCTGTACAGCCTGTTACTCTACTGAATTCTGTAGGTAATTATAATTTACACCTATATCTTTGGCTTTCAGTGACTGTAAGCTTCTTGACAGAAAGGCTAAACAATGTATCTGTTTCCTAAAATACGAGAATTCCTTTCCTGAGACAAATATTGGCACCTGTGGTTAGGACAACATTTTACCCAACAAGACCAAGAGTCAATGAATAACGAATCCACATGCACAAATATTACTGCTTGTTATATTTTGCAGGGAGGGGAAACATTACATACATGAATAATCATTAGGATATGAACGCCCCTTTGCCTAATCTATGTGTGACTCTCATGCCATACATTGCATAAACAAAAGTCCATGAAGAATTGCAGCTCCCATCTTCCGTAATGGTTATAAAAATAACCACATCCATCTACTATGTAATTCCCCCGGGCCCAGCACTATGCTGGGTGCTTAATATGCTTAATGCAGTTCTGTCTCCAGCACAACCCTGCAGTGAGTGAGTACAGTCATCCCCATTTTAGAGACCAATAGACTGAGGCCCCAGAGAGTTTAAACAAGTTGCCCACAGCTGGTGGGGTCAGGATCAGGATCTAGATGCTTCTTTTATGCCACATTCATCTCTCTGCCTCTCCAATGTCCTCATTCCCTAGCTCCAAAATCAACTTCTCAGTATTCACTTCTTAGGAGTGATTTTCTGGCCCTTTCAGCTTCTATAGTAGGAGGTGAGCTTCTGGCAAGGAAATTGCGGGGGAAGAGAGAATCGCTGTTAGGAAGGCAGCCAGCAGCGGCTGCCTCCCCATAGCACATGGGACAGGGCTGAAGAAACTGGAAGTGTTTACTGCAGAGGAGAATAATGAAAGGGTGTGATTGTTGTCTTCAAGCATCCGAAATCTTTTATATGAGTGTCTCTAGAAGGTAAGCCCAGTGCAATGGGTGGAGATTTCAGTAAGAATCTTCTAATAACCCAGCAGTCAAGAGAATGGGCTGAACAGAGAGAAAGTCACACAAGGTGTTCAGACAGAGACTGGAAGGCATCAGGCCATGGGGAAGGAGATGCACTCTGGAGTCAGACAGACCTGGGTTGATCCAGTTCTGCCATATCTGAGCTCTGTGACATAGGACAGGTTATTTAAACACTGAGTCTCTCTTTCCTCATAAATTGAGCCAGATAATACCTATTCTGCAGGCTTATTATGAAAATCAGAAGTAATAAATGTAGAGGACTGCTATAGAGCAGTGGAAATAAGAATATCATAATCATTGCCTTAGATGGGACATCTCCCTTAGCACAGCTCTTTGAGATTCAAGAATCAAATAAGAAGGGTAGAGCACTGACTGGTATGACCTGTAGAGATCTCACTGGGGTAAAAAGGTCTTTATGAAGCATAACATCCTAAAACGTGGGCAATTTTTTTGTGGGGGAGGATTTCATGACAACACTTTTGAGAGCAGCACTGATTGGTGGGAGGCAGCAGTCTTGTTATAGAAATTTTTTTCTTTGTGACTGTTGGCGGAGGGGTGGGGAGTTTCCCATATTATGGGTACTTCTCCAATAAGGGATCAAGTTACTCTCTTTGACTTAACCACAGCAAGCCTGTCATCGACCCTCTGTCTCCGTAAAATTCTCACCACTGAGTTTACAGTTGATTGATTGTTCCTTCCATATACTATAATTGCTTCATTAGAAGCTTCAGATGGTTCATTGTGTTGGCAACTTCCTGTAAAACTGTCTGCACAATCAGGGCCAGATACATGCCACTGAGTCATCAGGGATTGAATATTTGTGTGTGTGTGTGTGTGTGTGTGTGTGTGTGTGTGTGTCTGTCTGTCTGTCTATCTATCTGTTTTCAAAAGGCAGACTATTATGCAGGGTTTATTCCATGGCTGGGGGGGGCAGCATCTGAGTGACCTCAGCCACTCCAGGGCATCAGTTACCATCTGTTTATTAACAGCTCTCCAATTTCCAGCTCCAGCCCAAGATCTCTTCCCTGATCTTCAGAATGAGATAGCAAAATACCCCAAGGGATGATCCCACAAGCATCTCCAACTCAACATCCCTAATCTTGAGCTCATGATCCCCACTGCACCCTCACTCCCCTAAAACCAGTGATCTCTCTCATTCCCCATCTCAGCAAATGGCATCACCATCCAGCAGTTGCACAGGCAGATTTCTGCCCATTGTCTGTTCTCCCTCACACTCTACACCCAGTCAGCAAGCCCTATGAATTCTTTCTTCCGTGCCTTTTTCTTCGGGTCCATTCCCTCATTCCCACAGTCACTTCCATTGCTTAAGCTACCACTATTTATTCCATGGGCTACAGCAACAGCCTATTTCATTTGTGCTCCCTCCAAGCTCAAAAAGATGGCCAGTGCTGGGCATGGTGGTGCATATCTGTAATCCCAGCTACTCAGGAAGCTGAGGCAGAAGGATCACTTGAGCCCAGGAGTTCGAGGCCAGCCTGGGCAACATAGCAAGACCCCATCTCTAAAAACAACAAAAAACCCTCAAACTGATAACATCACTTGCATATTTAAAACTCTTTAAAAACCTTATGCTGCAGTATACTTTTTTCCTTAGCAACTTGTATTCTTTTTTTTTTTTTTTCAGAGAGGACCTCTCTCTGTGCTGGTGTGCAGTGGCACAATCACAGCTCACTGCAGCCTCAACCTCCAAGCTTAAGTGATCCTTCCACCTCAGCCTCCGGAATAGCTGGGGCCACAAGCGCATCCCACCACACCCAGTGCACTTTTTTAGTTTTTGTAGAATTAGGGCTCTCACCACATTGCCCAGGCAGGTCTCAGACTCCTGGGCTCAAGTAATCCCCTTGCCCTGGCTTCTCAAAGTGCTGGGATTACAGACATGAGCCACTGTGCCCATCCCCTTTATTTTTAAAAAAATAATCCTTATTTCTCGTAACACTCTTTTTCCCTGACATCAAGGGTTGTGTCTTTCTTCTTCACCACAGTATATCCCCATGATTAGCAGCTGTTAGCCACAGAGAAGGAGCTCAGGAACCATCCACAGCTATGAAAGAACAAAATAGGAGATCATCTTGTTAGCTGACATTTCTCCCTATAGTCTAAAATGTCTTTGGGGATGGAGAATGGATCACTTCAAATATCAAATGGGCAGAACTTAACAAATAAGTCTACCTGGAGTAAGAGATGCAAGCCTTTCACAAATGTGCCTCTCCACCGGCCTTAGCTCTACCAAATCCCACCCTTTTCTCTCACCTCCGTTACTGCTGTCTGTGCTGCAAGTGGCCAGAACTGTCCTCTCCTGTCCCCAGACACCCCATGCCCATTCATATGCTCATTCATATCACCAGTGCTTTTGCACATGTGTTCCTCTGCCTTTTCCTTCCTTCTCCACCCAGGGAAATTCTGTTCATCCTCAGTGGCCACTTCTTTGACTGCCCCAGGTAAAGAGAGTTGCTCCTACCTTGCATTAGTCAGTTCAGGCTGCCATAAACAAAACACCATAGACTGGGTGGCTTAAAGAACAGACACTCATTTCTCATACTTCTGGAGGCTGAAGTCCAGGATCAGGGTGCCAACATGGTCGGGTTCTTGTGAGGGCTCTCTTCCTGGGTTGCAGGTGGCTACCTTCTCTCTGTGTCCTCACATGGTGGTGGGAGAGAGAGAAAACTCTCTGGTCTCTTTTAAGGGTGCTCATCTATGAGGATTCTACCCTCATGACCTCATTTAAATCTGATTAACCTTCAAAGGCCTCACCTGCAAATAACATCATATTAGGGGTTAGGGCTTCAATATATGAACTTTCAGGGGGATACAAACATTCCTCACTCCATAAATCTCTTTATCCTACCTTCCTCCTTTACTATGTGTAATCATTATAATGACTACAAATATCAAGCACTTACTATGTGCTTCATATTTTATTTCATTCAATTCTCATTCTTATCCTAAGAGGGTAGGTAATTGATATGGCTTGAATATTTGTTCCCTCCAAATCTCAGGTTAAAATGTGATCCTCAGTGTTGGAGGTGGGACTGAGTGGGAGGTGTTTGGGTCCCCAGGGCAGATCACTCATGAATGGCCTGGTGCCCTCCTGGTGGTAACATGGTAATGAGTGAGTTCTTGCTCTATTAGTTTATGGAAAATCTGATTGTTAAAAAGAGGCTGGCACATCCTCCCCTCTCTCTTGCTCCTTCTCTTGCCACATGACAGGCCCTCTCCCCCTTCACCTTCTGCTACGATTGAAAGCTTCCTGAGGCCCTCACCAGAAGCAGATACTGGCACTATATTTCTTGTACAACCTGCAGAGCCATGAGCCAAATAAACCGCTTTACAAATGGTCCAGCCTTGGGTATTCCTTTATAGCAATGCTAAATGGACTAATAATACAGTACTTTTGTCCCTATCTCAGAAATGAGGAAAAATTCACAGAGTAGATAGACCATTTGCCCAAAGTCTTAGAACCACCAAGTGGTGGCCCTACCCAAGCCTGGAATCAGGGGCTCCTGACCCCAAAACCAAAGTCTAACCACTCTCTCGTATTGCCTAGAGCAGGAGTTGGTGAATGTTTTCTGTAAAGGGCCAAATAGTAAATATTTTAGGCTTTGCAGGGCATATGTTCTCTATCATAACTACTCAACTCTGCCATTATAGCACAAAAGCAGCCATAGAAAATATATAAATGAATGAGCATGGCCTTGTTCCAATAAAACTTTATTTATGGACTCTGAAATTTGAATTTCATATAGTTTTCATGTGTCACAAAATAGTCTTCTTTTGATTTTTTTCCCAACCATTTAAAAATGTAAAAACCAATCTTAGCTCACAGGCTGTACAAAAACACATAGTATGCTGATCCCTGGCCTAAACCACTACATTGAACTTAGAATAGTAATTAGTTTTTAAACATATCTCTCTTCTCCAATTCCCCCTGACCTTCTCAAGCAGGAGCCCGCAGTACTCATCCTGTTTCTCCAACAGCCCACTTAACATTTTCCTCTTCAGGATCTTTTCATACAGTATAGGGCTGCTTCCTTACTACCTCCATGTCCTTGTCCTTCTCAGCGAGGTTGGCCCTGGCCACACATCTAAAAGTGTAGCAGCCTCCTCTATAATTCATGCCTTTTATCCTGTTTTATCTTTCTTCTTTGTACTTCTCAAGCACTTAATTTTATAACCAAGCATGTAGTTTTTCCATTTATCTTGTTTAGTGTCCCCAGTAGAATGTTAGTTACTTGCAGGCAAGCACTTCCCTTTTGTACACTGCTGTAAACTCAGAACCTAGAAGGGTGTGTAGCGCACAGTAAGAGCAAAATAAATATTTTCTTAAGGAATCATTCACTTATCTAAGTCATTTTAAAAATCCAGCACAGAGTAGATTCTCAAAATTAAAAGCTTAGGCTGGGCACGATGGCTCAATGCCAGTAATCCCAGCATTTTGAGAGGATGAAGTGGGCAGATCACTTGAGGTCAGGAGTTCCAGACCAGCCTGGCCAATGTGGTGAAACCCCATCTCTACTAAAGACACAAAACTTAGCCGGCCGTGGTGGCAGGCACATGTAATCCCAGCTACTAAGGAGGCTGAGGTAGGAGAATCACTTGAACCCAGGAGGCGTAGGTTGCAGTGAGCCGAGATCACGCCTCTGCACTCCAGCCTGGGTGACAGAGCAAGACTCCATCTCAAAAAACAAAAACAATTAAATGAACAGCTAGATGAGGTATGGATCATGTTTCCTCCCAAGATCTTATGCTTTTGGGTTTGTAGAAAATCTCTCATTTTCTATGGAGTATGTTGAGGGCAGAAACGGGCCCTTGCTTTGTCTATCTGATCTCCCTGTTAGGCGCTGATCTGCACTGAGGTTTCTTGGAGGTGTGAACTCCTGACCCTGCTCCTTCTGGAATGCTGGGCTGCAGTATCTCAGGGAGGAGGCAGGACGTGACTAGGGCAAGGGGATCAGCCTCAGACGGGAGCAGCAGATGGAGCCGGGGACAGCTTGGTGAGGAAGGCCTGGAATCCTGGCAGGAAAGAGAAAAGGTGCGTGCCAGGGTTCCCGGGCGGGCTGGCAGAGTAGGACAGGCTTCTTGTTAAGTTAATTGAGGTAATTTTTGCTGCCACCTTTTGGATAGTAGCAAAACTCTCTTTCCACCAGCCACTGATCATATCTCTGCCTCCTGCCACATTTCATTGTACAGACAGTGTACTAAATTTAGCTACATTTATTTAGCTGTTCCTTAAAACTTTGTCACTTAAAAAATAATTATAGGATTTCTCTGACAGACTGCAATACACAGAGTGCACCAAATTACAGGTATAATTTGGAGATCCAACTGGGATCACCAAATAAAATTGACAGCAGCGGCCTAATTCCAGAATAATCCATGTGGCACTGGAGAGGATTTGTTCCTTAGGCCCGTCTCCTTAATCTGTGTATTGAGCCAAAAGTTCAAAGAAACCAAAGCAAAATAAAGGAAGTGGCCTTTAGGCCAAGGTATGGACCCCAGGGAAGTCCAGCCTTCCTTCTGCTTGGCAGAACTGGGCAGACCACCAGGGCCCAGATGTGCTCTCCCCGAGTGCAAAGAAAGTTAACTTCCATCCTTCCACCCAGCCAGGAGCCTGACAAGGTGAGCTGTAGGAGAGAAGGGCTTCATGAATTTTTAAATTTTTCTTTTGCATTTTCTGTGATCGTGAACTACAGAAACCAAAGTTTGGCTCCCAAGGAAAAACTGATGCTCAGGAAGAAAACAGCAGGTCCTTCTGGGAAGTGAAGACACCACTCAGCAGAGCCTAAGTGGACATAAAGCCACAGAGTGATGGATAATTCTGTTACCAGTTCATTTCACAAACAGTGCTGAGGTCCTGCTGAGCTGCTGCTTTTGTACAGACCCTGGGGACACACAAGCCAATCAGAAAAGTAAGGGAGACCTATTCAGCCTAGAACCTTCTGCAGACGCTACAGAAGGGCCCTAGAGGGGCAGAGAGAGCCAGGCTTGGGGTCATGCCTGGGGGAGCAGCTGGGCACAGAGGCTAGGAACAGGCAAGGAGGATGGCGCCGCCCTACTGGTGATTTTTGATGTCTGTGGATTTCCCCTTCTCTAAATCAAGCTCTGTTCTTCTCAGATACTTCATTGTGGCTTTCAGGTAGGAATAAAGAGCTCTCTGGCAAGGGATGTTTCCCTGGGGAGCTGGGTGGAGTCTAGAGCATCGCTTCAGAAGTTAGCACTTAAGAGGTTGATTCTGGAACAACTGGTGGCTAGGAGCCCTGCCAGCATTAATACAGCGAGATAGTCCAGTTGGAAGGAATCTTTCTGATTTTCTGTTCCAAGATCTGTGTTGTTAACATTGCTAACTCAAGTCCCAGAACAGTTAAGTGACTTGTCACAGGACATAGAGCAAGGCTGGGGACAAATCTTGAAAAGAAACTTGTTCTCCTGTCTCTCAGTCCAAGGCTACCATTTTTTTTTTTTTTTTTTTTTTTTTTTTTTTTTTTTTGAGCTGGAGTCTTGCTCTGTCGCCCAGGCTGGAGTGCAGTGGCAAGATCTCAGCTCACTGCAACCTCCGCCTCCCGGGTTCATGACATTCTCCTGCCTCAGCCTCCCAAGTAGCTGGGACTACAGGTGCCGCCACCACACCTGGCTAATTTTTTTGTATTTTTACTAGAGACGGGGTTTCACCATGTTAGCCAGAATGGTCTCGATCTCCTGACCTTGTGATCCGCCCCCCTTGGCCTCCCAAAGTGCTGAGATTACAGGTGTGAGCCACTGCACCCAGCCCAGGGCTACCATTTTTAATGCAACTCCTGGCTAGTAGAAAGAGCACTAGTTTTGGAGCCAGATGATTTTGAATTTGAATCCAGGCCCTGGCACACACCAATTCTGAGACCTAAGTAAGTCTCTAAAAGTTCCTGTTTCCTCATCTGTTAAATGGAGACAGTCATTTCCTGCTGGGCCTCCTGTATTGTGTGGTTAAAAAGATCAAATGATCCAGGTTGGGTGAAAGTGCTTTTTAAGTTGTAAGGAGCTGGATGAATACCGCTCATGGTCATATTGCCATCTGTAGCTGAGATCCCAAAGGAGCCCAACTTTCCAACAGGAGCCCTAAACAGAACAGCAGAACAGTGTCCCCAGAGCATCTAGAAGGCAGGAAGCAGGTCTCAGCACCACCCCACTGTCTATCTTTCCCTCTGTTCTCTTCCTCTCCCACAGGGCCTGAGAAGAGTGAGCTGCAAATCTTTCCATATTGCACAGTAGCTCTGAGTCCCTGGCTATGCAATAGCCATGAGGAAAATCTAGGGCATTTGACTAGTTCTTTCCTGCTGGTGTGAACATCTCAATTCTCAGCCTTTGCCTTGTTTCCCAAGGCCTTTGGGTATGTAGAGGACCCTGTCCTTGGGCCACCCATCTCCCGTGGAACCAGAGACTACCCTGCAGTCTGGAAGGGGTAACAGCAAATTTTTAGGACCACAGACTGGGATGGCTAATAGTTGGCAGCTGGCCCTGGCCTTTGATCACTGCTTCTGCAAAGCCTATGACCAGAACCAGCAGCCCAGATTTCTGCAGCTCACCTGCAGGACCCTACACAGTCACAAACTCTGCTAGTACCTAGGGAGGCAGAGGACAGAGCTGCCACTGCAGATAGCTGCCACTGCAGTGACCATCTCTGAGTGTAACCTCCTGCGCTAACTAATGCACATTACTATTCACTGAGCACCTGCTATATGTCAGGGACTTCCCCATGCACTATTGACTTGGTCTTCTAATGCTTGCTAAGTAAGAAACAACTGCTTCTATTACACAAATGAGGAAATGAGAGTCCAGAAAGGTTGTAAAATTTGCCCAAGGTCATGCAGCTAACAACAACATTAATAAAGCAATAATGAGTGCTTTCAATTGTGGATTTTCTCAACAACCCCTACAATAACCTGGAGAGGGTTAGAACGCTCCCTGTCTTGTAGATGAGAAGGTTGGGTATGGAAGAAGCTAATGACTTGCCCACTCACATAGATAGCAAATTACCATTGATCTGTAGTCAAATCCATGCCCCACTTATGTGGTTTCCAACTCACATGGGCTGGTGCTGGATTTAGACCCAACATTTCTGATGCTAACCCCAGTGTTCATGCCCCAATCCCAGTCATTTGGAATTCTCGCTGCAGAATCACCACAGAATCACCAAGGCAGCTTTTTCCAAGGGTAGGTTCTCAGATCCTACCTCTGAAGACCCTGTTTCAGCAGATCTGGTAAGGGCCTATGTGGCTGTGTTTATGACACACGCCACACGTACTTGCAGTGCTTGAAAAGCACGAGGTTCTTTTACAGCTTCGCTAACTGCCAAGCTTTCTAATGGCAAACCCTGCCTCGTCAGTTTCCATCTTCCATCCTCAACTTATAGCATCACCACAACTGGCTCTGTCCTTGCCTCCATCACTGACAACCTGCCTTCATCACTGACAACCTGCCTTCACTGTAAGTCCAGGGGCCGCTTTCAGATGCTTACTTCAATTGGCTTCTCAGTGGCCACCGATGCCTGTGAGCACTCCTCATTCCTGATTCTCCATAACATCCCTTTTCTCCTGGTTTTCCTCCCATACCACTCTGGCCTCTTCTTTTAATTAAGTCTCCTAACTGACTTCCGTCCTCATTCTGTCTCTCCCCAGGACTTTGTGTTCAGCCACATTCTTTTGCCATTTTCCTTGCCCTGGGTGACCTCATCCACCCCATGGCTTCAGTTGCTCCCTCTCTGTGGATAATGCATATCACCTACCCAGAGCTCCCCGAGATCACCAAGCCTCTTGATAGTGCCCACCTGGCTATCTCACAAGGCACCTCAAATGCAGCATGTCTGTAATGGATCACAGAGTCTTCTCTGGCTACTACTGCTGTCTCATCTCTGTGAAGGATCACTCATGGGTCACTGAAGGCAGAGACCTGGTGGTTTATGTTGGAGGGTGTTTCCCCAACCCCTCTTGCATCAGGTTATTACCAAATGCCAGATATTCTAGCTCCTGACTTCCCAAGGAGCACCCCCAGGTCCCCAACTACATGGCCTCTGTCCCAGTTCTTTCTCTTCAGGGCCCGGATGGATCCCTTTAGTGTCTTTCTGACCAGGTTCTTATCCACCCAACGCACTCGCCTCCCAGCAGCCAGGCCACATGCCTACTGCAAATCATGAAGTATTTCCCTATTGCTTCAGGGTAAAATCCCAGTCTTTTATCTCCTGCCCAAAGCACTTCCTGAGGGGACCAGACTTTCCTTTCCAGCCACATCCCCTGCAACTCCCCATCAAACAGTTCTATCTGTGCTCCAGGCACTTAGACCTGCACACAGTTCTGGGAAAGCTTCAGGGTCTTTTGATATCTTTGCACATGCTGTTCTCTCTGGCAGGAAGAGACTTTGCTGACTTCCGCACTTAACACTATCTCCTTCTCCACTGTTCATCCTTCAAGTCTCCCTCAGGAGCCACCACCTCTAGAAGCCCTTCCTGACTGCTGGGTTTGGGCAGGTACCCCTCCCTTGCCTGCCACAGCAGCCTGTGACTGCTCTTTCCCAGAGTTTACCACCAACCGTGAACTATCACTCTCCCTCCCAGTGGAACACCAGCAACTTCCCATTTTGTTCAATTCTGTCTGTCCAGAGCACAGGTCAGTACAAGTGGCATTTAATAAATGTCTGTGTCCTAATAATGACGAAAATAATAACATGTGCCAAACACTTACTGAGGACTTAGACTACCAGGCACCATATTAATTATGGACATTGTATCACTTAACCCATACAACAACCCTATAAGGAAACTCTAATTCTCATTCCCATTTTATAGATGAGGAAACTGAGGTGGGGGATGTTAGTTAATTTACCCAAGGTGACACATTTAGTAAGTGATGGAGTGGGGACCAGAGCCCTGTCAAATTGATGAATAAAGGAGGAAATTGTGACTCTGGCTTGACCCTGCACGCAAATTGAGATAGGACCACGTGTCAGTAGTAATATTTAACCGTGTCATCCTGAGTAAAAGTCACTGGGAAATCAACTCCGAATTCACTGTGGGAAAGAGAAGACCTTTAGCTTTTTAAAACTAACCAGCCATCCTGCAACCCTGAGAACCTGAAGTAAGCATTCCTAAGAAATTCCTAAGAAAAACATGTGCAAGGTTTTCCTCCTGAGTCTCCCTTCCCCTGACTTCTCCCTCTCCCTCCTCCTGCACTGTCCACTGAATAATTCCCAGTTCCACCTTGCTTCCCCAGCAGCCAGAGGGGCCATCTGCAGAGAACTACAAACTCCATCTCTTCAATTACCCCCAATTCCCAGCTGCGCCGGGAACACACGAGGGCAGAAAAATGGCTTGAAATCTGTATGCGGGAGAGGTTGGGAAGGTTGAAGAGAGCAATTTTTGTTTCACATCATTCCTTTGTATAATGTTGTATCCTTCTGACAAGTCCCCATAATACATCTTAACTTCACCAATTGCTGCCTTAAGAGAAAACAGTGAAGACCTATCTTTAATGTCAAAGGAACAATGGGCGTCCTTCCAGAGGAGGAAAATGACTTGCTTTGAAAGAGTTGAAGAAGAAAAGTGCAAAATGTTCCAGCTTAACGTGAGGGGGGAGAAAGTCAGCAGCTGTGTACTGCCACGTCCGCTCCCCGGCTGCACGACTAGGGCAGCCCTGCCAGCTTCATCTGTCTCTTGGACCCACAGGCTGAGGAGGGCGCCTCTTAGCTTGGATGGGGGCAGATAGCCGGTGTTTATTCCTAGGGAAAGTCGAGCCAGCTCCTCTCGGCCCAGGTGTGCCTGTGGGTGTGTATACCTGGATGTAGAGTTGCTGCAGTTCTCACTCATTGAAATCTGCTTTCCCGGGCCTTTGGGGAGGCCGAGGTGGGTGGATCACCTGAGGTCAGGAGCTCGAGACCAGTCTCAACATGGAGAAACCCCGTGTCTACTAAAAATACAAAATTAGTCGGGCATGGTGGTGCATGGCTGTCATCCCAGCTACTCAGGAGGCTGAGGTAGGAGAATTGCTTGAACCTGGGAGGCGGAGGTTGCGGTGAGCCGAGATCGCGCCATTGCACTCCAGCCTGGGGCAACGAGCGAAACTCCGTCTCCAAAAAAAAAAAAAAAGAAAGAAATCTGCTTTCCCTTCAAAGACAATGGGGACCTGAATGTTTAAGTGGCATGCCTGGGAACTTCAGCCACTGGCTGTTGTTCTTCCTCCAGAGCATTCCGTTTGCACCTGATTTTCTCCACATGTGGCCACTCTCCACCAGGCATTGAGATGCAGATAGATTCTAACCAACTTTGGCACCAAAGGCTCAGTGGACTAAAGACTATTTAGGTCCACCTCATTAGACTTTTCCCCATAGGTTGGGAACTTCTTCGGCCACCTTTCCAGTTTCAGATTTGGCACTGCTACATCAAGCTCCTTGCAATTTTCTGATTGTGCAATTTCATGAATTCCTGTTCTGTGCCCTGGTGCCTTTGCACATGCTGTTCCCGTTGTCTGAAATTCCCCTGGGAAGTCCTGTTCATTGCTTTAAGACTCAGCTCAAATATTTCCTCCTTCTGGAAGCCTATGTGACCTTTTAAGTGAGTTTATTACCCCCCTCCTTTGGATGCCAGGCTACTTCTACTATAGCAGACATTACCCTGAATGAAATTTATTGATTTACATGATGCCTCTATTAGGTGATGATGGTTTCGGGAGCAGGGACTTTGTTTATTCACATAGAGATAGATATAGATAGATATTATAGGTATAGATACAGACATATGTGCACAGCCTGGACTTAGCTCAGTGCCAGGCACATTGTATAGGCACAATAAATCCTTTTTGGATGAGAAGATCTAAACCTGAGGTCCTTAATCCTGGCTCGAAATTAGATTTACCTGGGAGATTATATAGAATACATCTCAATAACAGGTTCCTACCCTAAACCAAATTAATTAGAATCTCTGCAGCGCTATGTAACTTGCATTTGAATCACCTTGAGGGCTCATGAAACACAAATGGCTGACCTCCACCCCCAGAGTTTCTAATTCAGTTGGTCTGAAGTGGGCCCTAGAATTTGCATTTCTAACAAGTTCCGAGGTGATGTGGATGATGGGGGGATCTGAGGACCACACTTTGAGAACCACTATCTAGGCCCAGGACTTTCCTACTTATCCATTTCAATCAGCTTGAACCAGCTGAGATGCTCGTGCATATCCTGAAGTGGGCTAAGTGCTGTGAATTTGAGTCAGGGTTCCCTGCTTGCCCTAAAAAGGCTTCAAAGCAGCTTCCCAAATTTCAACGTGCATAAAAATCACCTGGAATCTGTTAAACTCCTGAACCTAATAAAGTAGGTCTGAGATTGGCCTGAGATTCTGCACTTGTGACAAGCTCCTAAGCAATGCCTACATTGTAGAGCAGGAACTGGCAAACTTTTTCTGTAAAGGGTAAGATACTAAATATTGTCGGCTTTATTGGCCACAGAGTCTCTGTAGCAATTACTCAACTCTACATTATAACCTGAAAGCAACCACAAACAATACAAAAGTGAATGGGCATTTTCATTCATAAATGAATGGGCATTTCAAAACTTTATTTACAAAAACAGGTGAGAAAGACAGGATTTTGCTCATGGGTCATAGTTTGCTGAGTCTGCTTCTAGAGACTTGAAAGAGCAAAACATACTGCATTGGCCAAGACAAAGTGAGGTGCAGGAGGCTGGAGAGGAGGGAAGAAATGAGTTGGGTTTGGGGTTAAAAAGTGATTTAAGCTCTGAATAGAGGAAGCAAAGGAGAGAGGACATTGTTGGCAGAGGGACAGAGGCCCAGAGGGGAGACTGAGAGCCTTCTAGCCACAATGGCATGACCAGAATGTGGGTAATTAGACTATATTAGCTTCAAAGTGACCCACTTAATTCTTTCCCCTTACACCTTCCCTGCACCAAATTAGTAGACATTTATCAGAACAGCCTGTTTCAGGAAGTAAAAGATCAGGGGCCAAGCAGCAGGTATGTGTGTTGAAGAGGGGTCTCTGAATCTTTTATTTCTTTTGCCATTGTTGAGTTTCAGGGTCCAATAGTAGAAGCAGCATGAGTGAAGAGTCCTGAGACTTTGGACTCACTATTATGTGTTCAGCGTTGTTCTAGTGCCTTAGATTGTTACATTTAACACTACCAACTCTGTGTGGTACGTACTATTAGCCCCATATTAGAGGAGCCAAGGTGATAATGCTTATCCAACCCACATGTACCACAAAAATGATTCTCTAAGGAAAAGAAGTATTCTGTTACCAGAAGAAAAATACAATACACATTTAATCAACTCCATTGCCCAATATAAGCACATACGATTTCCAAAATGCCCCCACCTAACATGGTACAAATATTCCATTTAAAACTGAAAACACACTCATACATATTCTAAAGGGAAGTCTATATAAATAATAAAAATAACTAACATTTATTAAGCTCTTCATTTATGCCAGTCACTACAATTTCTTTATATGTATTGACTTATTTAAGCCTCACAAAATTATAAAAAAGATATTACTGTTTTATCTTAGGTTTACATATGGAGAAACAGAGGCACAATGGAATGTTATTAGTTGCCAAAAGTTATGCAAGTAAGTAGTAGACTTGGGATACCAACATAAGCAATCTGATTCCAGAGCCAGTGCTCATAATTTCTACACAATCTTAACTAGTTGACTGCATCTCTCTTCAAAGACAGGATTTCTGCAATGAAAATTCTATTCTGGTGTGGGTGAAGTTTCATATGTCTAGAAAATCATGGTAAATGACATATTCACTCCCTCCTCCCCAAAATATATGATACACGATGAGAAAGAAAAAGATAACTACCATTAAAAACTCTTTCTTGGACAAAGAGAAGAGAAACAATATATTGTAATCATCAACTGTATAGCATCTACCATGGGATAAGTGGATGGTGGGTAGGAACAACCAGGGCATCTCTGCCCTGTGATGAAAGGTATTCCTTGGTCAACCCGTCTGGCTTCCCCTCGTTCTGCTCTGGCAGGAAATACTTTGTCTATTGATCCTGTGGCCATAACTAAGCGGGACAACAAGAGGTTTCCCTTCCCATGGCTACTTGCTTTCTCTTAGTGAGTTCATGAGCCTGGGACTGCCCCAGTTGTTGACCACTTTGTTGCAGATTATCATTTGTCAGGTTTTGTTTTTCAGGCATTACAACCTTCTTAAATCTTAATAAACACTTGATCAATCTGCATTCAGTCAAATCCAGTCAGAAAGATGGGTCCTTGAATCTCAACCACCATCTGGAAGTTTCTGTTCCTTGGCAGCAGGCCTTCCTGTTGTATCCACCATACTAATGATGCACTAAGGCAGGGAGGCAAGACTGAAATTTCTTTTGCTTCTCTTTGCATCCCAGAGATGGGCTTTTTATGCTATGGAAGAAAGATGATGTTCGGAGGGGTTGGATATCATGCTACCTCCAGGTTCCAGTCTCTTCTCTTTGTATTTAGCCTCCCTTCACTTCATTTATGTTAAATTTATCCTGGGATAGAGAATTTAGCTTTTCCAACTCACAGTGCTCCTCTCAGCCATTCTGGACTGCTGACTGATACAGGGTGGGCTTCTCTGAGAGAAGTTCTCTCTTCTTCCCATTAAACTTCCTTCTTCCTTATAGGACATTACTGAAGGCTATAAGAAATAGACAATTCTCTCCAATATAATTATATTTTCTATCTCTAGAACATGGTTTGAGCCTTAATAATATTACATAAAACAGTTCAATCCAGCCGACTTCCCAGCCAAGAACAGAGAAATTCTTGGTGCTCTGCAACCTACTGTGACTTAGCCAATTCTACATTTTGGGATGTCACTTACCAAACCTCACTTCCAAGAGCCAATGTTATTGTTATTTAGGTCTCATTTCATTGTAAGTGAAAGAAATCCATCTTAAAATGGCTTAAGAAGAAAAGGGAATGTATTGGCTCATGTGAATGGGAAATCCAGGGCTTCTGCTGGCTTTAGACGTGGCCGTTTCTAAAGCCTGAAATTATGCCATCAGTCTACTCTTGCTCCCTCAAAATCTCGGCTCTGATTTCCTTTGTATTGATTTTATTCTCTCTCAGTAGTTCCAGGTTTATATTTAACCAGAAGAAATAAAGCATCACTTTTTTAATACAGTTACGTATTATGTAACAATATTGCAAATAACAATGGACCACATATGTGATGGTGGTCCCATAAGATTATACTATATTTTTACTGTACTTTTTCTATGTTTAGATACACAAATACTTACCATTGTGTTACAATTGCCTACAGTATTTTGTACAGTGGCATGCTGTACACATTTGTAGCCTAGGATAAATAGGCTATACTATACAGCCTAGGTGTATAGTAGGCTATCCCATCTAGGTTTGTGTGAGTACACTCTATGACGTTCACACAATGATGAAATCGCCTAAGGACACATTTCTCAGAATGTGTTCTCAATGAGCCCCATTGAGAAGTGATGCATGACTATAATTCCAGTCAAAAACTCATTGCTGATAATCATTTACCCAACTGGAGCCACATGACCATTCCTAAACCAATCACTGTGGATAGAGAGGACACAACACAATGATTGGTCGTGCCTGGCCAAGTGCCCAAACTCAAAGCCAAGAACTGGAAATTAGCCCAACCTAAAACACACAGTCTGAAAATAGGAAGAATATTTTCCCCAGAGAAAAGAGTAGTTCTGTTAGCAGAAGAGATGCTGGACAGGCAAACAACAGAAGTCCACTTTAAGGACCATGACTATTTGTGCTGACTCTTGTTTCCCCAAAGCCCAGCCCAATGCTCGTCACATAGAGAGAACTCTATTCATATTTGTTGAATGGATGAATGAGTTCAGAGATTGTTTATATTCCAATTACTCTATGGGGAAGCCTAGTGGAGGCTGAGCTCTTTAGGATCTTCCATGAGTTCAAGTGGATAGCCCAATTTTAATGACTCCTGGATTTGCCTCATTGGTGAAATAATCCTCCTCTCTCCATAGGGACCCCTCTTCCCAACACTTCATCAGAAGGGAAATCTGGCAACTTACATGCTCCCTAAAATTTAAAAATACAACAAATTTATCTGAAGCAACAAAATTATATATTCATTCATTCATTCATTCATTCATTCCACCAACATTTACTGAGCACTTATTTTATACTAAGCATTGTGCTAGGTACAAAGATATGAGCATGAAGGTCATAATCCCTTACCTTAAGAAGCTCAAGCCTAATAGGCCAACAAATGATTTAAAAAAAAAAAAAACCCACACAAAAAAACACAAAACAAACTGGAGGCAGCTTATGAAGTAAAAGATTATGGGCTTTGCTGGCCAGGTGCGGTGGCTCACACCTGTAATTCCAACACTTTGGGAGGCTGAGGAGGGTGGATCACCTAAGGTCAGGAGTTCGAGACCAGCCTGGCCAACATGGTGAAACCCTGTTTCTACAAAAAATACAAAAATTAGTCAGATGTGGTGGCTCATGCCTGTAATCCCAGTTTCTCAGGAGGCTGAGGCAGGGGAATCGCTTGAACCTGGGAGGCGAAGGTTGCAGTGAGCCAAGATAACACCACTGCACTCCAACTTGAGCGACAGAGCAAGAGTCTCTCTTAAAAAAAAAAAAAAAAAAAAAGGTTTGGGCTTGCTGTTTGACCTTAGTTTGAAATTTGGCTTTACCTCCTAATTATCAATGAAACATTGGGAGTAATTAACCTCTTCAAGCCTCTTTTTTCTTATCAGCAAAATTAGTTATAATTATATCACCAACTTCAGAGGGTTATCATGTGAATTAAATGATAATATATATGTACAGCATGTAACTAGAGCCTGGTAGAAGTGGTAGCTCTTCTATTTGAAGCTGTGGAAGATTAGAGGAAAGATCAACTAACTCATCCTGTAGAAGTCAAAGAAGATTTGATGAAAGACATGAGATTTGAGCTGGTTCTTAAGGATGAAGAGGAGATCACAAAGTAGAGGATGATTGGGGTGGAGAGGAGCATTCTGACAGAGGAAACAGTTTATTCAAAGCTTTGAAAACCTGATGAAAATTGGTACATTTAGAGAGCAGCAAATACTTCCAGATGCCTGGGGTATTACTGGGATAGTGAGGGGAGCGGAAGGTGTGAAATGCCAGTATTCAGGGAAAGAATAAGGATTCTGGGATTTCTTTGTCCAGTGGGGTTAAAGGGTACCTGGCAATCTCTGCCCAAGAACCATAAATCATTGGTGTTCCAGGTAAGTGGGTGTCGGAACAGCCATTATTTCTTCTATACACACATTAAGATGGTACCTTTCAAATAGACGGAGAAGTTGAGGGTCCATTTATAGTTCCTTCTAAATGACTTGCAATAAATCACAATATTTATTATTCAGAGTCTTGTTTGAATGAAGCAGGGATTGTGACTTGGGGTGGGGGAGGGGTGTGGCTTTACTCCTGGGGAAAAGGCTGGGGATTTAATGAGACAATATTCATAAGGTGCTTTGAACTCCCCAAAGGGATATGCTACAGCTACCACTTAGGGACTCTGCAAGATCTGGGGAGATAATGTTTCTAAGTGAAGATGCCAGACTGCAGGAATGCTAGACAGAACAGAGGGGAGTGGAGGGGGAAGACTTGGTCCTTAAGTAATTTCTCTCATCAGCATCACAGCTAGAACAATCCATTACAGCAAGCACAGAGAAATGCCAGTTTGCCAGTTAGGGCGCTTGGGTCCAGATGCTCAGGCCTATGTGGCATCCTTCACTGGAGAAACATCCACTAGTTTCTACCCTGGGCCACACGCCACTCACATTAAACAGACTACCAGGGGCTCCGGAGCCTTGCTCACAGCCTTGGTCCTGAACCCTTCTCTCTTAGCTATCTTGTGTTCCACTTCTCATTCTAATTCCGGTGGTCAGTTATGACAGTAAAAAAGACAGCTAGGATCCAGGATTCCAAATTCCTGACTAGCTGCTTACTGATGTCACAGGTCCCTCGTGGGTGCATACTACAAAAAGAACATAAACACTTTGTCTACCACTAGGACGGGGGACGGCTAGATTGTGGGAGGGGAGGTCATTATTAGCTCCTTTCACCCTGCTGAGTCCCTCCTTTTCTCTGGATCATTCCCTCATTCCTACCTGGCATTACACATAGAGACAGGGATAGCCCCAGTTCCATGAATGGACCATTCTGGAAAGAATAAAACATTTTTTAAAAATCCATAAAGAAGAGAGAACTTCAGATCTCTTTGTTGCCTCACCCAAAGCTTGCTGCCTTCACCGTGGCCCAGTTCTTGGTCCCTGATGACTCTATTTGAATATGATCCATTTTAGAATTCCTTCTCCTTACACATTGTATTTGTTAGATGAAACTAACTGCTGTAACAAATTCTAAAATTTCAGTGGCTTAACTCTGTTAAAAGCTTGCTTTTTATTTGTGGTCAATGTGTATGTTTTTCTTCAGTCTAGGGGAGCCAGTTCACAGGGGCAGGGAGAGACAGGCTTATGTTCCATTTAGGGATTCAAGGTGACAGAGTTTTCCATCTGCATCAAGTGGCTTTCAAGGTCACCCTGGTGTTAGCATCCAATTTGCAAAAGAAGAAGAGCATGAAGGATTAGATGTGGGAGATATTGGTGGGCCAGGCCTCAGAGGGACACACCTCACCACCGCTCATAATCCATCAGCTAGATTGCCATAATATGACCCCACTTAACAGCGAGGAAGGCAGGAAATGTAGTCTTACTGCATGATTAGAGCAGGAGTGAATGGAGGATTTGATTAACAGCTAGCTAGCTTAACATGATATGGATCTGCAAGATCCAAATTGTAAAATATTACGTGAGAATTTGGCTTTAAGGATACAGGATCAAGGTGTTGGAAAGAGTATGGCAGCACTTGCAGATCCCAGTCAAATCAATGGAAAGCCATTGAAGACATGGTGGGGAAGATTAGATATTTGCTCCAGTTTGAGAAATGCTGCTTGCAGGAGTCTCATGAGCTGGTGAGTTGGACAGAGGGCTGGGGCCTCAGAGGCCCAGGGCAATAGGGAGATACCACATGTTGATAGTTCTGTGTAGAAGTGGCCATCAAAAAGACCAGACAGTGGGACAAGCTTAGGGATATATAAAGGGGTTGGTTGAAAACCTCATCTTTGCAGATTTTAAGTCTTTAAGAAAGATGACAGGCATATGGGAGGAGGAGAAGTCTGTGAATAGGTTACAAAAATCCTTCATGACTGAAAGTGGCACAGAGGTTGATAAATAATATCACTGGAGTTAGGAAAAGAGCAATGGGACTGCCTTAAAAGAGATGCATAAGGAAAGAGTCATACAGTATTCTGGACATGTGAGCAGAAAGGTAGGAGGATTCCCAGCTCCATGGCGTGGTCTTGAGGTGGAAGGTATGAGAGCAGGAGCAGCCTTTGCTTGAGAGGGCTTAGTTGGCTCTGGCTGCTAGGACACAGCACCATAGACTGGTTTATAAACAACAGAAATTGACTGTTCCAAGTTCTGGAGTCTGGGAAGTATATTGTCAGGGTGCCAGTATGGTCAGGTTCTTCTGAGAGCCCTCTTCTGGGTTGCAGACTGTCAACTTCCTGTTGTATCCTCACATGGAGGAAAGACAGCTAACTCACTCTTGGGGCTCTTCTTAAAAGGACACCAATCCTATTAATGAGAGTGCCACCATCATGACCTAATCACTTCCCAAAGGACCCACCTGCAAATACCATCACATTGGAATTTAGGGTTTCAACATATGAATGTGAGGGACACAAACATTCAGTCCATTGCAGCCGTAAAAGATACAGTGGGCTTAGATGCAACCAGGTCTCAGTCCAGATGAAGCAGTGCAGAGAGCATACCAGGAGGCCTTTGAGGGTAGGCAGGGATCTTATAGGGCCCCAATGCAGAGGAGATCCCAAGAGGAGAATAGCTTGGGAATGGGCCAGGGCTGACCTGGGTGGGACTTTGAGAAAATGGGAGAGAAGATCCGACCAGATGGACCTCGGACTGAGGAAGATAACAAGCCCCACTATGACTAGTGCGTTTCACTGTATGTGAATTATACCCCAATTTAAAAATAATAATAATAATAATAAAACTCATGAGGACAACTTTTTAAAAAATGATGTAAATTACATCGAAATATATCAACCATTTCCCCCAAATGAAGAAGTTTGGGTTTTATACACATTTTTAAGAGGTTTAAAGTATGAAGAAGACCAAATAACTTTTTAAAATCTAAATATAATGGCTAATATGTGAACAATAATGAATATTTAAGAAAGACCTCAAACAAAGAAATGAATTATTCTGCTGCTGTCTTCCTCAAGCACATGAAGTTTCTCTGAGCTGGCGTATGTTTCAATTCAGGTTGGTAATGCCTGACAGAGAAGTAGAAAGTTAGTTTCCTTGGGAAAGAAAAAGAATGGATTCCATCTTAAAGATTAAATTTTGATCTGAGAGCTATAAGAGCAGTGTCAAATAATTACTATTGTTATTTTTACAAATCTATTTCACTTTATAACAAGTTGGGAAATTTCTGACTTGGTTTAAATGAGACCTCAATTCTCCCAGGCCTGATCTGCCACCTGAGGCAGGATCTCCTGCTGAAAAAGTGCTGTGCTGAGGCATTAAAATGGCAGCTCCCACTGAGAGAAATAACGGAGCCAGATTCTTGCAGCAGAGATGCTGAACAGTAGGGGAGGAAGTGAGGAAGGGAAGCTAATTTTTCCAGGCAGATCTGAATGCTTCTTTTTCATTGGCCCTCTTAGTCAATATTTATCTAGCTATTCGAAGAATTATAACCAATTGTTGATCTCTTTTTCCTTTTCCTTAAATGTATTTCTTTGCCTCTTCGTAGTACACTGAACTTGGGGGAACAGAATGAAGTTCTAGCTTCTTCATTCCAAGCCTTACGATATCAGAAGAAAACTTGTGGCTGAGATTTGACCAAACTGTGAGGCTCAGACAATTAGTGCAAGCCCCGTGGAAAAGAAAGCTTATGCCCCCACCTTCCAGGTGTTGATTTATAGAGTTAAGCTTCTTTAAGTATATTTTCCTAGAGTCTTTTGTTTTTATTTTTGCCTTGGCGCCATTTGGAGTGGGCTTTACTGACCAATCCTTCTGACTCACTGCTTTCTCTGACTGTAGACATTAGAATAGTTTTCCTGGGAGAAGAAATCTTCTTTGCTATTTTAAATTACAGTGGGATACACAGAAAATGTAGAGTAAAAGGTCCCAACTGGCATTTCTGTAACTGTTGAGTAAGAAGCGTAAAGGAGCCCAGGTTTTGCTGGCCTTCCACCTTGGCTTTTTGATGGGGAGCCTGAGCCAAGTCCATAGAGGTCCAGAAGCCAGGGGAGAAGTCAGAGATCAAGTCTAAGGGGAAATGCCTGAGTCTGTGTACAGATGTTTTCTTGAGAATGCCTTAAGGAATACCAGTGAGGAAGTGAAGAAAGCAGAATTGGGTGGAGTTGAAGGGGAAGTTGAGCTGAGATGCAGTTCCAACAGATCCCAGGAGAGCTCTGAGGCTGAAATGACTCTCAGAGATCTCCAAAATTGAGATGAGAGGGCTGGAACTTTGTATCCCCACAATGACTAGTGGTTGAATAGAGGCTGTCCCCCATGGAGGGGCTACCTTGAGAAAGGCAGTTCCCTTCAGCTAAGGACAATTTCTGTAGATAGTCAGCAGGCAACGCTCCCAGCAGCTGGGAGTGAATGCTCAGCTCTGATGGGGGGAATGTGAGTGGTACATCACACACTCATTATGGGGCCACTCTTTATACATGTATACAATTTACTGCTGAAGCCTTTTTTGGACTCTAAAATGTGACTATTTTCTGTCACTTATGTCTCAGTCTGTTTTGTGTTGCTGTAACAATACCACAGATTGGGTAATTTATAAAGAAAAGAAATTCTCACAATGCTGAAGGCTGAGAAGTCCAAGATCAAGGTGCCAGCATCTGGTGCAGGCCTTCTTGTTTACAGCATCCGTGATAGAAGGTGGAAGAGAGGGCAGGAAAGCCAGAGGTTGAACTCCTAGCATGAAGTCCTTTAATAATTGACAATAATCTACTCATGAGGATGGAGCCCTCATGACCTAAACACCTACCATTAGGCTTCACCCTTCAACACTGTTTCATTGGGGATTAAGTTCCCAGCACATGCTTTTGGGAGGGTGCATTCAAGCCATCGCAATTTGCTTCTGGATTTACACTTGCATGACAATTCTACATCTGTCATCTAGTTTCTTAAATCCTAATAGAATTCTAGTTGGGAAGGGAACATGATCTAATCCAACACCCTCATGTTACAAATGGAGAAACTGAGGCTATGAGAGCAGGAATAAGTTGCTTTTGGTGCCAGACTCAGGATTGGAATCAAGTCTTTTGACTTCCAAACTGCCATGCTCTTTCCACTACCAATGTATGCTGCCTCCATTTCATTCTTATGGTGGCCCTGAAAAATATGAAGGAAAAGTGTATTTTCTTTATACCTGGGAGATATTGTGGGTTTGATTCCAGATAATTGAAATAAAGCAAATATCACAATAAAATGAATTATATAATTATTTTGGTTTCCCAATGCATGTAAAAGTTATGTTTATACTATACTGTTTGTCTCTTAAATGTGCAATAGCATTATGTCAAAAAAAAAGTACATGCCTTAATTTAAAAACTACTTTATTGCTAAAAAAATGCCAACTATAATATATCTGAGCCTTCTGGGAGTCATAATCATTTTGTTGGTGGAGTATCTTGCCTCAATATGAATGGTTGCTGACTGATTAGGGTGCTGGTTGATGGAAATTGGGGTGACTATGGCAATTTATTAAAATAAGACAACAACGAAGTCTGTTGCATCAATTGACTCTTCCTTTCAGGAAAGATTTCCCTGTAGCATGCAATGCCATTTGATAGTGTTTTACCCACAGTAGAACTTCCTAACTTCCTTCAAAACTGCAGTCAATTCTGTCAACCCCTGCCACTGTTTTATCAACTAAGTTTATTTAATATTCTAAATATTTTGTTGTCATTTCAACAATATTCATAGCATCTTCACCAGGAGTAGATTCCATCTCAAGAAACTGCTTTCTTCACACCTCCATAGAAAGCAACTCCTCATCTGTTCAAGTTTTATAATGAAATTTTATCATGAGATTCAGTCACATCTTCAGGCTGCACTTCAAATTGTAGTTCTCTTACTATTTTCACCACATCTGCAGTTACTTCCTCCAATAAAATCTTGAGCCCCTCAAAGTGATTCAGGAAGATTGGGATTAACTTTTCCATCAGACAAATCACCATCTATGGCAGCTATAACATTATGATATATTTATTAAACAACAAGACTTAAAAATCAAAATTACTCCTTGATCCATGGGCTAAAGAATGGATATTGTGGTAACAGGCATGAAAACAAATATTGATCTCCTGTACATCTCCATCAGAGCTCTTGGTTGACCAGGTGTGTTCTTACTGAGCTGTAATATTTTGAAAGAAATCTTTTTCTGAGCAGTAGGTCTTAACAGTGGGCTTCAAATATTCAATAAGCCATGCTATAAATAGAATGCTATCATCCAGCCTTTGTCATTCCATTTATACAGCACAAGCAGAGTAGATTTAGCATAATTGTTAAGGGTCCTTGGCTTTTCAGGATGGGAAATGAGCATTGGCTTCAACTTAAAGTCCCCAGCTGCATTAGTCCCTAACAAGAGAGTCAGCCTGTCCTTTGAAGTTTTGAAGCCAGGCATTGACTTCTTCTTTCTAGCTATGGAAAGTCCTAGATGGCACCTTCTTCCAATAGAAGGCTGTTTTGTCTACATTGAAAATGTGTTGTTTAATGGAGCCGCCTTCATCAATTTGTTTTAGCTGGATCTTCTGGGTAACTTGCTGCAGCTTCTACATCAGCACTTGCTGCTTCACATTTTATGTTACGAAGACAGTGTCTTTTCTTAAACCTCTTGAGTCAAACTCTGCTAGTTTCATACTTTTCGTCTGCAGCTCCTCAACTTTCTCATCTCTCATAGAATTGAAGAGAGTTTGGCCCTTGTTCTGAATTAGGCTTTGGCTTAAGGGAATGTTGTAGCTGGTTTGATTTTATATCCCGACCATTAATGCTTTCTCAGTATTAGCAATAAGGCTGTTTTGCTTACTTATTTGTGTGGTAACTAGTGTAGCACTTTTAATTTCTTTCAATAACTTTTTCATTGCATTCACAACTTGGCTAACTTTTTGTCACAGAATGCCTGGCTTTCAATCTATCTCAGCTTTCAATGTGCCTTCCTCACTAAGCATAATTGATTCCTAGCTTTTGATTTAAAGTGAAGGATGTGCAACTTTTCCTTTCACTTGAACACTTAGATGCCATTGTAGGAGTATTAATTGGCCTAATTTCAATATTGTTGTGTCTAAGGGAATAGGGAGGCAGGAGCGGAGAGAGAGAGAGAGAAATGGAAAAATAGCCAGTGGTAGAACAGTCAGAACACACACAACATTTATTGGTTAAGTTTGCCCTCTTACATGGGCACAACTTGTGATGCCTCAAACCAATTACAATATCAAGGGTCACTGATCCCAGATCACCATAACAGACACAATAATAATAATGTAGTAGTCTAATGTAATAGCATAATAATGTAATAATAATAATGTAAAAGTTTGAAATATTGTAAGAATTACTAAAATGTGACACAGAGACCCAAAGTGAACACATACATGCTATAGGAAAAAAGTCACCAATCGACTTGCTCAACTCAAGGTTGCCACAAACCTTCAACTTGGCAAAAACTCAAAATCTGAAAGCACAATGAAACAAAGCACAATAAAATATATAAATGCCAATATTTATATAAAAATGAAGTAATCTGGCAAATCTCATGTAAACCAAAAATGAAATTCTAAGACCCCCCAACCATCTGAACAGACTTCCTCCTAGGCCAGGGCACTTTAAAATTTAACCTGAAAGACCATGAAGGGAAGTGGGTGTAGGACCTACCCCATTATGCCTCTCCAGTATTAACATCAAAACAACCTTAAGTCTGATAAGAACCATTTAAAATTTATTCTCTCTGAAGCCTGCTACCTGGAGGCTTTACCTGTTTGATAAAACTTTGATCTCCACAACTTCTTATCTCAACCCAGACCTTCCTTTCTATTGATAACTCTTTCAACTAATTACCAATTAGAAATCTTTAAATCTACCTATAATCTAGCTTGGAAGCCCTACCCCCACCACCCCTCCACCCCCACTTTGAGTTGTCCCACCTTTCTGGACTGAACCAATGTATTTCTTAAATGTATTTGATTAAAGTCTCATGTATCCCTAAAATGTATAAAACCAATGCACCCTGACCACCTTGGGCACATGTTCTTAGGATCTCCTGAGGGCTGGGTCACAGGCCATGGTCACTCATATTTGGCTCAGAATAAATCTCTTCAAATATTTTATAGAGTTTCACTCTTTTTGTCAACACTCACAAAGGTAGAAAGTGGAAAGATTCTACAGGTCTGTTAGAGGACAAAGCTGTTGCTCTGCCCACCACATCACCCAGGGGGACCTTCCCCAGGAGGCCCCACCTCTATTCAGTGAAGCTCAATGACCATTTATTGAGCAACTGGACACTGTAGGCCCCGAAAAAATAAAGATTAATCACTACATCAACTTTCAATGAGTTCATCCCATCTAAGTGGGGTAAAAAATAAAAATATAAACCAGTTAAGAGCTACTTGGTAAAGGTTCTGAATGACTAAAAAATGCCCCAACAGAGGAGGACCCTAACTCAGCCTGAAGGCTTCCTAGAAGAGGTGATACCTGAAGGTATTCATTTACATTTGAACCATGATTCATTCACATTGAACAATGCCTCATCGTCCCTCCACGCCAGCACCTTGACTTCTAAGGCATTCTCTAGCTCAGGTGTCTCTCCATTATCCTTGCAGTGACCAGAACCAGCCACCTAGAAGAGGAAACCAGAGCAAAGTTTTCCCCCACCCACCAATGACAGCCCATCTGTAACAGATAATTTATTAAGCCCTCTCAAATCTGAGTGCTCATCCTCTTCCCCTCACCCTCACATTTGTCTTAGTTTATATATCATGACTGCTTAACTAAACAAGTAAAATCACCTCCTGTCTGGTCTCCCTGCCCCCAGTTTTGCCCTGCCCTCTCCTTTCTGTTCGTACCATACAGGGCATATATGATTTTGCCATTTTCTGTTAAAAATCTTTCTATGACCCCACAACAACTTTCTCTTGATGTGATGTGTTGACACTTGTATGGCTTCACATGCTGTTTATCTGCCTGGAAAACCCTTAACAGAATCCTTTTTGCCTTGTAAACTCCTTGCATAATCATTTAATGTGTAGCTGTTCAAAGATGTAAAAACCATTCTTAGCTTGTAGTTTAGTCCTTGAGAGCCAGATTTGGCCTATGAGTTGCAGTATGCTAACCCCTTGCCATAAAGGGTGAGTAGAGAGGGTCCACACTGAGGGGAAAGGCCAGGGAGATAAGCAGTGGCTGATCATGGAGGGCTAAAATGGCAGCCAGAAAATCTAGGACTTGACTGTGGAATCAATGGTGAACTATCAAAGAGCTTTAAGCAGGGAAGGGACATGATCTGATTTGTGTTTTATAAAGGTTCAGCTAGTGCAGTAGCAAAGGAAGTCTTTATTCATCTGAACTAGAAAAACTATATCCATCCAGTCACTATCTTCTGATCCCAACATGTGAGCATCTCAGGTGGATTCCAACACCATCTCTTTTTCCAAGTGAGGAATTGTTGGAAAGAGGTAACCCTCAGGACTATAAGCTCTTCTATCTTTCTGCAAGAGCAAGGGTCCTTGGATTTGTGAGAACGTTCCTTGGGGACAACTTTCCTTATCCCTTCCAAGGAAAATAAAAGGGCCATTTGTAACCAATCAACAGGGCCCATGAAGAACATTCTCTGTGCCTCTGCAGACCCATTTCTGCCTGGGTCTCCTGATGACAATGGTTATTTATCTGACCTTCTCTTCCACATCATTCCAACTCCCACACTTAGTTCCAAAACAGGTCTTACATCACTCAGGAGCCAAGCCAAGCCAGGCTGAAAAAGGAAGTAACCATAGCCAGGCCAGTGTTCCAGCACTCTCTACAGACATCAAAACAAAGACAGGGTAAAGTCTGAAGAAATCACCTGCAAAAAATCAAAGCAAGATGTTGGCATCTTCTTCAGGGATTGTCCCAAATTAAGATTGAAATGTCTGTGCATAAAACAGGCAAGGGAGTCAGAAGTCTTTCCAGGGGATGCCTTAGTAGCTAAATCAGATGATGACAATTGCTGGATATTACAGATTTGTGCATAAGTTAAATGAGTATCTGCTTTTGGTTGCCAGTGAGACCACCTTAAGAATGTCAGCTTAATACTGGCCTCTAGGGAGGCCATACCCACTTTACTGCCAGTATTAACTCTCCTCTATACACTTCCCTCCAAGCAAAGAACCTTGATTCTGACTGTACTGACTTGCTGAGGTTGTGGTAATTGTACTTTGCCATTATCATGCTGTGTCTACCTTCATGCTGTAGTGCTGGTGTGAGATCTACTCTGTTAGCTCCAGGCTAGAAGAAGGCCAAATTAGTCATTCAAATACTAAGTCTTCAATGCATCTGCACCACCTCTCCCATGCCACAATCCTTTATTCAGGTAAAGTGACATCCTCAGCATTCTATAATAATCCTCTAGGGATAATGTCACCAAGGAGGGACAAAGCTTTTGGTTTCATGAGTTCTATTTAGGATTGAGCTTTAGAAACATGGTTCAAATGGATCAAATAACTTGAAGTTGGCAGGCTTTCAAAGTTTTTAAATTATGTTAGGAAAGTCATCATGAGAAGTGCCTACAGTTGTCCCAGTATAACCTTTCCAATATTCTGATGGCCAAATATTTCAGATAAAATATCCCAACAAGTTGCTGGGTCCCTAAGGATCTTATAGTCCAGACCTCACGTTTATTAAAAAAAAAAAAAAACTGTGAATATAGCAAATTATCCCACCAAATACCTGGCTATTTTGATGGCCTGCAGAGAACACATTTATTTTCTGCTGTAGCAAGAATCTGTCTATCCATCTTTAAAAAGAAGACCTTGGCTGACAGGGTTCATTTGGTGCTTCTCAGAATAGGATGGCTTTGGGGCAGGTAGAGGTATTATAGGATATTTGTGAAGGATTATTTCTGGATTGCTAAACTACTTAGTGACCTATTTTGAGGTTATCCAGTTAAGACTGGGGTACTATTTAAGAGGAAGAGGAAGCTCCAGAAGTAGTAATAATCCCAACATCCCCACCACCACTGCCTTTCACCTTTGGAGAATTGGTAAAGGAAGGCTGTGACCAAGTATTTAGCGTTCTGCCTTCACGAGATTCCATTAAGTCCTTATCTTATGCAAAAAGTCAGCTTTGAGGACCTGGGATTAAATTATATTAGGGCAAAAATGAAGAGGAAAGGGACCCTACAAGTCTCACTACCAAAGGCTTGTATATATGACAAACCAGGCACCCAACTCACAAATCAGAACCGCTGGCCTTAAGCAATCATTTGCAAGGTTGGGGTATATGTGTAGAGGGTCACTGGGTGTGCCGGCTCAAAGGGGGAAAACCACCTGCTTACACATCCACTGCCTGGCGGAGCAAGGAGCCCACACCCAGGAAATACACAGGTGGGGACTAATTGCTTCACCCACTATAGCAGGCTTATTCCACTATCCAAAGTCACCCAGATTATAGGAGAGAGGGTGTCTTTAGTATGTAGATGTCCTGTCAGAATTCACCCAGATGATGTGAAAATTCTGAAAATAGTATTAAAAGAAAAACTTTAGAATAATCAGATGTAACAGAGTTTAATTGAATGAAGATCAGCTCACCAACTGGGCAGTCTTAAGGACCAGAATAGGTTCAGGGCAACTCCAGGGATGCTACTTGGTTGGGTAACATTTACAGACCAAAAAAGGAAAGTGACATACAGAACACAGAAGCAAGGTACAGAAACAGCAGGGTTAGGTACAGGTTGGCGTTTGCCTTATCTGAACACTGTTTAAATATTTGGCTGCCTGTAATGGACTGAAACCTGGCTGCAGTGATTGGCTGAGACTCGCTACCTGTTATGAGAGTACGTTACACTCTGTGTACACAGCAAGTCAGGTTACAGTTTAATATGTATGAAGAAACCTTTAAGCCAATATTAAAATATGTATGAAGGCCCCAGTCTAATGGAAGTGTGCAAGTCTAATAAAACTCCACTTACAAAGTTTGTGCCTGGATCCTCTGGTCTCCCTGACTGAGGCAAGTATCACATGTCTTAAGTTCCTCTTGCAGAGCAGGTCTGGGCTTCTGCTGGGCTGACTCAACTTTGTTGGGCTATTCTCCTGAGGCAGTTCTCATGACCAGATCTCTGACAATCAATTATTTCACTGGATCACTATGACTTCCCTGGGGCCAATCATTCCCTGCACCTTGTACACAAGCAAGGGTCCAACTCTGCCTGGTATGACTAGGTGAGTACTTCTTGGGGGTCAGCTCTTTGGTGCCTACTGTGTAATCTGAAGCTCTGCAGAAGCACTAGGTGTTCTTCAGGTGTCTCAGGTGTAACCTGAATGAGGATCATAACCAAGAGCCCTTGCTAGATTAAGGCACTAACCCCAACCCCACAGGCTGGCCAGGGCAGATGGGACCATTTGGTGAGTGGGGTGATCACTTAGCTTTGCAACTTTTTCTTCCCTGGAATGAATGCCATCAACACCCTACCTGCACTTCTACACCTTGCAAAACAGAAATCTAGCCATTGCCTGTGGGTACCTCCCAGCTAAACCACCACACACTCATAAACTCATAAAGGGACACTGCATTATTTCTCTGTATGGGAAAGAAGCTGAACTTTGGACCTGGTCAGGCTCACTCAAATATCCTTGAGCTTGGGGTGGAGAGAGGAGACATGCCTCTGACACCCCATTAACATGAGAAAGTAGACTGAGAGCAGGGGAGTTATGCTGTTCAACAATAGTGGCAAGCATTCATCGCGTGTTTACTATGGGGCAGGCATTGTTTAAGTACTTTGCATGTATGAAATCATTTAAGCCTTCCGATAATCAGCCAAGGTACATCGTGTTTTTGTTTCTTTCTTTTGTTTTTTGTTTTTTTGGGGTTTTTTTTGAGATGGAATCTCACTCTGTCACCCAGGCTGGATTGCAGTGATGTGATCTCGGCTTACTGCAACCTTCGTTTCCCAGGTTCAAGTGATTCTCCTGCCTCAGCCTCCCAAGTAGCTGGGACTACCGGTGCGTGCCACCACACTCGGCTAATTTTTGTATATTTATTTTATTTTATTTTATTTTATTTTGAGAGGGAGTCTCCCTCTGTCTCCAGGCTGGAGTGCAGTGGCGTGATCTCCACTCACTGCAACCTCTACCTCCTTGGTTCAAGCAATCCTCTCTGCCTTAGCCTCCTGAGTAGCTAGGATTACAGGCAAACACCACCACACCCAGCTACTTTTTGTATTTTTAGTAGACATGGGGTTTCATCATATTGGACAGGATGGTCTCAATCTCCTGACCTCATGATCTACCCGCCTTGGCCTCCCAAAGTGCTGGGATTACAGGCATGAGCCACTGCACCCACCCTTGTATATTTATTAATAGTAGAGGTGAGTTTCACCATGTTGGCCAGGCTGGTCTTGAACCCCTGACCTCATGTGATCCACTTGCCTTGGCCTCCCAAAGTGCTGGGATTACAGGCATCAGCTGTCGTGCTGGGTCTGTTTGCATTCTATGTATGAGAAAAATGAAGCACAGAGAAGTGAAGGGGTTTGATGCGCATAGTAAGTGGCTGAATGAGGAATCAAACCCAGGCTGCTGGCTCCTGAACCCGAGTCTAACCTTTATTCCTCTCCTAGGACTGTATTTCACATTCTATAATTTAATCCTTCCAGGTACGCTGAAAGCTTTACTAGCCCATTTTATGGAGAAGAGGTTGAGTTTCAGAGAGGCTAAAAAATTTTTCCAAAAATCACAGTGTTAGCCAAGCAGGGACTTCAGTCCCTGCCTCCAAGGCCCACATTTTGACCCCATATGACACTCAGTAGGTTTGTTTTCCAGAAGTTTTTTTGTTTTTTTTTTTGGTCAGCTTTTAAAATGACTTTAAAAGTTTACTCAACAGAAGTAATTTCATTACTATTTTGGGGAGGGAATCACCAACTTTTTGGTGCAAACAATGCTAGCCTTCTTTTAAGCTTTAGGAGCACAACTTCTTAGGAAATGACATAAGCAATAATTCGACACCTCCATCTCCCTTAAAATAATATATTTTATTAATGCTTGCATAGCTTTAGCAAGTTAGCCTGAGATAAATGATAGAGTTCCACTATCCAGAGGCAAAAGCAGGGTCTATTAGAACTCATTATTGCATTTTCCGGAAGTTTTAAAGCGTATGAGGTGGGAGAGCCATTCAGAGAGGATAAAAAATAGATATTTAGAGGGTAATTAAATTAATATGTATTTTTCACACATTGTGGATTTGAAGTTACATCATGTGGGGTTTGGAACAGAGAAATATATTACATGTTACTTAGTTTGCAAATAAAATGTCCATGCCTTATTCATTTAATGACATGAAAGCCTAGAAAAGGATGGAAACAAACTGGGACAAGTAAAAAAATAAATAAACAAAAAGACCCTTAGGGATTTAGAAAAACAAACAAACATGTTTTTCAGTACTTTTTAAAATTGTCATGGTTTCTCTTCCTTGGTTATTGTAGAGCTCTCCTGCAGTCACACACAATTTGCAGTTGACCATTTGGGAGAAAGTATTTTGGCCCAATTGTGTAGTCTCTCTGTCCCATCCACAAAGGATGGCACAGTCCAGAGGGCTGCCGCCATTCATCACACGGGCTCAGCTTTTAGACTCAGCTTTTAGAGCCACCCCATGGGGAAGGGCAATTGTTCCTCATGGTCCCAAGGGAGGACATCAGTTTGGCTGTGACAGTCCCCAAATCACAAGCATAATTATTCCAGGGGAAGTATTATAGGACCAACAAAAAGAAATCTGTGCTGTATTATTTTGTAAGTTCCAACTGGTTGGATATGAAACAAAACAAAAAAGAAATTACATACTTGATGCAAAATTAGAACATTTAACATTTCTATTTCTTTTAGACATTTTAATCTATTCCTCCATGAGTATAGCTAATGGTTGTCTAAAAGCTTTTGCCACTTTTCGACTGCATTTTAAGATGCCTATTTTCTCTAGCTGGTCCTTCCAACAAAACCATGTTCGTTTTGTTCTTAGGATTTATTTCCAAGGATACAGTTCTTAGAGTAATTTAGGAATTATCCAAAGAATTATTAAAGGATTTAAGAATCTTAATATAGCAGTATTAATTTACTAAAGGATCCTTCAGGAAATGTCTCTGAATGTCTGATGGTGAGGAAAATCTTAGAAAAAATTATTGAAGCCATGGAGAAATACGATGCTACTGTGATAAGTCTTTTTATGTAAAAATGTGTATATATATATATGTATATTACATTTATATCTGGCAAATTCCTTTGATAGTATTATGCTAATACTTTTCCCAAAACATATTATTTTCATCATCATGAAGAGATACATGATGTGTAAGCTGATCTGCAAGGAAGGATAATATGCTTGTTGATGAATGCCTTTTCTATTTACAGTTCTATTCTTAAAGGTAATTAAATTCAACTTTGATCTCAGCTTAATAAGAAGAACTATTTGGGTTTCAAAAGTAATATTTAATATCAGAAAGCCAGTCCTCTAAGTATTTCCTTGTGTTAGCTAGTGGTGAATGAGCCAGATGGTATTAATTAAACAACCAACCTTGAGCACAGAAGAGTACACAAAATCTCAATCAGTGACTTTAAAGATTCTTCTCCCTCCTTGGGCACATTAAGTTTTCATCTACAACATCTGAGGGACATCATCTGCTTTGCTCATATATCACCCCAGTAATGAGTTGAAAATAGAATTTCTCCTCCATAGAGCATTTCTATAATTTGTAGGAAAATGCTGTGAAAGCTTTGTATGTAAGAGCAAGAGTTCAAAAGTCATGATCATGTGCAGAAGGGGACTCCTCCCTTGCTTGCTACAATAGTGGGTCTATGAACTGGCCAACCTTTCCTTTCACTGAGACCCTGGGGGTTTTCTGGAGGTAGCAACTGGGGTGGAGCTGACCTGTGGGAAAGGAAAATGGTCACCTTGCATTGGTGCAAAGGATAGAAAAGAAGGACCCCTTGTGGTTGGGCAGTAGAAAAAGGAGTGAGATAAAGACAGATGTCCGAACTTGGGATTCCAAGCTGAATGCTGTTCAATGGATGGTGCAAACCTTCTCCGCGTTCCTTATACAGTCTCCAGTGAAATCCACATTGTTCACAAATGCTGTTGTACAATTTAATTCTGTAGGATAGTTCAGAGAAGAGAACAGGAAACAACTGATGTCCTGGTTACATTCTCGCAGAACCAACACAAGTAGTGGTAAGAACCCCAAAAATCTACAGTTCTGAAAATGAGTTGAAAAGTTGCGAATGGTGTTTTGCTTTTAGAAGTGAGTGACAGAGTATTGACCCAGATTGCTTTCTGTGTAATCTAAGAGAAGTATCTACTTGAGAGTGTAAATAGTAGGAAAATAATAAGACACTAAATATGCAGGCTCCCAAATGAATGACCTATGTTAGAATTAAATAATTTACTAGACATGTGACCACAAGCAAATCACTTTACATCTCTGGAATTCATTTTCCCAGGTGTGCAATAAAAAGCTTTGCCTAAATCAGCAATGAGCAAACTCTTGGCCTGAAGAATGCATTGGCCCACCTAGTTACACGTATAATCTGTGTGTGAATTTATGACAGCAAATATTATCTTTGATATAATTTAAGCATGAAGTTAGAAATTAGAAGGTTGCTTCTTTTTTTTTTTTTTTTTTTTTGATACGGAGTCTTGCTCTGTCTCCCAGGCTGGTGTGCAGTGGCGCGATCTCGGCTCACTGCAAGCTCCGCCTCCCGGGTTCATGCCATTCTCCTGCCTCAGCCTCCCTAGTAGCTGGGACTGTAGGTGCCCGCAACCACACCCGGCTAATTTTTTGTATTTTTAGTAGAGACAGGGTTGCACCGTGTTATCCAGGATGGTCTGGATCTCCTGACTCGTGATCTGCCCGCCTCAGCCTCTCAAAGTGCTGGGATTACAGGCGTGAGCCACCGCGCCCGGCCGAAAGTTGCTTCTTTATTGCAATTTCCACAATATTCCCAGAAATTAACATTTCAGTGACTAAAAGGCAGTGCCACATTCTTTAATTGGCATTTTTCTACATGGTTTTCTAAGCTAAAATATAACAGGTATCAAATTATTAGAATATATATTTTTCCACAGGAATCAATAAAGCTATTTTTTTCATTTTGTCTGATAGAAAATGGGTCATATATACTTTTTTGAGGGGAGAGATAGTGCAAAAGAAAAAGTTTGCTGTCACTGGGTAGAATATTTCTAACTCTTTTGGAAATTACGGCTAAGGCTTCTCAAAGTGAACTTTGTAGGTGACTAGTAAATCTCAATTGGCCTACAGTAATTCTGTATTATAACTAGAAATCAGGGTCTCACAACTAAATTGCTTGGAAAAATTGTTCTTTTTAAATTCTGTTAACTGTAAAGAAGTGATAAAAACAAATGAATCAGTTACTTCTCTGATACTTATTATTATTTAGGGTGACAGGAAGAGGGGAAATTGACGCTGCTGACTTGCTCCTTTGTTCTAAATTTATTGTTGAAGACTCTCTTGTTCTGTGAACTTTCCTTTTGGATTCCAAACCTCATTTGTAATTAAATCTCTAAAGAATAGAAAATCAAGAAGCAAGTTGCCACCCAAGAAAATACAACTGATTTAACACTAAATTTCCAATTGTTCTCCCTGCTTCCGTATTTTTGTGCCTCTAATTCATATTAAACCCAGCCACCGTTATACTCTACTCAAAGCCCAGCTCTGCTCACATTGTTCTCCTGCTCAGAAACCTTCAGAGTCTCCTCAGCATTTGGAAAAGCAAACCTGTAATTTTTAGCCTGGCCTTTGGTGCCACCTGCCATTATGGAATGAAGGCTCTCATTAAACTTCCCTAGGCCTTGATTGCCCCCTTCTCTGCATTTTATTCACGCTCTTCCTCCTAACTAGATGGGCAGCCCTCTGTGCCCCAAGTTCCCAGAAGTCCACTGGGGTACCCTTCTTTTCTGGACATTTTTCTGGAGAGTTAGAATCATATGTACTCTTGGGGTATTTTGTATCTCATAGATGAAGTTGAATCATCTTCCTTTTAATAGACGTAATTATTTGCATCTTATTACCCTTTCAAGACTATAAGCTTCCTAAAGCATGTAACTCATTCTCATTCATCTCATGCTAAACCACATTCTTTCCAATACTCCAAACTGCATCTTTCCTTTAGAGAAGTGGCTAAACTAACTGTATTGGTAGTGTGTCTCCTTGAAATGGAAACATTTGATTGGTGTTCTCATAGCTTCTTAACCCATAGGTAGCCTTTAAATTCTGCCTCCTGTCACCCATTAAAGAAAGACTGTCAGTCAGAGCCCTTCTTTGCCTATTCCTTGCTTCTAGTGACCGTGGGCAACCCCCAGTGTTCCTGGCTGTAGGTGCCTCACTCCAATCCTCCCTCTTCACATGGTGAGCTCCCCGAGTGTCTTCTTTCCCCCATGTCCCTTTTCTTCTATAAGGACACCAGGCATGTTGGATTAAGATCCACCCTAACCCAGTATGACCTCATTTTAACTTGATTACATCTGCAAAGACCCTGTTCCAAAAAAGGTCAAATACACAGGTACTGGGTGTTGGGACTTAAACATCTTTTGTGGTAGGACACAATTCAACCCACAACCCTCCCAGTACAGCGTACTCACAGAGAGTCACATAACGCCACCCTTCATGCACTGCAGATGAGTACCCCAGCTTACGCCTCCTCTCCACCTTCCCACTCAGAGACAACAGTAACCCCAAAACTCTTATAAAAGAAATGACAGTGGCCAGGGGCGATGACCCATGCCTGTAATCTCACCACTTTGGGAGGCCAAGGCAGGCAGATCACTTGAGGTCAGGAGTTTGAGACCAGCCTGGCCAACATGGTAAAACCCTGTCTCTACTAAAAATACAAAAATTAGCTGGGCATGGTGGCACGTGACTGTAATCCTAGCTACTTGGGAGGCTGAGGCATGAGAATTGCTTGAGCCTGCGAGGCGGAGGTTGCAGTGAGCCAAAATTGTACCATTGCACTCCAGACTGGGTGACAAAGCAAAACTCTGTCTCAAAAAAAAAAAAAAAAATTACAGTTCCTTTTTTCAAATTGAGCTATAACTTATTATTATTATTATTATTATTTGAGATGCAGCCTCACTCTGTCGCCCAGGCTGGAGTGCAATGGTGCAATCTCTGCTCACTGCAACCTCCACCTCCCGGGTTCAAGTGATTCTCCTGCCTCAGCCTCCCAAGTACCTGGGATTACAGGTGCCCCCCACGACACCCAGCTAATTTTTGTATTTTTAGTAGAGATAGTGTTTCACCATGTTGGGCAGGCTGGTCGCAAACTCCTGACCTCAGGTGATCCGCCCTCCTCAGCCTCCCAAAGTGCTGGGATTACAGGCGTGAGTGTACCTGGCCTAATTATTATTTTTAACTGTGGTTCCTAATACAGGTGCCAATATATATATAACATAAATTACTCCATTTTAACCATTTTTAAAGGTACAGTTCAATGACATTAAGTACACCCACATTGTCGTGCAACCACTACCATCAGATAAAACTGAAACTCTGTCCCCATAAACAATAACACGGATTGTTCACTCCCTTGATGATTCTTCTAAGTATAGAATTTATCATGGATAATTCATGATTCAGTTGCTCTAAACCAAGGTTTTAATTTCATTGTATATAATATATAACCATGATATTTATAACCGTTACATATACATATATAAAAACTATATATTTATGTATATACATAATATACTTACACATGATATACGTATGTAATATACATATGTAATGTATATATAATGTCTATACATATGTAATGTATGTGTATACATAATACACAATAATGTGTATACATACATATATATGTATCTGTAATGGTTTTATATATATAATGGTTGTGTGTGTATACATATAAAGGAGCTCTCTCTCGCGCTCTCACTCAATTTATATATATGTGTTAGCAGTAAAAACAATGGTATTAGTGATAAAGTATCCATTGTAGATAGGTGTAATAAGCTAGTCTGGTGCAATTGAGGAAAGTTTTAAGCTGCCTGTCCCAGAATGTGACCCAATTCCCTCATTTAACTGATGAAATTATTGCCTAAGCAAAAGTGACTAGGGAATGTTTGTGATAAATCCTTGTGGGAAGGTGTTGCTGGCCCCATTTGAAAGTGCATTCAAATCAATGATGTAAACATTTGTTCATAGCCCTTACCTATGCCAGACACTGCTCTCAGTACTCAGACACAGAAATAAATAATAAGCATTAGCTCTTAAGAGCTGAAGTCTACAGTAGATGTAGAAATTTAATAGAGGAAATATTTCTGAAAGCACATCTTTACTTTAAAAACATACAGCTTTTCTCTCCTTACATGTCTTTTTTTAAAAAAAAAAAAAAAAGGATGGCACAGCCTTCAATTGGTCAATACCTTCCTTGTCTTCTCTCCTACTGTTAGTCTCTGATCCCTGATATTCCACCTTCTAAACACTTTTCAATGGGGATTGGCTTAGCGAAGAAGGATGAGATGCTGGTGGGCATTGAGGAAACATTAGAAAATATAGGTCTAAAGTTCAGGAGGGTTCTGTGTTGGAAAGCAGATGTGGCCAGAGGACATCTGGTAAATACTGTTCCTCAAGAGTATCACATCTGGTACTTCTGTACCACCTCGAAACTTTTCCTGGCCCGGAGAAGTAATTGTGCCCCTTCATGAAAGTATATTGCCCAGAAGACTGTAGTACATCCTTTTCTAGAAAACTCTTAGGCATCCTGACTCTTCTCTTTCTCTGTCTATTTTTAAATGTTGATACTGTATTCTGCCCTGGGTCTTCTTTTATTATCACTTTATATTGTCTCCCTGGACCATCTCATGGAATCCCATGGCTTCAACTGCCATATACAATCTGATGACTAAAATTTTTAACTCCTAACACAGACTTCATTGCTCAACCTTAGAATCACATACACAATTGCTACATTTTCACTTAGATGTTGTAGTGGTATATTTCTCAATCATATCCAAAAATTACCTATATCCCACTTCCAAATCTTATCTCATGTTCATTCGTTCTCTCTCTCTCTTCCCCCCTCCCCCTTTCTCCCTTTCTCCCTGCCTCTCTCTCTCCCTCTCTGTCTCCCTCTCTCTCTCCCTCTCTCTCTCTCCCTCTCTCTCTCTCCCTCTCTCTCTCTCGTGTGTGTGTGTGTGTGTGCGCGTGTGTGAAAGAGAGAGAGAGAGAGATGAATTGTACTAACATCCACCCATTTTTTCCTTTCTCCATGAGTGAAGCATAGCAGAGGGAGCAGCATTAATCAAGCTGTGAGATTCGTAATGCTTTTGGAATTGCATTGTCTGAAATTTTAGGATATATAAGAACATATTAAAGATTAATAGCATAAGACTGGGTGCAGTGGCTCACACCTGTAGTCCCAGCTACTCAGGAGGCTGAGGTGGGACGATCACTTGAGCCCAGGAATTTGAGGCTGCAATGAGCCATGATGGCACCACTGCATTCCAGCCTGGGCAACAGAATGAGACTCCAAAGGAAAAAATATATATATATAAACAGCATAATCTTCAATTCCTGTGACCTTTATGTTGTGTGATAAGACCTGGTCATGAAGGAGCCGTTTCTGATGGTTTGGGACAACTCCAGAAGTCACACCCTTGTTATCAGTCTACTATACAGTGCTAGGCACATGAGCACTATCTCAGGTGGCGAAGAGGCTAGTGCAGAGAGGCAGGATGGGCCACACTGAGCTAAAGAAGTTGATCAAAGAGGAAAATGAAGTCCTTTAGAGTCCTTGCTAAAGGCATTGAGATTTTGGTTCACAAACAGGGTAAACTGGTACTAGGTAATGAAAAACTGTGTTGAGTATTTTAGTAACTAGTATTACGTACTACAAGAAGTATTACCTGCAACAACTGTGAAAGTAAATGAGTTTGCTCTAAGAATTCAGTTCTCAAAATTTTAGCACAATGTTTTACATTATAAAAGAGATAACCCCACTGGTAATCAGGCCAGGTTCTAAGACATTAGGTTTAATCTGAGACATTTTCCTCTCCACCTGAAATCCAAGGCCTCAGTATCCCAAAAAGCTCTGCTGTATGTAATGAAGGCTCATGGAATCATAGATTCATACAAAGTAGAGCAAAAGGGAGAGATGATCCACTACCACAAAAGCTCAATCTGGCACTTCAGATCTTGTCAGTTGAATTTAATGGGTCTGGAGTTTTCTTTTGGAATTATAAAAATAGAACTAGATAGAGGTGCTGGCTGCACAACATTGTGACTGTAGTAAATGCCACCGAATTGCTCACTTTCAGATGATTAATTTTATGTTATATGAATTTCACCTCCATTAATTTTCAGAAATCTCATCAGTTAATAGTAGCTGAATAGTAGCTGAACCCTTCCCACTGCCCCATCAACTTCCTATTTCTTTTGCAATTAATTCCACATTCATTACTATGTATTATAAGACTCTACAAATCTGAACCTGCCTACTTCTCTCACCTCTCTTATTACCCTGCATGCTAGGCATGCAGCTTTTGCTTTCTTCAACGCAACAAGTTTGTTCTTATTCCAGGGCCTTAGCACTTGCTGTTCCTCTGCCCTGAATGCCCTTTCCTTTGGTGTGCAAGGTGATTATTTTCTTATGCAAGTCTCAGCTCAAAGCCACTTCCTCAGGGACGTCTTCCCTGAAGACTGTATCTCCTTAGGCACTATCACACCACCTGAGTCTGTTTCCTTTACAGCACTTATACTATATGAAGTTATGTTTTCTTTTCATTTTTACTGGTTTAATGTCTGTTTCTTGCCACTAAAAAATAAATTTTATGAGAAGAA